>NW_003852401.1:44920452-44979669 GCF_000181295.1 Otolemur garnettii
AAAAAAAAAAAAAGTAAGGTAATATTGAACAACAACAGCAGTAAGCTAATGTTTATTGACAGGTTACTATGTTCAGACACTTCACTAAGCAGTGTGAATTTACATGGTTATTTACTTCTTAAAATAATTCTATGGCTCAGATACTATTATTGCCTCAACTGCACAGATGAGGAACCCACGCTTAAAACATACAAGGAGCTGCCCCAGGGCACCCTGCCTGCAGGTTGGGGGAGTAGAGTGTGGCACCCAAACCTGACCATGCCCGCCCACCCAGCCCCTCTGCTCTGTGACTCTGCCTGCGTCTTGGGTGCCCAGGGCCCTCAGGTTCTTCAGAGAAGTCCACACTGCACCTACAGAATTGAAAGGTGTGGGCCATTACTACCTGCTGAATGCTAGGCAGTTGCTTAGAAGTAGGTTTTTCAGTAGCCACATAGCTGTAGCTCTCTCTAGACAAATTTGTTTACAGAATACTAGAAAATGTTCCCCAAGTTCCCATCTTCTCTGTGACCCCTCAGTGCCAGAGGCCCAGGGCTCACTAATGGGTCAGCTGTTCTCTCCATGGTCAGGCCAGGACCCTGCCCCTAAATTCCAGCCTCATGTGTTCACTTTCTATGTTTCTGCTCTGGAGTTTGAAGGACTCCTCACACTTCACATGCCCCATGGGGGGGTCCTGAGAATCCCCCCAAAGCTCAGTCCCCACAGTCTCTCCCACTTCCCATCCTCTAGTCACTTGGGAGAAAGTGAGGGTTGTCCTGGACTCACTTCCTCTCACACTCCCAACACAATCTACCAGATTCATCAGGTTCTGGTCGCTGCTCCACTGGTCCCGCCACCATCACCTCTCCCCTGGGTCATTCAGGTGGCTTCAGCTCCCTGCTTTTGTCCTCACCTCCCTTCTGTCTGCTCCCACAACCAGCCTGGTGGCCACATTAAACTGTGAGTCAGAATATGACTCCTTGATGGCTTCCCAGTGCACTCAGAGAGAAGGCCAGGCTCCTCGCATTTGTCCCCTAGGCATGGGGCTGCCCCTCAAGGTCACCTGGGACCTCAGTCATAGTGCCAACTCCTCACTGCCCCATCCACACTCTGGGCATTTCCACCTGCTGCTCCCTCTGCCTGGAACACCCACCGCCCGGGGTGGCTCAGCCTTCACTCTCTTCACATCACCCCCTTGGCAATATCCTTTCAAGCTACTCTGTTCAAAATTGCAATTTCTGCCAATCCTTCCCCTTGTTCTATTTTTCTCCACAGCTCTGACCACTGTCTAACTGTCCATACCTTTACCTAACCGTCTATGTGCTGCTGTAAACAGACAAACTGCAGGAGAGCAGAGAGCTGCTGTCTGTTATGCTGTCTCTCTAGTGCCTGGCTCACCATACACCTTCAAAATATCAGGACTGGATAGAAAAGTAATAAAGTTGCAGGAGAGCTGAGAGGAGCTGTGTAACCCCTGGAAGCAAGTCGTCCCATGGTCAGAGGCTTGGGTTTTTCTCCCCTGAAGCAGTTTGCCTCAGACACAGCACGGTGTTTGCCAAGTTTGACCTTCTCAAGAGCTGCTCCAGTCAATTCCGTGCCCTCAGGATGGGCCCCTTGGAGTCACAACTGGGACTCAAGATGAGATGATGTCTTCAAGTGGACACCATTTCCTGGCAAAGCTGTTTCACGGGTCCATCAGCTATAAAGGAGGTGAGAACTACGTGCTGTCAGCATAGGTCAGAGCCTTGGCTGGAGACCCAAACTCTCTGCAGCTCAACCTCACCGTCTATCAAATGAAACAAAACAAGAAAAAAACGGAACAGACCTCCCTTGTCTGTCTCTGGAGGTACTATATATATGGGATCAGATGGAATCAGGTCTGTGAAAACGCCCCGTGCAGAGCCCCTTGACACACGCTCTCTTGTCCTCTGGTCCATCCCTGCAGTCTGTGCTTTCTTTGACTTTGAGTCCAGAGTCCAGGGTGCAGCTTAGCCCACGGACTCCCCAGGGACTTCACCCTTCTCCACCCCAGAGTGTGTCTCCATGAGTCAGGGAGGAAAGCCATCACAGTTCATTCATTAACAAGAGGAATCTCCTCTCTCTCTCTCTCTCTCTCCCTCTCTCTCTCTCTCTCTCTCTCTCTCTCCCTCCCTCAGACAGACAACTGCAGTCCCCCACCCCTGGGTCACAGGCTGGTACAGACCACAGCCTGTTAGGAACCTGGCCTCACAGCAGGTGAGCAGCAGAGGAGCAGGCACAGCCACTCCCCATGGCTGGCCTCACTGCCTAAGGCGTTAGATTCTCACAGGAACTTGAACCCTACTCTAAACTGCACATTCAAGGGATCTAGTTTGCAGTTCCTTAGGGAATCTAATGCCCTCCTTCTGGTCTATGTAAAAATTGTCTTCCATGAAACCAGTCCCTGGTGCCAAATAGGTTGGGGAGCATTGATGCAGAAGACCACTAGAATCAGCCTCGGGTCCCCTGAGTTCCTTCCTGACGTGCTATCCTCCCAACAGCCCCTGAGGAAGCTTCCTAGAGGAGCACCTCCCAGGGAAGCCGGCCCCACCTTTCCACTCACAGGTGGCCCTTGGCGGGGCAGCCAGACCTGGCCAGTCTGCGGTGATTTCCCTTCCTCAGGAGTCCCTGAACCGCCTTCCCCACACAGCCCAGCCCCGGCGCCCCACTCCCCAGCTCTGCCCACAGAATAACTATTAATAGAGAAAAGCCAAGCAAGGGCATTTATTTCAGGCCCCCCGCTCAGCTAGACTGGCTTCTCCAGGCACTAACGGCCTCTTTGCTCCAGCCTTTTCCCGGCCAGGCTGTGGGCAGAGACATTTTCCTCTTCCTGGCTGTAATCCTCTCACTCTGGCACCTTATTGTGGCTGCAGCTCTCAGGGGCCCACCCCCACGCAGCATATTGCTTTCATTTTTCACTCTTTTTGAACACATCCAAGTATCAGGAGGTCTCTAATCCTTCTCATTTAGGTTGGTGGCTTTCACAGGTAGAATGTTTAAGGTTTCTATATGAAAGGTATTTAGGTTGGCACAGTCACAAATGGCACGCCAACAATTTTGATTCTAAAACTAGTTCTCCCCTTTTGGGTGGTAAATGGGCCCATGAAGTCAGAGACGCTCCCTTCTTATGCCAAACAGCTTCTCCTGCTCCCTTCTCATTAAATCTAGGTGGGGAGCAATAAACACCTCCCCCTTGATAGGGATGTGTCCCCCTCAGCAAACACACACAGGCTAAAAGGAGAGGGTAGCGCCTCGGAGCCGTGGCCTGGCTAACAAAGTAGAGAAGAGATATGTCCAAGACAGAAGGGGGTGTGGGGTGCTGGGGAGCTATTGATTAAAGGACACAAAATTTTAGTTGCCCAGGAGGAATCCGTTCAAGAAACTGTATTATATTTTCAGAAAACACCGGGCACAGATTCTGAGTATCCTCACCACAAAAAAAGTGATGAGTGTGTGAAGTAATACCCATGTTAAATAGCTCCATGCAGCCCTTCCACAATAAATATTCCTCAAAGTATAGTTCAAAACATCTTGTTGTGGTTTGGTGCCTATGGCTCAGCAGCTAGGTGCCAGCCACATACACCAGAGCTGACGGGTTCAAACCCAACCCAGGCCTTCCTAATAATGACAACTACAACCAAAAAAACAATAGCCAGGTGTTGTGGCAGGCGCCTGTAGTCCCAGCTACTCAGGAGGCTGAGGCAAAAGAATCGCTCAAGACCAAGAGTCTGAGCTTGCTGTGAGCTGTGATATGATGACACTCTACCCATGGTGACAGGTTGAGACTCGGTCTCAAAAAAAAAAACCTTGTTATGTATCATAAATATATCCCATTTATGTCCATTAAAAATTAATTATTTATAAAAGTCCGATGTCAGGACATGATCTACAGGGAAGACTCCTCACCACTGACCTGGTTGGGACTTTGGATTGTTTTTTTTCCTTTTCTAAAACGAATCCTTAAGAGTACCTAAGACAGGCTCGGCGCCTGTAGCTCAACCGGCTAAGGCGCCAGCCACGTACACCTAAGGTGGCGGGTTCAAATCCCCAGCCCGGACCCGCCAAACAACAATGACGGCTGCAACCAAGAAATAGCCGGGCGTTGTGGCGGGCGCCTGTGGTCCCAGCTACTTGGGAGGCGGAGGCAGGAGACTCGCTTGAGCCCAGGAGCTGGAGGTTGCTGTGAGCTGTAATGCCACGGCACTCTACCCAGGGGGACAGCTTGAGGCTCTGTCTCAAAAAAAAAAAAAAAAAAAAAAAGAGTACCTAAGACAAGTAAATCAAGTGCCAGGCCTTTGAAAGGATGAGCTGAGAGTGGGAACATGTTCCTGTTCTGTGAACAAGCCTGCTTCCAGAACAGGGTCTCATTTCCAAAAATGGAGAGATGACAGCAAGAGAGTAAAAGTCACCTGGCCAGAGCCCTGAGTGGGTGGCCACACCGTGGGGGAAGTTAAAGCCCAGGAGCCCCAGAGCCCAGTTCTGAGCTCAGGCCCTGAGAATACACTGCTTTTTGAGTTACCTTTTAATCAAGTTACAGCACAGAGCAAATGTCACATAAAATTGTTTTTTTAATTTTCTTAAATCTTATAAAAACTTACCAGGGCTCAAATTAATGGGCCATGATAAAATCTTATGGGGTGAAGGAAGCAATCTAAGTGACTGTTGAAAACTCAGGCCTGTGTGATTCTGAAGGAGCCATCACTCAGACTGGGTCTGGCTGGACACTGAAATCCCACCCACCAGCTTGGAGAGGGGAAAAGTCTTGTCTTTACTCACTTTGCTAATGAATTATAATCCATTCATATGTAATGTTAAAAGTGCCAGGGGTGGTGAGGTTCTGAAACTTGCAATGCATTTGACCCAACTCCCAGATCAACGCACAAAGTCTACAACACACAACTCAAGGAAGGCTGAGGAGAGAAAAGGTATGTTTGTTACAAGGCAGGTCACACCTCTGAACTAGGGCCACAGATCAGGAGCAAGCCACCGGGACAATCTATTTATCAGTTGGAAGAGGCTTTGTCCTTATAGTCATAGAAAATGCCTGTGAGAGCATCCAGTGAGTTCAAAAACATGTGGAATTCGGTTGTGCTTACTTTGGGCCTGTAAAAAGAGAAATCTTTTGGTGGCTCGAATCCTCCGAGACATCTGCCCAGGTTCATTCTGCCAAGAAGAAATTTTACCAATAGAACCACACCCTTCAAAGTCCATCTCAGTGTGGTTCCTTTCATGAAGGACTTTTGAGCTTTCAGAATGTTTATTATCCTTTTCCTAATCCCCCATAGTCCTTTGTTCACTTTCCATAACATTCACATTCTGCCTTGTATCAGTTATTTGTGCACTTATTGTACCTTTGGGTAAAGGCTTTTTTCTCTCCTTCAGCTATGCTGTTTGGTCAATCATCATTGAATTAGAGCAAATCAAACCCAATGCTTACTCACTAATGGCAAGAATCTTCTAGGAACTTCCACTTGCAAAGGTACCTAATTAATAAATAATGAGTAGTTAATGCTCTGAGGAAATATGCCGAAAGCAGGTTGGGGAATTAGATGTGTCTACCAAGTCTCCTCCAGATTAATAATAAGAGCTGAGTATATGTTCTAGAAGTCCATGCCAATTAGTTTTAAAACTCCAGCCTACTGCCCCTATAGAAACTTAGGACAGTGGGCAATTTCAAATAATATCCCAGCATATCTCTTATAGTTGTTAGTTTATTCATTTGCATGTCTGAAAAGTTAGGAAATCAGAAAACTTATAAGTCTAAGGAAATCAATGGCAATGCTCTATTTAACAATAATCTTCCAAGGCTGAGTCTATCTTGCAATTATAGAATTCACTACAAACATGCTCTAGTAGCGTGAGGGGAATTGCTTTTGCCTGCCTAGTATCTTTCTTTTATCCCTTCTTCTGATAGTGGCACTCATACCCACTTTTCCTTAGAATAAGCCTTCCTTCTAGTTCACGTGGGCTTTACCCCAGCCCCTGCTTGCAAGATCAGACACACGACCAAGTCATGATCAACGTATTCCAGTCCTCTGGACACAGTAATAAGCTTAAGGCCAGGCGGATGATCAATCTAAACCATTCAAGTTAGAGTCATCTGGGAATTTGCTTAAACTATTAGAAAATCTCCTTTTTCTCTTAGACTTGCTTGACTGGTAGAATAGAAATCCGCTGCTGTGGTTGGGCACCCGTAGCTCAGTGGTTAGGGTGTCAGTCACATGCTCTGGGACTGGTGGGTTCAAACCCAGCCTGGGCCTGCTAAACAACAAGGACAACTGCAACAACAACAACAAAAAATAGTCAGGCATTGTGGTGGGTGCCTATAGTCCCAGCTACTAGGGAGACTGAGACAAGAGAATCTCTTGAGCCCAAGAGTTTGAGGTTGCTGTGAGCTATGATGTCATGACACTCTACCAAGGGTGACAAAGTAAGATTCTGTCTCAGTAAAAAAATAAAGAAAGAAAGAAATCCACTGGTGTCCAACTTTGCCATCACCTGAATTAAGCCAGCTCGAAGGAAAGAGAAAGCCTGGTTCCTCGTGACTCAATTTAACCACCTAGATCCAGCCAGGCATGAAGCTCCTAGACTTTCAGTGAGATAAGCCAATAAATTGCCTTTTTGTGTATGTCTTATTGTGATTAGGTCTATATCACTCGTGACTATGAGTCCTGACTAATGTAATATAGATGATAAAAAGACAAGAGTGGCTACCATTTACCATATATTGAGCACTTAATACATACTAGGCTGATTCTATATATACATATATAGAAAATACATACCTAGCACCCATAGCACAGTGGTTATGGTGCCAGCTACATACACCAAGGGAGCCAGGTTTGAACCTGGCTCAGGCCAGCTGGACAGCAATGACAACTGCAACAAAAAATAGCCAGGCATTGTGGTGGGTGCCTGTAGTCAAAAGAGGCTGAGAAGAGGCAAGAGAATTGCTTAAGGCCAAAAGTTGGAGGTTGCTGTGAACTGTGATACCACAGCACTCTACCAAAGGCAACAAAGTGAGACTGTTTAAAATAAAATACATATCTATAAATATGTATTTTTTTAGGCTTCACAACCATGGAAGACAGTTATTATAGACTGATCTTCCTGGTGAGGAACCTGAAACTCAGAGAGGTGGTTGATTTGTCCAGTCACCTTACTTACATTCTTAGTAAGTAGCAGAAGTTGAAACTCATCCAATATCTTTTTGCCTCCAGAATCCATATTTTCATCCACACACAAGGCTGCCTCATCAGGCAGAGGGCATCACCCATCTATTTGCACCAGGGAATCGAGATTTTTCCCAGATATAACTAGCTTCTTATCAACTATGTCAAAATCAAATGTAATTATTTTCAATTTAATCATCATCTTGACCTTCCAAGTCCTCCTCAAACTCATGAGTCATGTCTGTGCATCACCAAATCCTTTGCTGTATTGTGTGACCTCATTATTCAATAAGGAAGTCTGCACTTTCTTGCCTCCAGTGGGAGGTAAAGGAGGAGAGATGCCCGAGATCTGGACTCTGACAGCCTCTGTTAGGTTGCATGGTTTGGACTATGAAGACCAAGTCTCTGTTACATGGTTGACAGAGAGTTAAGACTTTTACTCTGCTATGTTGATTGGTTTGATGTAAGCAGGTCAGATTGTATTAAAAAAATCAAAACATTGTAGCCCACATATGCATAAATGTATTCATGATCTATGTGTATATGACTTAATTAAAAAAAAAAAAAAAAGACTTTTACTCTGATGTCAGGTCAACTTGCCAACTCCTGGGTTCCTCCCAGACAGTAGAGTTGGACTCAGAAAAGACACAGTCTGCACTTCGGCAGGCCCCTGGCTGCCCAAGCCTCAGGGACATGTGAGTCAACCTTATTGAGGACTTGTCATCTTCAGTGTGGAGATTATTTGAGATTACTAGAGATTAAGGTAAAGGGATACATAATATCTATTTAATCCCATTTTTAATGAGTTCATAAACAATTCCCTGTTAGAAAGATCTGCTTTGCAGGGCTGAAGGTGACATTTTGGCAAGTCTACTGTTGTCCTGTGGCCCTGGGCAGGACCGGGCAGACCTGTGTGAAGGGAAGCACTTGTACAACCTGGTTGCCAGTAGCCCAGCCCACACTTGTCCCTCCCTCCAGAAGGTCCTCAACTTTACTCTCTGATAATTCCGATGAGCCTAGGAAAAAAGACCCTTTAAGACTTTACTGTCCACCCTTGCTGCATCAAAAACAATGGATAGGAGAGATGTAAAAAAGACAGTGAGAGAAGTAAAAGGTCTGTGAGGAAGAGAGGGCCAGCAGGGTGGGGACAGGAGCTCCTGACTGCACTGGGGCCACTGCCTGCCCCAAGCCCCCAGCACAGCAGAACTCACAGAGCCTCCACCTGTTTTGCTTCTAACTCAGAAGACCAGAGTCACAGAGCTGCAGAGGGATGACTCTAAGCCTCGGCTATCCAGGGGATGGTGGAGGCAGAGGGCTGTCAAATAGCAGCCCTCAGGTCAAATGGTGGTCACAGAAACTGGCAGCTTTTTCTTTTCTAATTATCACATTAAATGTAGGGCTTAATAGCTAAAGTAATGCGCAAATCCACTCTCCTTTTAAAAATTAAAATATTTGGATAGGGCTAAAGTCCTTTTGACCACTACACCAATCCCACTCTCTGAGATAGACCTTTTAAGGCCATGTCAAATTGTGACCTATTAAGGTCATGTCAAAGAAATTGTGCTACTTTGAACATGACCTTCACCTACCCACCCTGGGCTCTGCCCTGTCTTTCTCCTTCAAGCTGGATCAACATTCCTCCACTGGGCATGACTTGGGTCTCAAGGAGGTTTCAGATTGACTCTTAGGCTGAAACTCAGGGCACACACAACCTCTGGCCCTATGAAAATCCTCTAGCCTCTCTGCCAGGCGGCCTTAGGTGAACATGGGTGAATGACACCACAGTCACTCCCCAGGTCTTCTCTCCCAAGGGACCACTGCTAATGTAAAATATTGCCAGGGGCTGGGCCCACCTTGTCTCCTTGGGTATTTACAGCTGGCAGACCCTTAGGTTTGGATACTTTAGCCTGACCATCTGTTCATTTGCTGTATGTTCTTGGGCACACTTAACCCGTGTAAGCCTATTTCCAGGTCTGGGAAATGAAGCTCATTATAGGTGCTTTGCAGAGTGCCTCCTTAGACAGGGAGGAAGGAAGAATGGCTGCACTGATGGTGATGTCCTATGCTGATGCAGCAACAAGGAGGGTCAAGCGACTCAGTTTAGGGATCAGCCCAGTAATTATTGAGACCCCAAGACAGAGGGAATGTGCAGGCACTAAAGCCAACACCCCAAGGTCACTGTTTGGCCGAAGAACTCACGTATTCTATACTGGGCTGGCCAAGCAAATGCCAAACTACCACTGGGGACCTCACAGGCCTATGAACAACACCCACCGTACAACAGGCTAAGGATGTCCTGGGTGTCCCAGGTTTGGGCTCCCTTTGTATAATATCAGTGGCTCGGATGCCTTGGCTTTTCCCTCTTTCAGCACTCTCCCCTTCTCTCCCTGCTCCCAGTCTTTGACTACGTCACACTACTGGGCTTTAGAAGACAGGCAGCTTGAGAGGAAGCGAAAGATGCATCTTAGACTTACCTGTTTAAAAAAAGTCAAAGCACAGTTAAGAAAAGAGAGAGACTATTTTCTTTTCAAATTTATATATTTTTTTAATTAGTGGTGAGTTTTTGAATTTTGATGGGAGAAGTGACATAGCTGATTGGTCAAGAGAGTTAGCATTGGAGACAAAGCCGAGTGAGGTCAAATGCAATCTCACACCAGTCACCTCCTGAGCCTCCTCACTTGATGGCCCTGACTGGGACATAGTAAGTGCTTCATAAATATTTCTATTATGATTTTTTCTCTAGTGATCCCTCTTCTTTGTTGACACACGAGTTGGCTGAACCACCAATTTCTTAAACTCCCTTTCAAGGGCTTTAATTGGAGTTAAAGGAAGCAAAGAAACACAATGTCCTACAACCACAGGCTTTCATGTTCCAACAGGAAAAGTACTGCCTGAGAATCAAGATTTAATTCCGTCAAAAATGATGTCTGCAAGTGGTACATGCATTTTAGAGTGAAACAAAAATCACAAACGTTTGTCTTTGCCCACGCAACATCCACAGTCCACATGAGCAGTAGTCTCACTGCCCTTGTACCGCTGGAATCTCCCTTTAATAGCTAGGAAGACCAGGAGCCACTCACTCCAGACAACCCTTAACACACATTCAACCTTCTGCACAAACCTTCGGGACTGAAATACAGTTCTCCCCATTTAATGCAGAGAATTGGGTGCTGACTCAATGTTCAGAACACAAGCTCTCAGCCTGTACTTTAGGATGCCTTTTTTCACCCAGGTTCCACCTGCCCCCCCCCCCAAAGAGCCCAATTCTACCACCAACAGCACTGAAACAGCTCCTCCATGATGCAAAATGAAGGTAGGCAGCTACGTCGGAGTGAACAAACTGCTGAACTTGGCGCCCAAAGGCCTGGCTCATAGTCTATCTACTGCCCTTTAGTTTTGTTTGTTTGTTTGTTTGTTGAGACAGAGTCTGACTTTGTTGCCCTTGGTAGAGTGCTGTGGCCTCATAGCTCACAGCAACCTCCAACTCTTGGGCTCAAGTGATTTTCTTGCCTCAGCCTCCTGAGTAGCTGGGGCTACAGGCACCCACCACAACACCTGGCTATTTTTAGAGGCAGGGTCTCGCTCTGCCTCAGGCTGGTCTCAAACTCCTGAGCTCAAGCACTCCACCCACCTCGGTCTCTCCGAGTGCTCGGATTATAGGAGTGAGCCACTGCACCCAGCTATCTACTGCCCTTTGGACTTAGGTAAGTCATCAGCTCAGCCTCCATTTCTTAATTTGTAAAATGGGCAAAGCCATACCCCACTGAGCCAAATAATATAATCTATGTAAATTATAAACCACGCCATGAATGTAACACAATCCACGTAAATTGAAAACACTCCACAAATGTAAGGTTTGCCAAGTTCTTGGCAGGGAGTAAAACAGGAAAATTGGGTATCATGAAGTTCCTCACAAATGTTTACTGAACCCACATTCAATTCCGTGCATGAGGCTGAGATGCTTCCCAACTTCAGAGAAGGGGCCAGGCTGACACTGACAGTGGTGCTGCTCACAGGGGGTCTGTGGGGCCCACACAGCATCTGGGTGCTTGTTAGAAACAGAAATTCACAGACCTCATTCCAGACCTCCTGAGCCAAATTCCCTGGGGGTGTGGCTCCCCGATCTGTAGACTAACAAGACCTCCAGGTGGTTGTCACCATTCCCAGGCCTCCCAGCCTACCATACTTTAAGATAGTCAAAATCATTGCTTTAAATCCAACTTTATCAAGTAGATTATTAGAACACATAATAGGATGCAAAAAACCCTTCCAGTTTAAACTTGACCCCAGGTAAGGGTGGACCATTGCCAGCCCTGTGGCCAGGGCAGTTGGGGAATCTCTCCCTGTGAGAAGCTGAGCTGCGTTGAGCTTGATAGGTTGGAGAGAATTTAGTGAAGGGCCTGGGGGGGCGGGAGGCATCGACCCGTGGGGTCTCAACTGCTCGGGGAGCTAAGTCTGGCCCCCCAACTGATGACATGTGGCTAAGTGTTGTTGCAAGAATTAAGGGAGATAATATATATAAAGCTCATGGTAAGTGTTCAATTAGCTACTGTCATCGTCATCATTATTCTCGCCATAGCCTCCACACCTCCAGCGCCGGCCGTGTCCATGCACATCTGTCTGAGTCAACTTCTCTTCCCCTTCATGTGTACCCATGTTGAGAAAGAGGTCAGGAAAGGGCATGTGCATGTTTTAAAACAGGCCCTTTGATCATTCGCAGAAATGCCTATCGTCAATAGGGAACCTCAGAGGGAAACTGGGGTCCTGTTTTGTGCCCTCCGGGCCTCTGCCAACATTGACCCCATCATCAAAGGGATCGTGGTAAACCAACTGCAAACCAAACCAAACGGGTTTCTGAGAGGAGAAGTGATTCAGGGTGTATAGCAGCTCATTAAAAAAAAAAAAAGGCATTTGCTAATGAGTGTAGAAAACGCCGCAAACGAAAGAGACCCACTCCATTATGATGGTCCCAGAGTTGCTCAAACCCGATTTTGCAACAGCAAGGGGAGAATAAAAATGTCTAGGGCTGGTTGTCCTCTGCGCAGAGACAGGATAATCTTGGAGAAACATTTTACGGTGTATCGCTTAAAGAAAAGTGCATTAGTCTTTCCTGAAAAAACATTTGGTTGACCTTGAAAATAAAAGCATTCATGAGAAGTATGAGCAGAAGTTTTCATTATTCCTTAAGCCCTCGATTCAGAGAGACAAAAAATTCCACCCTCCACTGCAGCGCCACAATGCCAAGTTGCCAAGCAACTGATCTTTTATGGTGAATCGCCACGGAGACTGATGTAAACAAAATCATAAATCCCATTACCCTGCTAAATACTGGGTCTGGGTTAGAAAGGGAGCAAAAGAGCTGCTTTTCAGGTTAAAAGAGATAATATGAAACGGTGAGTGGCAAGATTTTAGTCAGAGTAAATTGTCATGGGTGAGACTGTAATTAATGTAGCTCTTTTTTCTTTCAATGGCCAACTGCCCCTGATTTTCCTGTATCAGGGAAAGCAGTCAGAGTGGGAAGAGTCATTTCCAGCTGAAAAATTAACTCCAGAACCCCCGGGGCCCGGGCCCAGCAACCAAAGAACCGTTCATTGTGGTTCCTCCCACCCACCTTCATGCGGACCTTCCGAGTCAGTCAGTGGTCACTCAGGAATCAGCTCCTAGAAGGGGACTCTTAAACACAACGTGTGCACTTTACCTGCCTTTCAGACAAAGGGAAAGAAAAATGAGATTTATGGAGCCGTCTCAATGGCAGACACTGTGGGAGATGATCGATAATTTGTGATATGTCATTTCATTCTCACGACTCTCCTGTGAGGTTGACACTACTCTTCCTATTGAGCAGACAGGAGACTGCGGGCGTGGGGTGAGGACATCTTATCCACAGTCGCACAGTGAGTGACTGGAGGAAGGGTGACTCCACCTTCAAAGTTGAATTAAAGACTCAGCATCCCACCAGCTTGGACCTAATGCCCTCTTCATGTAGAGGCCTCTACCCTAAAGTGAGCAGCAAATCCTCACATCAGGGACATTGACAGCTCAGGTCGTGGTTCCATTAGAATGACACGGGGCTGTTCAGTGGTGCGCTCGAAAGTATGTAATGACAGGTTGGTGGAGGAGGGCCTCTGGGTTCTGTGATACAAATACTCCCCCCCGCCAGATCTCAAGCTGTCCTGAGCTGGGCATCCTTAGTGCTACCCTGGCTAGCCTCAGACCAGTAAAACTGGAATTCCTGGGGGTGGGGGTCCAAATCTTGGTATTTTTAAAGAGTAGGACCTAAGGATTGAGAACTGCTGGGTTTGAAGCTTCATATTTAGGGGCCTGTTGGCCTTTTTGGCTTTGTCCTGGTCAGAACGTACTGGGCTCTGGAATTAAACCCTGGCCAGCAGATCTGCACTGGGACAACTCTCCAATCCTTCCTGAGTGTGGCCAATATCAAAGCCAGGCCTGGGCAGCAGCAGTATCCACATCCCATCACCATTCTCTTAACGTGCCTTTGCCCCCATCCCAGGTCCTAATGATTCTAGCACAAGGACTTGGGACAGATATGCCCCATCTGAAGGGTTCAGTGGCCGCTCAGTTGGGTCCAGCGTGCAGCATGAGGAAAGGGATGTCCCCAGCACCATTGGCCGCATCTCCCAGTGTTTCCAGATAGGACACAAATGTGGATTTTTGTGTGAACTCTTCCTGTTTGGGCAACTAATTCAAGTTCTCAAACCTCCAGGCCAACCAAAATCATCCCACTCTGCAATGCCCACATCTAGATCAGCGGTTCTTAACCTTCTTAAGGCCGCAATGTATTTTCATTGTTAAAAAGGGGTCACAACCCACAGTTTGAGGACCGCTGATCTAGATGCTTAGGGAGTCCCTCTCCCTAGGACCTCTGAAGAAATGGGGCTTCTCTCAGGAGCCCAGTGGAAGGCAGAGTTAGCCAAGGTCCGAGAGTAGCAGTGTTCCCAGGAAGTGCCAAGGACATGCAGCCCTGCACAGGTAAGTGCTCTCTCCCCGGTCCCGGGGCTCACAGCATCCAGAGGTCTCACCAGGACATCAGTGAGCAAGGGGAGGCCCCTACTCTGGGAGCCTGCAGCAGACCTTCAAACGAGCATCCCAGTGCTAGTACCTTATTTGGGGGAAATTCCAAACACCAGTGCAATGTGGGAAGACAGAAGGAAGACAATTAAAAGTATGTTTCCAAGCCAGTTACTACAGAGGGCCACTGGAGTGCCATGGGAACTCTGGGGACAGTACAGAGCACCCCTTGAGTTACCCTGACCAAGAGGCAAGAAGCTGGGCCATTTATCCAACACCTTGTCTGTCATTGGTGAGAGCTACTTCTGGGACATTAACTTTATGACACTTTTGGCTGGCCCTGAACTCAGGCCAAGCATCTTTCAAGGCTAGAAAAGTTCTCACAGGTATTTGGGGCAGGCATAGCACAGGCTACAAAGGGGAACAGGAACCCAAGCACTGTGCCAAAACCAGAAAGCTGGAGAAGTAGCTCACAGTGGGGGACATGGAGTAAGGGGACATCAAGTCACAAGATGGAGAAAGGAGCCAGTGCACAGCAGAAGAGACAGGAACTGTGGAGTTGGAGGACATGGCCTCCCCATTCGGGCAGACAGTGGCGCTCAGCCTCTGATTTCCAGCCCTGCCCTTCTCTGGCTCCCTAGGTGGGCTTCCAGGTGGCCCAGGATTCAGTACCTGAGAGAGGGTCTATAAAAAGTAAGGCCCAGGGAAAATTGTCAAGCAGCCAAATGTGCCTTTAGGGCCTCACCTTCTGCTTTCTTTGGAAACTCCAGCCCCTGCACCCACGGTGCTCCAGCTGGTTGCAGGGCCAGGATGACCAGAGGGAACCATGCATGGTGTCAGGAGCAACAGGAACCCCGCAGAGAATGTGAACACTTGTCACAGTCTGGTCTGAGAATCACAGGATGAAACATGCAAGGATTTTACTAGGGGAAATGGCTGGATAGAAAGTAGATGGAGAGCTGGAGGAGGCTGAGAGAGCCCCAGAGGAAATGCCCAGCTGACCAAGGGGGAAGGAAAGGAGGGTGGGGCAGAAGCAACCTAGACACTGCCACTGTGCAGGGGAAGGAGGCTCAGTATTGCCCTTGGGTGTCCTCACGACAAAGTCAGCTCTACGTGTAACACCTGTCTCTCAGGACAAGTCCACCACTGAGCCCCATTACCTGGGAACGGCCTGCAGGAAGCTTGAGCTTGGTGCAAACACCTACCATTCACTGATCCATTTCAGAGCCCAGCAGAGCAAGGACTTTGGTCGATTACACTCACCCCTCTCCCTACTGGAGAATCCCCAGAAATACCGGGAAGGGCACTGGATTTCCCACAGTTTGGGGGGATTAGGACTCAAATTATTTTAATTCAGACTTGAAGAAGAAAGGATAATTCAAGTGTCTAAATAGAAATGATACGAATATCTACATTATGGGGGTAATAATTTTTCCTTAACCTTTCTTATATTTATAACTTATAACAAGCATTCATTGCATTTGTAACTGGTGATAAGAGGTATAATAACTATATAAGTATAGTAACTATTGTTGATGTCCACTGGATCTTAAGATATTTATCAAGCCAGTGCGTGTACGTAAACATACACACAGCCTCACTCTCCGCACCCTGAACAGAAGCCCCTTTTTGCCTGTAGTGTTTCCCCACCATCTACCTCTCCAGTGACTGACTGACCTGGGATTAGGAAAGGGGGCCCTACCCTAAGCTGAGACCAGAGCTGTGGTGCAATTCAAGTTCCAACCCCCCTATGGGGTCAACAGAGGCCATGCCCTAGGACCGGAGATTTTTTTCTTTTAACTTTTACATAGACTCTCTTGTGTTTTTCTCAGGTTTACACCCCTTGGCCTGCTGAACAATTTATTGGTGCTGCCAAGCAAGTCTTGATTTTCAACTTCCCAGGCTTACTTCTTGAAATAAAAGATGACTTTATTTTAGGAGTGGTAAATTCAAATTCTCCGGGGACAAGATAGTTAATATCAATGTATAGGCTAACCTGTGGGCCAAAAGCAGTGTCTTATGCCTGCAATCCCAGCATTTTTGGAGGCCAAAGAGGGAGGATCACTTAAGACCAGCCTGGGCAACACAGCAAGACTCTTATCTCTCAAAAAATAATTTTTGTAATTAGCCAGGCGTGGTTCATCACACCAAGGGGCCAAAAAAAAAAAAATAAAAAACAATGGAGAGGAGAGCAACTGGTAGGGACCAAAGATTTCCTCTAAAAGGGGTGGCACTGACAGCTGCCACGTGGGAGTGTGGACTGCAATTATTAGGTCTTCTGGAGATTTAGGACATTCCAAAAATTCGGATTTTTTTGTGACATTTCCTGACTTTTAAACATTGGCTCAGATTTTCCTAAAAACCCTGTGTTGGCCAAGCAAAACACGTTTGTGACTGAGTTTGGCCCCTGGGCTGTCATTTCTAGTCCTTTATTTTCTTGAACAAGTTGGGAAAAAGAAAAAAAAAATTCCCTTTATCACCGACCCTCACATGCGCCCTGATAAAGGGGCCATTTCTTTGCCATTGTCTCCAACCTGACCTGACTGGAAACCTCAACCAAAAATCTGATGGGACCCTGATCCATACGAGGGGAATTCAAAACACAAACTCCATCCATGTTTTCAAGGCAGATCTCCGGGGATCTGCTGGCCTCTTTGTGTCTCCCTGAACAATGAAGTTCTTCTAGGTTGTTCTTATGCCCAGAACTTGGCACTTGCTCTCCCCCCAGCTTTGGGGTGCTAGCATCTGCTTGTGAAGTGGTTGGAGAATTAAACATCATGGTGCAGAGGAAGAGCTGAGCACAGGGCCTAGGTACAGTGATGGGGAGTGGATGCCACCTTCACTCTGCCAGTGGTGGCCTGGCAGAGTTGGGCTCACCACCAAGCCCTGGTGCAGTTCTCCAGCAGCAGATGGGGTAGGGCATGAGGGTTAACCAGGATGTTCTTTCCTTAAGCAATCCAGCTCATCTGTTCATTTGACAAGTGTTCATGATATTTGAGTGAAGACCTGAAAGAAGAGACTGAGCCACCTGTCCCTTTGGGGAAAGAAGGGCATTTGAGGCAGCAGGAATAACAGTAGGAAGACACAAAGGTGAGAGCAAGCAGAGGGGCTCCTGAACAACAAGGACACCAGGGAGCTGAGGGACGCCAGCAGGGGAGACAGAAGGAGCCAAAGGCAAAGAGCAAGTGTTACCTTGTATGCGGCAGAGTAGGAACTTTGTCTCCAAGGAGTGAAATGAGAAGCAGAGCCCAGAGCCCTGGCGTGTCTAATCTGCATTCCAGCAGCATCATGCTGGCCACTGCGTTGAGAATAGATGGAGAGGGCCAAGTCTAAGCAGGAAGGTCTATTAGGCAGCTACTGAAAAATCCAGGTCCCTGCTGGAAGTGATGGAGACTGCATGATTTGCTGACAGATTGAACACAGAGAATGAAAGAATGGGAGAAGTCACAATGACCCCTTGGTTTTTCACCTGAGCTAGTGGAAGGATGGAGTTTCTATTCGTTAATATGGAAAGAGGGAAAGAAATCATTTGGGGAGATGGCGATCAGTTCAATTCTAGACATGTTTAGTGGATGATGATTATTATACATCTCAGCTGAAGATATATAGAAGGGGTGTTCAACCTGCAGCCCCATGGCTGTGGATGTGGTCCAACACAAAATTGTAAACTTACTGAAAACATTATGAAATCTTTTTTCTTTTTGCTGATCTTTTTGTGGAACTTGTTTGCATGCTTCTCGAGCATGAATTTTGTAGATGACAACCTTGTATCACAATGTGACGTAAAATATACATACACAGGCTCTGGCTATTGTACGCATGCGTGGCTGCAGTTTTGCAGCAGTGCAGCTTCCAATGTGTCATCTCCTAAGCTCAGTCGAACTGACACTGTCACACGTTACATGTGCTCCTGGTGACTTGGCAAGGCAACAATTATCACTATTTCAACCTACCATTCCAACATTAGCTGTTTAATGTTTTTAAAGTCAGGCAGGCATTCTAACTTGATTATTAAGGCCGCTTCCACCCCTCGGCAGGGCCTCAACACATCGCCCTGGGATTTACCTTCAGTCTCTGCCTTGCCCTGCAACAGCGGCCAAGACATGGAAGGGTCCAAACCTTGCTTTCTATTTTCCTTATAAAAGTATTATTATCTACTATTTTTTAATCCCGACATCTCAAAAGAAATCTCCAACATATCAAAAGAAAATACCACCCCAAAAACAGAAAAACTAAGGACAAAGGAAGATGGTTCAATGAAAAGTGGACAGATTACCTTTTTGTCAAGGCAAAATAGTAAAGGCACTCTGCTTAATTTGTAGGGAATGTGTGCAAGTTTTTGGAGACTCTAATTAGGAAAGGCATTATATGCAAAACACGCTCCCAGATTTGATGCCTATGAAGGATTATATCATAAGGACAAAATGGTGGAACTGAAAAAAAGTCTGTCTTCTCAACAAAAATTTCTTTTATGTTACAACTCAGCTGTATTCCATTTTAAAAGCTAGTTGTGGTACCAAAGAAGTTTTTAATACCAAAAAATCAAAACTGTTTACTGAGTTTATTAAGCAATGTATGGGAAGCGTGGTCCCAGCCTTGCTTTCTATTGCCCTGAAAGAAAGGGGAATATTTCTCAAATCAATCTGTCTCATCAGACTATAGCCAGGTGAATTGACAAAAATTGGAAAACTGATCAAAAGAAGTTTGGAGAGCAAAGCTGCTCATTTTAAAGTTTATAGTTTGGTGACGGACGCAGCACTGATGCTACAAATACAGCCCAACTTGCCATTTTTATTAGAGGAATTCATGACGAATATAATGTCACTGAAGAAATGGCTGCTTTAGTGCCATAAAAGTCACAACTAGCTCAAGAGATTTTTATGAAGCAGTAAAAAAGATGTTAAAGCAACTATCTTTGTCTATTGCCGACCTATCTGGAACAGTTACTGACGGTGCCCCAGCGATGGTAGGTAAAAGAGAAGGATTTATAAAATTAAGAGAAGCCAGTGCAATCGCCACCCCAAACTTACATCTGATGAAGTATCATTGCACAGTACATCAAGCAAATTTATGTGCAAAAGCTTTAAAAATGGGTTATGTGCAAATCGTCATCAAGACTGGGAATTGCATCAGAGCCAAAGGATTGAGTCATCGCCAGTTCCAGGAATTCCTTCAAAGTATGGATGCTGAGTATGGTGACATCATTTAATTCTTGGAAGCAAGATGGCTAAGTCAAGGCCAAATGTTAAAAAGATTTTCTGATTTGTGACATGTTATCAAGTTGTTTATGGTATCAAAAACTAAATTTGTGCCAGAACCTGATGATCAAAACTGGTTTACAGGTTTCGCATTTTTACTAGATTGAACCACTCATTTAAATGAGTTAAACGTGTATCTTCAAGGTGGAAACCAACTGATCAATACAATGTTATAGTACAACAGTATAGGAATACGAACTGTAATGGTGTTCCAAAGGAAACAGAAATTATGGCAAACTCAAATTAAGACAAATAATTTTATGCATTTTGACATGCGGCCTAAACACTGTCCTGTGAACAGTGAAAAATATGCTGCTTTGCTTTTTGATTTGATATAAGAACCTGAAAACAGATTTTGAAATTTCCAGGAAAACAATTGATATTGCAATTCCATTTTCTGTCAAATAAAAATGTTACCTGCCAGTTTTCAAATGGAATGCACAGAGCTCCAACCTGATGTTTGATTTAATAAAAATTTGATCATGTCTCTTTACTGGACTTCTACAGGTCCTGCCTTCCCAGAGACAAACATCCCTCTTTTCACAATCATGCCTTATTCATGTCATCGCTGTTTGGTAGCACCTACATTTTCAAGCAAACACATTCAAAAATGAAGCACATTAAGAGTTAAATTAGGCTCGGCACCTGTTACTCAGAGGCTAGTGCGCCAGCCGTATACACTGGAGCTGGTGGATTCAAACCCAGCCCAGGCCTGCCAAATAACAGTGACAACTACAACCAAAAAAATAGCCAGGTGTTGTGGCGACTGTCCGTAGTCCCAGCTACTGGGAAGGCTGAGGCAAAAGAATCACTTGAGCCCAAGAGTTTGAGGTTGCTGTGAGCTATGACAATTGGACCACAGCATTCTACAGAGAGCAACATAGTGAGACTATGTTAAAAAAAACATTCTACAGAGAGTAACTATGTTAAAAACATTCTACAGAGAGCCACATAGTGAGACTATGTAAAAAAAAAAAAAAAAAAAAAAAAGGAGTTAAATTAGAACCAAAATACCTGACAAGCAGCTTTCCAATTCACTGAGAATTGTAGCTACTTCCATCAGACCAGATATTGACGTATTACTTTCTCAAACACAATGTGAAATAGTCTACTAGTGTTATGTTGCCCACTTTTCTTTTACTTTTATAATTAAAAATATCAAAAGTTTATTGGCTCGGCGCCTGTGGCTTAAGCAGCTAAGGTGCCAGCCACATACACCTGAGCTGGCAGGTCTGAATCTAGCCTACGTCTGCCAAATGACAATGATGGCTACAACCAAAAAATAGCCAGGTTTTGTGGCAGGCACCTGTAGTCCCAGGTACTTGGGAGGCTGAGGCAAGAGACTCACGTGAGCCCAGGAATTGGAGGTTACTGTGAGCTGTGATGCCATGGCACTCTACTCAGGGTGACAGCTTGAGGCTCTGTCTCAAAAAAAAAAAAAAAAGTTCATTTCTTAGATAGGCATATTTTTTGGTTGAGATCAGTCCAACCATTTTAAAAGACTTTCTGAACAGGCATAATTAGTGTTATTATGTGAGGAATGTTTGCTGATCTCGGTGGCAGATATTACCAAAATTATGCACAGACCTTTTCTTTTGCTCATCAGGTTTCTTTAGTGTTTGTGTATTTAACATGTGGCCCAAGATGACTCTTCTTCCAATGTAGCCCAAAGAAGCCAAAAGGTTGGACACCCCTGAGGTATAGTATCTTAAGATGGATGATATTTGTTGAGATCTTATATGGCTCAATATTATATATTAAAATGTAATTACAATATTAAATGTATATACACACAATGTATTACACATGTATAACATTTCAATCACACATTACAACTGAAGTCCTCCAATTGACAATCGGACAAGCTATTGAATGAATAACCTCTTTTAGAGAATGGAATTCCAAGGAAGCGCTGGCTGAAAACAGGTATATTATTTTCAATTCATCAGGATTAGATGGGATCAGTAGTCATAGGACTAAATGGAATCACCTGAACAGTAAATGCAGAAAGAAAACTAAAGGTCCAAGGACAGAGGCTAAACATACCGTCACAGGGCGGCTTCAGAAAGGTCATTCAGATACCAGTTTACAAAATAAGTATTCCTTTCTAACAACCCACAGCCAGAGAGCTGAAATAATCAAGAAAACAGTTCCCTCTACTCACAGACTCAAGCCATTCATTTGCTCATCTTCCAGAAAAGAGAGTCAAGAAATTTGGTCTTGGCTCAGCACCTGTAGCTCAGTGGCCAGGGCACCAGCCACATACACCGAGGGTGGTGGGTTCGAGCCTAGGCCAGGCCTGTCAAAAAACAATGACAACTACAACAAACAAATAGTCAGGTGTTGTGGCAGGTGCCTATAGTCCCAGCTACTTGGGAGGCTGAGGCAAGAGAATTGTTAAGCCCAAGATTTGGAGGTTGCTGTGAGCTGTGACTCTATAGTACTCCGCTGAGGTCGACATAATGAGACTCTGTCTCAAAGAAAAAAAAAAAAAAAGGGAAAGAAATTTGGTCTTGAAGAATATATGTACAATGTTTCTCTCCTTCCTCTAAATACTTATTTCGTGATTTTACCTCCTCCATGAACTTCACAGTGCTATCCGTGACTGCTAAATTTCGCTCCTTCCCCTCCCTGCCAAGCAGACATTCTTAGATGACCACTGTTCAGCCTTAGAAAGCAGGCATAAATTCTATAGTATCCATGAAATTCTATAGTAATTCTCTAAAATGACCTTATTTTATCATTTGAGGTTATGCAAGAAGAGCGCTCTTGTAGATACACTTGGGTCAGCTGGAGTAGAGTCTCCGGCTATGGGATGGGTTGAGCTGTGCCACCAGAATAAAGGATGTGAATTTGACTTGTCTCTAATGGATGATGTCAGTTAGCATTTGCAACAATATTGCTGCAAAACAAAACACCCAGAAATCAGTCTTCACAATAAACATTTCTTTCCAGCTCACACAGGCACAGCTGGCTGGGGTTTGGCTCAGATTCAGCTCATCGTGGCTGGGCTTTGTGCTAGGCTTGACTGCAAGGTGCAGGTTTGGTTCTAGTCTGTTTCTCCTAACCCTAACATTAACCCTAACCCTACCTGGGGCGTGTTCTCACAGTAGAAGTCTGGAGACAGAAATCCAAGAGCACAGACTCAATCACATAAGTACATTTCTGGTTTTTACTTGTATCAAGTTCACTAACACCTTACTGGCCAAAGCAAGTCACAAGAGCAGACCCAACATCACTGAGTTGGGAAAATATTCTCCACCTCTGACATAAATATAGGAAGGGGCAAAAAAAAAAAAAAAATGAGGACAATTCTGCAATTCCCAATATGGACTATTTTTACCTCTACTGTATATAGCAATGCTAGGCAGTAGCAGTTAAACATATACACACAGACATTCACGTATTTCCTAAGTAACAACAACAAGAGTTTTCTAAGAAACTCTGTTCTTTGGAGATCTTTTGCCTTGAACTTGACTTGCTAAAGCAATAAGAACATTTGTGGGATTGAATAAAGAATAATGGTTCCAGATGGGCCAGCTAGGTTCAGAGAGTGAGACAACTTTCACAGGGGAGAGCTGGATTTCTGCAGTGTGCCACAGAGCAGGCTGGGATAAGCGAAACAGGAAAACCACTCAAGGGATCCTTGCTTTTTATTAATATAATTTTTCTCACCCAGGTTTTACAAATAGAGGCCATAATGAAATTGGCTCTGGACAATTCACACCCCAGTGTTTTGCTGATTTGACCCCCTAACCACAGGATTAACAAGACCCATTTACTCTGGCTAGTTCTGCAAATTCTTCCGGTTTCATAATTCAATCAAAGGTAATAGTAAATGGAAGGAGAGGCTACTCACAGGAAAGTCAAATGCAAAAGAGAAACAAAAATCAGGGGAGCCAAAGACTTAACTTTTATGTATGTCTCGAATCGGTTTGGCAGGGAATCAAATCAAAAAAAAAATCCCATCCCCTCTTTGCTGCATAGTTCCACATCACAAAAGCATTATGGGGTCTGGTCCAGCTCTGCAGCTCCTTCTCGTGAAGGGGAAAGCCTGCATACAAACGGTAAGTTCTGGACAGAGCTATACAGGAGAACTATTTGGTGGCTTCCTCAACCCAGGGATGTGTTGGAGCCTCCTGAAAAGTCTCCCAGGAAGCCACTAGTTAACAATTCAGAGGAAAACAACATTGTTCATATCAAGGTCTTCTATCAAGCATAACAACTAAGAACATGGGCTTTGGAGAAATCTGGGTTCAAATCCTGAAATTGCTACTCACTAGCTGTGTGACCTTGGGCATTTTACTTAACCTCTCTGAGCTCCAGTTTTTTCATCAATACAATGTGGTAAATAATGACACTTGCCTCTTAGGGTTGTGGTATGGATTAAAAGAATAGTGCAAAGATGGTATTTACAGAATACCCGTCACATCCTAAAGGTTCAACAAGTGAAAGTTATTACTGGAAGGTCTTAAAAGAAGCTCTGTGCAATAACAGGTACTACTATCCGACAGTCCCTTTAATTTCAATTTCCGCTATTTAGTAGAACTAAAACTAAGAGTTATCTTCATAAATGCCAAAGACATGCAAGTGCTCCATTCAAGCTATCTGAGGAAACCTAACCAAATCTGCCTAAAGGAAGTACCCCCAAGGCTGCAGAAGTAGTACACCTACAACCAGGTAAGCCAGGAGCCCGGACACCAAGCTGGACACCAATGGACCTGCGCAAAAGGGGCTCTAGCCTCAGGCCCTCCACACAATTCAAAGAATCCCTTGGCCCTTCTCTGTCCCCTCCAATCCTCCCACTACGGAGTGAAGAATCACCAGCTCCGGACGAGATCACCAGGAACCCACCTCTTCTTATCTAGATGATGCTGGGGTGTTCACACACATATGTGAAGCCCCTTGCAGTGTTCAGCAGACCTAGGGTGTTAAGCCAGGCAGACTTTGGGTTGAGGGTGAGGGCTGGTACTCTCCACTTAGGAAATTCCCAGGAATCCAAGACATTTCAATTCAAATCTAGTTTTCCAGATCATTAAAAAAGATAGCTGCTGAGATGTCAGGATGAGACATTTATTAGCAATGTGTTTGTTTTAGTTATAAATTGTCACTATTGAGACATATCATAGGTGGACCTCCACTGTGCTCTTGCTTTGAGCTTCACAAAGAGTCAGGTCTGTCACCTAGTGAACTCCAGAGTTTCTAGACTCCCTGGGCTTGTCTTCTGCCCTACAGACAAGGAGACTGTGGCAGATTTATTTCCCCTCCCATATGCCCTCCCAGAACCTTGCCACTCACCCATCAAGAGATGGAGTCCATGTCCCTTCCTATGGAAATGGGGCAGGCCTTTGTGGCTGCCCTGGCTGGTAGATTTGTGCAAGTGATGCCACGTGATTTCCTCCAGGTCATGAACAGCAGCAGAGCATTGAGTCTATCCTTCTGGGGACATGCACCTGGGGAGTCCTGAGCCACCACCTAAGAAGTTCCACTATCCAGAAATTGACAGGCTAGCAAGAGCACATCAAAATGGAGATGTCCTAGGGAAAGACTCACCCTTACCGAACCATTACACAACCCAAAAAAGGGACAGTGCCAAAGCTAAAGGGCCCAAAGTCAATTTGTATCTTTAGAGAGACTGAAAGGCTGGTGTTGCCATTAACTCCAGATACAGAAGGAGCAGACTTTGAGGGGAAGATCAGGAGCTCACGTTTGGACATGTTGAATTTGGAACGTCTAATAGATACCCAAGAAGGCATCTCAAGTGGGGAATTGGATGCATATATTTAGACAGAAGAGAGGAGACTGACCTGGAAATGGAAGCTGAAAATCTTTGCTATTTAGATGGCATTGGAAGCCGTGCAATGAAATGTGACCACCAAGGGAGTGAGTGCCCGTAGAGGAGAGAATGTGGGGCCTTCCTGTGTGACAGGTTGGGAAGAAGACAATGATAGAGTAAAGAGAGTGAGATAGAGCCGTTATGGAGGTTAGAAGGAAAACCCACCAGAGTGTGATGACCTAAGTGAAGAAAGTGTGTTAAAAAGGCAACTGTGACCAACTGTGTCAAACAATTCTGAATGGCCAGGAAAGATGTGGACGGACAACTCTCTAGCAGAGAATTAACCAAGGAGTGAGTCCATCGTTTCAGAAACCACAAAGCAGAAAAAGGCAGGATTTTTTCTATTTTCTTTTTTGGAGAAGGGGCTTCAGGGGGGAGGCAGACTGTAGAGAAAGTGCTGCAGGAAATAGTACCTGACCCTCTCGGGACATGTTTAGTATCTACTGCTGTGTAACAAGTGACCCCACAACTTAGCTTGAAACATTTATCATCACAGTTTCTAAAGATCACAAATCTGGGTGTAGCTCAGCTGGGTGCTCTGCTTCAGAGTTTCTCAAGGCCACAGTCAAGGTCCACCAGAACCCCAGTCTTACTTCAAGGCCCAGCTGGGGAAGGACCTGCTCCCAAGCTCACTCAGGGTGTGGGCAAACTTAGTCCCCCACCACCACCCCACCACTCCTTCCCCCAGTGTTGGCTAGAAGCCTCCCTCACATCCTACCCACAGGGACCTCTCCACAGGATAGCTCAGAGTAGGGCAGGTGGCTTCTTCCGAATGGGCAAAAAGAGTGCCAGAGAAAATACCAGGAAGAAACAGAGCCAGCAAGATGAAAGTCACAGGTTTCTTTGTTACTTCATCATGGAAGTGACATGCCAGCATTCCTGCCATATTCTATTCAAATTAAGTCACTAGGTCCAGCCCACACGCAGGGGAAGGGGGCCACACAGGGGCCTTAGTACCAAGAGGCTGGGGTCATCAGAAGCTGCCCCCACGAGCAGATCTACTGCTATAAAACAGGTGAAAAACAGCTAATACCACATTGACCGGCATTTTGCCAGACCACATTAATCATTAATCATGAAAAACAAGTGAAGAATTCTACGCAGGAAACAAACTCATCAATTAGGCTCTTTGACAAAACTTTTAAAACATAAATCCTGGCCTTAACATGCACGTGTGAAAAAAAAAAGCCTTACTAGAAAAATCATAATCTATTCTATCCAACATTTCATTTAACTTAGAGCCTCAATGTTAATTGTAAGCAGCATGTCTAAATTGAAAACTCGGCTCAGCGCCTGTGGCTCAAGTGGCTAAGGCGCCAGCCACATACACCTAAGGTGGCGAATTCAAATCCAGCCCAGGCTGCCAAAACCAACAATGATGTGCAACCAAAAAATAGCTGGGCGTGTGGCAGGTGCCTGTGGTCCCAGCTACTTGGGAGGCTGAGGCAGGAGACTCACTTGAGCCCAGAAGTTGGAGGTTGCTGTGAGCTGAGACGCCACAGTACTCTACCCAGGGGGATAGCTTGAGGCTCTGTCTCAAAAAAAAAAAAATTAATTAATAAATAAATTGAAAACTCTTTGAGCACACAGACTATATCAGCTCCAGAACATTGTCTTGCTTACAGCTGGAAGAAATGAATGACAAATTTTCTACGTGATAATTCTCCAAAGATACATAGACAGGCAAATTATACAAGAGTTAGATTGTGTCATCCTTGTGATTCAGGTTTGATAAAGCCAAATTCGAACTCTCCCCTGAACACCTGTGTAGTTTGGGACAAGTCACTCATCTTCTCTGTTGCCACACATATAAAATGCAAGTATTCCTGCCCACCTCAGACTGTTGTGCTAGGAGGTGGGACACTATACAGGTGCCTCTGGCCTGGTGCTCAGTTAGTGTTGGTTATCATTATTGCTGCTATTTTTATGAAAGTAAACTCCAGTAAAGTGACAGAATTTGTGTGGAATGTAAGGATTACATGAACTAATATGTGGAAATCACAGTACACAGTATCTGGCTCTTAAAAAGTATTCAATAAATGGAGATGATCATCATTACTATTAATATTATGGGGCAGACTATAATTATCAAAGGACTTTATGTGTGTGCATTCCCATTTATTCTGTTAAATCATATGTATTCTTCAACATAGTCCTTAGGACACCTCCTCCTGGCAGCCTTCCTGGGGTGGCTGTATCCAGTTTCAGTGCCTCTAACGAAACTGTCATTTACAGGGGTATGCAGAATTCACTACGCCATGTGCCTGTGTGCCCCAGCCTGGTAAGGCCTATTCTCAGGCCTTTTCTTGGCACATCCTATTCCCGCATTTGACCGTGGCACCTGGAGAGTGTGGTTGTGTGCACCCCAGGACCTAGCAGCATGCTCTGCCTTCAGTCCTGCTCCACCTGAGACACATGTCATGCAGCCCCAGACACAAGACCTTGGGGAGCTCTGCCCTGCTGTGCACAGCTGGGGAACAGCTCCAGCTGCCCTGCCAGATGGTGACCAGCCAGGTGAGTGGAAGGCTGCAGGCAGGGCTGGAGGTGGAGGAAAAAACAGAAGCGTGAAACTGGAGGAGCAAAGGCAAGCTATTTGGATGCTTTCAATCTGACAGAGAGGCCAGGACAGGGTAACAGCTGCTCTCAGGCCAAGGCCACCCACGTCGTCAGGCAGCTGAGTGATGGAGATGCAGATGTGGCTCTGTCTCTGTCAGGCCACTTCACTAAGGTATGGTCACTCCATGGAGAGAGGAGAATTTGCAAATGAAGTTAGTTCCAAATGGGGGAAGGGTCTTGAGTCAGCCATCCAGGAACTCTGTGGTCTGGGGCAGTTAACCTCTCTAAGATTCTCAGTTGCACTAACACAGTACACCTCCTGTGTACAAAGCACTGCTCTTAGTATTTGCGTATGTTATTTAATATCACAATAATTAAAAAAATAGACACTATCATTGTACCTATTTTACCAAGGAGGAATGTGAGGCACCAGGAGGTGAGAAACTTACCCTTGTTCAAATAGTTCAACAGTAGGGCAGACAGAATTGGAATCTTAACACACACTCACTACAGCCCTAACCTCTCACCTGCAGCCTGGGCAAATGGTGATCAATAAATGGTAGCCAAAAGGCAAGAGAGAGGAAGCCTGGGGAGAGTTGAGTGAGTCAGCTTCCGTTGCTAACAAAAGGGCTTAGGCATTGCACTAGGTTTGTTTGGGAAGCTCTCCTGGGCCAGACAAATCTATGCAGGGAGCTGAAGACTTCCATTATTAGGTAGTACAAGGCAGAGAGAAGGGTCATCCTCCAGCCATGAACCAGCAAAACCTACAACACTGGTTTTCTTGAACTTTAGAAATCCAGCTTCCTAACTGTTTCCAAATTCCAAATATAAAACAAACCAAAAAAGTATTAAAATAATTTGGACTTCAAATTATTTAGGATTTAGAGGGCCTAAAGCCTCTTGTCCTAAGAGATTGCCCTCAAATTTAATCTGATCAAGACAAAATCAACACACTTGGGGTCAAGTTTTGGAAATGGCCACTTTGGAGCCTGCTTACTGAAGCAGAGCAGTACAGCATCAGTGGTTTCAGCAATAGCGTTTTGTCTTATTCTGGGCCATCAGCACATCCTCTGAAGTTGCATGGCAAGGAGAGCTCCCAGAAACGTTCCCTCCCCTCCCTGTGGTTGCTCTACTCCAGGGTGGGATGGAATCACTGGAGAAGTTTCACATCACCATGGTTACAGGATGCCTTGCCCCCATGTGAGAGCTCTCTTCAGAAGAGGCTGCCCAAGGCAGGAGGCAGGAAGGTAGAAATGGTTCACTTCAGGGCAGAGTGGATGCAGAGGATCTTTTGAGGGAGTCTTAAAGCCAAAAGTTCTTGTCCAGAGATAGACCTTTCAGAGGAAGGCAGTGAGAACGGCCTCCCATGCACCCCTTTGGTGTGAAGGGGTCTCTGGGTGTGATCATCCAGGAGGGTGGGGCATGAAGCCTCAGAAGCACATCAAAGGAGCCTGGGGTGGGTTAAACATTTGGAAACTAAGATAAGCATCAGAGGCAAATAGCCAACACTATTCTCTTCCTCTAGGGTCAGTTCTATTTTCAGAGCCCTCCTGGGTCCAGTGAATGACCCCTCAACATCCCCAGAGAGGCCAAGACCATAAGGGCAAGTGGTCTGGCAAAGGCCATGAACTGTCTCCAGAAGGCCTGAGCTGTGTCTTGTCACTTTCACACAGCACAGGGGGTTAACACTCCTATTTATTCAGGGAGGATTCTCCAAAGATAATGAACACAGTATGAAACAGAGCTCCCTCCCACTGTGCTTGGGGGTGGGGGGTACAACAGCAGGGCTCACTGTCTTCCAGGCTCCTAAGAGGGGGACAGGAGTCCCAGAAGTTTCATTGCTTTTCCTCACTTTGGAGACTTTTCCCCCCAAATCACTCTGTTCAGCCCGTCTTCAGCCATGAACCAGCAAAATCTACAACACTGGTTTTCTTGAACTTTAGAAATCCAGCTTCCTAATTGTTTCCAATTCCAAATATAAAACAAACCAAAAAAGTATTAAAATAATTTGGACTTCAAAGACGCTTTCTAATTCCTAGTGACCACAGTGAAATTAAATAAGAATCAGTCTCCCTCTCTTTCTCTCTCTCTTCTTTTTCCCTCTCCTTTAAGGAGAAGAAAATAAAGCAAAGAGAACACAGAGCCCATGCAGCTCCAGGAAATGATTGCATGCCGCTTATTTACCTCCCAACTAACATTTGTAACTGAGGATTAGTGGAGCAGCCTCTTGTAATTACCCTGTTGCCCCATTTGTGGCCGGCTATCTCCGTGAGGCCAGTAAATCTTGAAATTACAGGCTGACCACCCGGGAGTACTGAGACACAGTCAGCCACATCTCTCAAAGGCACTGCCCTGGGGTGATTCCCACCTCCCCTGAGCTGACTCTGAGGCCAGGGAGAAGATCCGCTTGGGAGTGGCTCCCAGACCTTACAGTGTCTTCGAGATAAATAAAGCCAGGGTGACCCAGGGTGCCCTGCATCCCTCGTGAGCTGAACGAGGCAGCTGGTCCAGAGGATACCTGTTCCACCTTCCATCACTCCACCCAGCTTGGACTCCTGCTAGTGAGGGTCTCAGAGATGGAAATGAAGACACGGATAGGAACTGAGATCAGGGAATAGAAATGCCCTTGAAAAGGAGATTTTTTGCCTCTTAAAATACTATTCTATTCCCTGGAGGGACAGAACTCCTGCAGAGGACTTCTAAGGTGCTGTGGCATGTCCTTTTACATAAATGGAGATCAGATTTGACTGAAGATTTAACCATAATCTTGATCATCCTCATCAGAGCTTTCAGAATGTGTGCTAAATGGACCTCTATAACGTATGCCTAGACCTCTGAGAAATATCAAAGCATTTAGACTCAATAGCAAATGTTGCTCAGGACTCCATGGGGCGTTTTTGAAATGAGACAGTCAACCCCCATGACACCTTTGTAAGGACAAAGACATCCCTAAGGACATTTTCCACTTTGTCTCTGCAAGTCCCTTAAATGGAGGCTCTTTTTCTTATTTACCCCTATGGTCTGAGACCTTAAATGCCACAATTAAGTGAATTAAGACACCACCTGGGTTGGGAGATGCTAACACCTCTCCCAGGATCAAGAGCCTAATGACAGTAAAGTCCTCCATGTCCTGCCCTTTGCCTGTGGATTCCATGATTTTGCCTTTGAGTAATGTATCTTATTCAGCGCCTTTAAGTTAGCTACAATGTAAAGCCACAGTAAAGTAGATACAGTGAAGCCATAAAACCTGCTTTACTCCGGACTGCTCTCTTTGTCAATTCTGCTGTTTACAAAAGCTCAGCAGCATATGATTTTGCAGTTAATTAGTGTAAATAACACATCTGGGTCATACATTAAAATAATAATCCCCACACCACTTAGCACCCATCAATAGCCTGTTTCCAGATGTTCGTCTTATCTGCTCCACCACCCCCCACTGATCATCCTAATTCCCCACATGTGTTCCTTTCAGCATCTCCAAGAAGGTATCACTGACTCCTCTCTTTCTCTCTCCCCACTTTTGATGAAAACCTTTGCACAATCGGGCAGTGTCTGTGGCTCAGTGAGTAGGGCACCAGCCCCATATACTGGAGGCGGTGGGTTCAAACCCAGCCCTGGCCAAAAACTGGAAAAAAAAAAAAAAAGCCTTTGCACAATCTTCATGTTATAACTTGCATATAGAGGATGAGTCTTTGTCTTCTACTAAGGACAGTGACACAGAGCATTACATGACTTGCCCCAAACTGCAAACAAAAGAGAACAAAAACAAGGAAATGAGATCTTCCTTCTCCGTTCTTTCTACTGTTCTTCCAATCTCTTACAATATTTTCTGCAGTTCATCACCCCAGCGCAGGTGAGGTCTGAGAAGCACCATTCAGATATGGACAGTGATGTGTTTCCATTTCAGAGTCAGCAAGAGAGAACAAGCCATCCACACAACTGGCTGCCACACTCTCTAAGCTTTTTCTATACACAAATACTAGGAAGTTTTGCATACAGATTCCCACACAAAGTTAAATAAAACCCCAAAAATGATGCAAAGTAAAGGAAGAAGACAGGGAAAGAGAGAGGGAGGGAGGGAAAGAATCACAAGAGAAGAGGAAGGTCAGCTTTGCAGAGGAAATGAGGTTTTAGATGCTCTAGTAGCTGTAGGGAGGGGAAGGGTAAAAGCTGAAGAATTCATTTGCCACCAGGGTTGGTCAGTTTGGAATTGTTTACAGCACATGTGCCCCGAAGGAGCTTGGCTTTCATGTGGCTGACTTCAAAGTGAGGTCAGACATTAACATACTGACCCCTTCACCATTCCCACCCCATTCAAAAGGAAGCTACTCTCCAATGGGGAAACTGAGGAATGAAAAGGGGAAAGGAGCCAGTGAAGAAACTTGGATGCGCCCTAGACTCTGACGCTAAGACCTAGTACTACCATTAGTCAATCAAAGTAGCAGTCAGTACTCAGTCTTTGGCCAGCTGGGTTTTTTTGGTTTTTGTTGTTTTTTTTGCAGTTTTTGGCCAGGGCTGGGTTTGAACCTGCCACCTGCGGCATATGGGGCCAGCGCCCTACTCCTTTGAGCCACAGGCGCCGCCTAGCAGCTCGTATTTTTTAAAAGAGGTTCCAGTCAAAGGCACAGTGTCTCACACCTGCAATCCCAGCACTTTGGGAGGCGGAGGCAGGAGAACTGTTTGAGATCATAAATACAGGACAGTGTGGACAGCCGACATTGGCTCACGCCTGTATCCTAATACCCTGGGGGGCGGGGGTGAGGTGGGTGAAGCAATCAGGAATTCGAGACCAACCTGAGCAAGAGTGAGACCCAATCTCTATTAAAAACAGAAAACCTAACCCAGTGTTGTGGCAGGTACCTGTAGTCCCAGCTACACATGAGGTTGAGGGGATCTCTTGAGCCCAGGAATTTGAGGTTGCTGTGAAATATGATGATACCACAGCACTCTACCCAGGGTGACAGAGTGAGATTCTGTCTCAACAAAATGAACAACAAAAACAAAACCCAGCTTGGACAACATAACAAAATCCTGTCTCTATTTTAAAAAATTATCTTTGAGACAGGATCATGTTCTGTTGCTTGGGCTAGAGTGCAGTGGTATCACCATGGATCACAGCAACTTCAAACTCCTAGGCTCAAGAGATCTTCCTCCTGCCTCAGCCTTCTGTAGCTGGGACTACAGGTGCATGCTACTATGCCCAGCTAATTTTTCTGTTTTTCATAGATAGAAGTTCCCACTTTTACTCAGGCTGGTCTCAGACTCCTGACCTCAAGCCATCCTTCTGCTTCTCCCAGAGTGCAAGGATTACAGGTGTGAGCCACTGCACTCAGCCAAAATATTTTTTAATCATTCAGGTACAGTAGCGCTCACCTATAGTCTGAGCTACTTATGAGGCTAAAGCAAGAAGATCCCTTGAGCCCAGGAATTCAAGGTTACAATGAGCTATGAGCTGTGATCGGGCCACTGCACACACACTAGTAAGATCCCCATCTAGAAAAAACAAAAATAAACAAAACAAAGTTCTCTTTGGGGACAGGGGTACTGAAAGCCCCAGGTGAACATAAAATCCAGGTCTTGTCCATTCAAGGCTGCCAGTCTTAGTGACCCACTTTGATTCTGATTCTTACTAAATTCCTAAGAACTGGCAGCATCCCAGCCATGCTCTCCCCACAGCCCCCCAAACAGTTTCATTCATCCAATGCTTGGATTCCCCTTTCCATCTCCTAGGGAAAAAAGGCTGCTGGAAACCCAGACGCCCCGTGGAGGGGCCTGGTGCCAAGTCGTCTGGGGCTCTTTCCCCGGGGAAGCAGGAAGCACAGCCAGGCTTGTCACCATGCCCTAAAGTAGGATGGATAGCCCTGGTAAACCGATCCTCACTAATGTAACCATAGGTGCTATTTCATATAAATACATCCAGCCAGACATTTCCCATCAGTGCAGTGTCTTTCGCGTGAGGCCGGCTCTCGTCTGCCTTGTTCCCCAGGCTTGAACTACCGGGCTAAAGACATACCGGGGTGGGGACCAGAGTTCGTTGAGTGCCTTTGCAATGGCAAATACAGTTTCCCAAGAGCCTCCCCTTTCTTCATTTATCATTTTCTGTAATGCACCTATCACATCCCAAGCTTCCCTTGTCTTTGCCAAACTAAACAGCCTTAGTCTTGCTAATCTCTCCTCAGATGGAGGCGGGGGCCATAAATCTAATCACCATGGAAAGAAGGCCTTCTCTGACCATGCTTTGGGCACTCAGCACAGCACACATTATAAAACACATAGCAGATACTGGTAGAACCACTATCACAGGACCCGACATAAAATGCAGAAGTTGTTACAACAATGTGCATGTTGTGAAGTTTAAGCTGTAAACTAACCTGCTTGTTGGAGGGATAAAGGTAATTTACGGGGCTCATCAACCCCACCTTCCCTTTCTTTTTCCTTTGTCTCCATTGGTACATTATGTGTGAATGAAATTGGGGGTGGAAATTGGAAAAGGAAAACTCCACAATGGCTTTGCCAGGGTGATATGAAATTAAAACCCATTAGCTTTTTGAATCGATTTTAAAAGGTAAATAGACTTCACAGTTTTAGTTCAAAATGTCATCTATAGGCACTTTTTTAAGTCATAGGGCACCTTCTCAGGACCCAATCATAAATTTATTAATGTCTTTTTCCACAAATAACTAAATTGTCATGTTGTCCTGCCTTCAGGAAGTGAAAGATACTGGTCGTTTAACACATCTTTTAAAATACCTTTAAAGAATAGTGCCAAATGGGTTCACTCTCCCAGCACATTTCAGGGATGCTAATAAGGTCTTTAAAAAGGCAGATATGCTGAGAGTCTCTCTTGGGTCACCAAGGAAACCAAATTCTTCTTTTTATCCCTGTCTTCTCCCCAACTGTCTTCAAAAGAGGAGAGCAGTTCCAAGAGACTGAAGATATTGGAAAGAAGAAATATCAAGACCCTTATTTCAAATGTCTGCCCTGGATAAAAGATCTGAGTATGGGATTTAGGGGGTGGGGGGCAGAGGTGGTTATGCTCCCACACCAGTGACCAAATTGCAAATCCTCTGGTTCCACTTTCCCCAAACAGGGCCAGATTAGAACTAAGAAATCCAATTTTTGAAACTTGAGAAATCCCAAGATTGGGTCATAAGTTACCTGGTATGTTAGTCCAGGTTCTTCAGAGAAACAGGACCCATAGGATACATTAGATATATATAAAGAGGAGATGGATTATAGGCATCAGCTCACTCACTTACAAGAGATCCTGGGAAGGATCTGCCATCTGCAAGCTGAAGACCGAGGAAAGCTGGTGGTGTGATTCAGTCCAAGGCCAAACTCCTGAGAACCAGGGGAACACTGATAAGTCCAGGAGTTCAAAGGCCCAAAACCCAATGTCCTAAGGCAGAAGATGATGTCCCAGCTCAAGGAGAGAGAGAGAATTTGCCCTCTTTCTGACTTTTTGTTCTATTCAGACCCCCAGTGGACTGGGAGATGCTCACCCATATTGGAGAGGGTGAATCTCCTTTGTTCATCTACTGATTTAAATGCTAATCTCTTCTGGAAATACCCTCACAGACTCACCCAGAAATAAAGTTATATTAGCTATCTGGGCATCCTTAAACCAGTCAAGTTTAACCATCACATCCAGTGACTCATGCTTCTCCAACAGGGTAAGAAACCCAGGGAACTACTGGGAAAGCATCAATTCCAGAACTAAGTTAAGCATGGGCCATCAGGTTTGCCCAATAGTGAGCAATTGAAAACATTGATGTGTCCTTTAAGACAAGCACTTTCTTGTTTTAAAGAGCTCATTTGTTTTTGTATTAAATGCAAAATTCACATAAACTTCGGTGGGGGAATAATATAATGGATTGTGAGCTTGTGATGAGCCCCTTAAGAAACCTCTGCTGGTTCTCCTGTGTGTCAAATTTAAGAAGCATCTTAGTGAGTTGTAATCCAACCCCTAAGAACACTGACAGGGCAGTAGGGAGTGGGGGGGCAAAGCTGAACAGCATAGGAAGCTTCCTGAGGACCATGGGACCCAACATTGGAGTCCAGATTTTCCAGGAAGCATCCTCTTGAGTAGGCGTCCTCAAACTACGGCCCACAAGCCAAATGCAGCCCGCCTAGGACATTTATCTGGCCTGCCAGGTGTTTTTGCCACCACTGTCTATCCTGTTTAGCAGCTGACTTGTCCTAGGGCCCACAATCCGGCCCTCCAACGATCTGAGGGACAATGAACTGGCCCCCTGTGTAAAAAGTTTGAGGACCCCTGCTCTTGAGGTTTGGGAATCAGACCCTTCTTTCCTGGATCAGGGAATCTTCCTTTCTTTCTTAGTTTATGTTACCCTGGAAGCACCTTGAGACTAGAGTTCAAGTGTATGCAATTTATTTAGGAAGAGATCCCAGCATGGAAAACACAGAGGAGAGGCAACTGATTAAGGATGCATTAACAAAGTAAGTTACCGCTGTGGACAATTGGAGCTTAATCCCTCTGGGAAACCCTGGGAGCTACGATAGATACAGAACACAGCTTCAGACACATCCCACTGCAGACATCCCACCAAAACCTCCCAGCCCTCTCTGGAGGGCAGCTGAGGGCAGGAGGCTGGTCTTGAGTTCTCTGGCATTTTGGTGTGCCTTCAGGAGAGCTGGCTCTGGCAGACCATGAAAACCCTCAGGCAAAGAGTTGCCAGGGCTGGCCATAGGAAATGGGCATGCACCCAAAGGGCAAGAGGCGATTGGGCACACACAGCAACAGCTCCACCCCTGGACAGAGATCTGGTCCTCTTCACTGAGGGTTAAGTACCGGACATGGTGGCAGAATCCAAGTTTCAAATAAAAATGATGTGCGACCACCACTAACCACATACAGCCGGTAGTCTGTGGGGTGTTCCTTATTTGGGTCCTCCCAATACACCAATAGGTAGGTACTGTGATTACGGACTAGGAAATAGGACATGGAAGTTTGAGAAGCTTCTGCAGAATTCTAATGCTGATAAGCCTGGGACTTCAACCTGGAGTCCGTGGTTACACCCCCTGCCCAGGAGGCCAGTATAGAGTACTAGGCCTTCTGCTGGTCCTTGCGACGACACCCATGCCCTGCAGGAGGCGCAGTGGGGTTTCTGGGATGTGTCACTGGGCCCTCCCACCTCACCTTAGCTTTCTGGTATGGGAAGGTAATCATTCGATCTCCCAGGGCCCTGTGACCTGACTTAGGAGGATGAGTTGGATAAATCAGATTTCTACCCTGAGATGTGGGACTGGTATCTGGAGACCCAGGTACTTAGCAAAGTGAACTGGAATGTGAAATGGGGGCGAAATCACACATGAAGGGAACAGTTCTTGGTTTTGCCTTCCCAGTGGCCATTGCCCTTACCTCTGGTCTCCTCACCGCTTTGTTTTGTCCTTTTTGAAAAGAACTACCTCCCCATAGTATGCAGTCTTGGTGTAATTGTCAGTGAAGGTGTCAACATTCCCTGTCGTCTCTGGCCTGAGGTTCCACTGACTATGCTAGGATAACTGGACGTCCCTCTTCCCTGGAATTTGACTCTTGAGCAAATCAGTACCAGGGCACACAGCCATTGAGCTCAATGCTCTGAGGTGACTGTCCACTGTGTTCTGCTACCCAGATCCATGGAGTATCCCCTGTGGGACCTGGACACTCGCTTCCTCTTTCATTCCATGCACTGCCCTGCAGCCACGCTGTTGGTGTCCTGCCCCACCCCACTGCTCCATGACAGGTTCCAGTGACACGGGGCTCCAGGGATCTGGGGCCGGATAACAAGCCACTCAGAAACTTATCACAGTAACAACAACAATGTATTATTATCTCTCATGTTTCTAGAGCAGTGTGTTTTCCACCTTTTTAATCTCACAGCACACTTGAACCCATAGTTAAACTTTCATGGTACACTTAAATTATGTTGACCCAAAAAAAGAATTTAAACTGTACTTACTGTGCTTTGAGCTTTTGAAAATAATGTAATTAATGATCTTTAAAACTTTTCAGGGCATGCCAGGGTGCCGCGGCACACAGATTGAAAAATCACTGTTCTGGGGGTTGGCAGGATTGGCTGGTGGTTCTCCCCTGGGGTCCCTCATACAGTTGCAGGCTGTCTTCTTCACTCACCTGTGTGGTGCTTGGTCTGGGATAGCTGGAACAGCTTCAGGCTGAGTGAGCCTCCCCGGACCCCAGCCTCTTCATACAGCTAGCTCGGGCTTCCTCACAGCATGGTGGTCTTGAAGTAGGTGGACTTCTCCCTAAGCTGCTGGTTTCTCCCAAAGTGAGTGTTCCACCTGACTCAAGCATAACTGTAAGAAGTAGCTTTCACTGCATTCTACTTCAGATTTAAGGGGGTAGAGGAACAGATTCCATCCCGGAGACAAAGCACCACACAAACAGCGACTCTTTTCTGCAAATACATGTGTCTCTGCCTGAGGACATTCTCTGTCTAGAAGTGTACTCTGCCTGCCTGTGGCTGAGCAGAATTCAGAAGAGTTAACAGCTTTTGTTATCTTTAACTAAAGATAAGGGGAGGTTGAAGATCAATGCCCCAGCTTCCTCCCACTCCGGTGGGTTACTTCTCTAGATAGTGTCCCAGAGGTCCTCAGAGGACCCTGCTCTATCTCCTGCCAGAATCCCCGCCTTGCTTTCCCTAACTCACTTCTCCACACCAGGACCTGTGCTTCCTGACATCTCCTCTCAAAAGAAATCGCACCCACCCAAATCCCTCCTCAAAGGGCTAGAGAGTAGAAAGGGGCCAGCAGGAGGATGGGAAGCCAAGGTGTTTGAGTGGGGGGACACAGCAGTCCTGCTGCAAGGAGGCTGCTCTGCAGAGAGGACGCACCAGCCCACACACACAGAAGTGCCTCATCAGGGAGGCCAGGCTGCTGGCTCTGTTCCCACTCTCACTTGTGACTCTCAGTCTCTATGGAATGTCTTGCCCTTGTAGTTTTACAAACCCCCTCTCCTTATAAGAACACAACCGAACCCCTTCTGTGAAAGCAAGCAGCTCGCAGGTGTGAAGGGGCAGCGGAGCCCTGGAGAAAGCTCCTCTACAGGACCTGTCTTCCCCCTCCCTCCTTCTATCTCATCTCTCACTCCCTACCCGCCACGGGCACTGGCCACACTCTGAGCTCCAGGACACAGCACACGGGAAGTTCCCTGCACTAAAGCATCCTCTTTGGCAAGGCTTAGGAGGATTAATGGAAATAAGGGCACTAGGTTGCTTTCCTAAGGCTCATGTGAGGACAATAAAATTAAGAAAAATGGGATGTTGATGGGGGAGAGTGAGAGATTTAGTGAGGGCGGATGCAAGAGACTGTGGGAACTCAGAGGACCATTGGCATTGCCATCACGGGGACAGAGAGGGGACAATACCTGAGTGTAGGAGAGGGACAGACAAAGGGAAATGGGAAGGGGCCAAAGATCAGGCTCGCTCCTCGGGAATCTGGTCCCAGCAGGTCTCACCACTCTTTCCTCCCTTGAGAGAGACGTGAACACCATACAGAATTTGGGAGTAGGCAGAGTTGTAGGCTTTCTGGTGGCAACTAGGTGGTAAAGAATTATGTGGGAAGAGTAGGAAAAGAAAAAAAAAGTATCATGTAATGCCCAACCATGCTTAGGTAGTTACATCAGAAGATCTGAGAACGCTCTAAAAACACAGACATTCCTCCTCAAAACAGGAAAACATTGATTTGAAAATGTTTGGGGGAAGCAGCTGGAATGGAAATGTTCAAAAACTTATCTAAACAAAACTAGAAAAATCTGACCCTCTTAGATTGGGTTCAAAGCAGAGTATCCAGATAATTTATTATATAAACTGAAATGCTTCTGAGAGTGAAATGGGGGTTACCAGTAACAATTAAGCAAGGACAGGAGGCATTACCCAGGATGTCCCGGGCAAAGGGTAACGTGGGAGTTTGGGAGCCCCAGGGAATGCTTTGTGACTGGAAGGCATATTTGGCTACTGAGTGAAAGTCTATGATCGGAACCTACAAAAACATGTAATTGCCATCTTCCTCCTCGGGAAATATGGAACAGTTGATAATGCCTTGGTCTTAGAACTTAAAGGATCTGGACTCAAGTCTAGCCTTCCCTCTTCCTGACAAGAGACCTTGAGCAGATCTCATAACCTCAGCCAGCCCAGCTTCCCCGTCTGCAAGATGGGGATGATGACACCCCATTCTCAAGGTTGTTGGGAAGATTAAAGACTGACAGATGTAAATGCACCTTGTAGATTGTTGTTCAACAGATGCACGGCCCTGCTATTACTGACCCATGTAGCAATGAATCTGGATAGCCTTAATGTATAAAAAAGCTTACACCTAATACACTAGGTCTTAAAAGCTGTAAAAAGAACTGCCTGTGTTTCTATTCTGGCCTCAGTATGAATAAATTCCATTTGTTTCTTCTGGAGGCCTGTCCTATTCCAACCCACCAGGCTCCTCCTCCTTTCATTCAACTTGAAGACAGCTTTCAGCTCTTGAATTTTTAGCACCTTTCTCATTCAAAGAGAAAGAACAGCCCGATGTTTAAAGGAAAGGGCATAGCTCCTCCTTGGCTGGGCCTGACACTGTAAGGCAGTTTCACGGAGAACAGGCAACACGTGTAACTTGTGTTCAGCACTGGGACGTCTCTGTGGCCAGCTTGAGGGGCAACATGGAAATACTTATAGGACATGAGAAGAATAATATGGGGGTTTTCAACTGTACAAGAAGACCACACACATGGTCCCATGTGGATTGCACCCTGGACCATCTTCAAAAACATGGATGTTGCATTCTCTCCAGCCATGCGTAGGCCTGGTTTAATTAAACGTAGGCCACAAATGGGCTGGCAAACACGAGGCTGAGATGCTGTCGATTGCGGTGGGAGAAATTTCCCACAGCTCTGCGTTCCCTGATAAGACGGTGTATGTGGAGAGTGCAACCTGAATGTTTGGCAGATGGCTCCATCTGTTTTTCCATCATTTTGAATTTAGCAGGAAACCCCCAAGATGTGTTTTGACACAAGAATGCTTTTTTCCTTCCCCACATTTTGAAATGGCTGTGTTCAGAGGCTAATTAAATCCAGATGCTCCTGATTCATTTACACTTAACTCATCAAAATGTTGTTTTGTAATAGCCATTTGAAGTCCCAGGCGCCTCTCTTGTGCCTTTTTTCTAAAATCCAGGAAGTTTGGGTTTGCCAGCCAACAGCAGGGTTCATGTACCAAAAGGTTCAAATATGGTTCAAGACAAGATTCTAGACTCAAGAGATTGTAGTGGTTAGGAACTGTCCTAGAGCTGTCCATCATTGTCAAATGTGGGGTGTGACTTTGAATCTTCTGTTACTATCAGAAGGCACTTACTGTTCAAAATGGCAGAAAACAATTTATGAGAGAAAAAAGAAAGTATGCTAAGATCTCTGGGCCCCGTAGAGAACTTTAGTTTAAGTGGCAGTTGGGTGGTTCCTCCATTTCTAAAGAAGGTCTCTAATTAGGCACAACCAGGATTTGTATACCTGAAAATTTCAAGCATTGCAATTCTTACCCAGAATACAATATAGTCTCTATGCCACTTACTTTTGCTATCAAATCTTATTTATACTTTTCAAAAAAATTATTCTTTCCTTCCTGTCTCCCTTTCTTTCTTCCATCCTTCCCGCCTTTCTTTCTTGGAAAATAGTTTTGGCCAGGTGCATGCCTGTAATCCCAGCACTCAGGAGGCCGAGGCTGGTGGATTGCCTAAGCTTACAAGTTCAAGACCAGCCTGAGCCAGAGTGAGGCCTCGTCTCTTAAAAAGAAATAGCTGGGTGTGCATGGCAGGCGGCTGTAGTCCCAGCTACTTGGGAGGCTGAGGCAAGGACTCACTTGAGCCCAAGAGTCTGAGGTTGCTGTGAGCTATGATGTCACAGCACTCTACTGAGGGTGACAAAGTAAGACTCTTTTTAAAAAAAAAAAAGAAAGAAAAGAAAAGAAAATAGTTTCACTTTAATATAATGCTGTGATCTTAAGAAAAAAAATATGTATAACTCGGACTTAAGAGTGTGACTCCTATCTTTCCATGTACCAGAGAACAATCTGAGCACCTGAGAGTCACCTGATTTTCTGGAGTTGTACCGATAATCTTTGTTGACTTACTGTTTACTACTCATTAGAGCAGCGGTTTTCAACCTGTGGGTTGCGATCCCTTTGTAACAATGAAAATACATCACAGGAAGGTGAGAAACACTGGGTTAGAGCCCAGACTCTGTAAAGTAAGATATTAAATTAGAAAAGTTGAAAATTATTATTATTCTTTTTCTTTTCTTCTTTTTTTTTTTTTTTTGCAGTTTTTGGCCGGAGCTGGGTTTTGAACCCACCACCTCTGGTATACAGGGCCAGCACCCTACTCCTTTGACCCACAGGTGCCACCCTTGAAAATGATTTTTATCTTCTAGAAAGGCAAATTATTTCAGTCCAGGAAAAAGGATAACTCCAAACGTTAGTTTTGTCATCCTATAAAACATTAATCAGTTTTGTATCTAATGTAGCAATATTATTTTGGCATTTTTCTCTTTGATTGACTGACTATATGTGACAGCTTTTCCCATCCTCCCTCTAATCAGCATTACCACCAATTTGGTTCTCCCAATCAACATATTCAATAAATCTGTGATATACACCCATTAAATATGTGTCTGAGAGTCTTTTAAAATTTTTTTGCAATTACATTTGGAAATTGCACAAGCCTCAAGCCTGGCTTGTTTGATACGTCTTTCCTCCTACTGCTGCCCTCTTAGGTTTTTAACTATGGAAAGTAAATAGGCGTTCAAAGAGGCAAAAATTAAGTAGATGCAGCACCAAAACTCAGCCACGCAGGGAGAAAGGAGGAGGGTTTTAAAAACCTGATGAGTTTACATTCTTGATCTCCTTTCATCTTCTTAACAACCCTGTCAAAGAGGCATCACCCTGCTTTCCAGGGGAGAAAAAGAAGGTGGAAGTGGTTGTACAACTTCCCAGAGTCACACTGCTCAGCAGTGGCAGAACCTGGATTTGAACAGGTTCTTCTCACTGTACTTCTCTTCTAAAAGTTTCCAGGGGCGAGGCAGGAGAAAATCACAGGGCTGGAGAGAGCCCACCCAGCAGAGCCAGGATGGAGAGTAAGGAAGGCAGGGCTTGTGCCACAGCAAAGGAAGTCGACTTTTACACTGATGGGAAGGACGAAGAAATTCCACTCTAACCTATAACAGATTCAATGCTTTTGAAAGGTCTTACAAACATCAATGCCAACCTACGTTATTTTCATTGCATTATATAAATAAGTACTGAGATGACAGGGATATATGCTGAGAAATCCTTAGGCGATTTTGTTATTGTGGGAATATCTCAGAGTACACTTACACAAACCTAGGTGAGATCGCCCACTGCACACCTAGGCTATGTGGCACCATGGCCTATTGCCCCCAGGCTGCAGACCTGCCCAGCAAATAACTGTACGGAATGCTGTAGGCAATTGTAACACAATGTGAAGTACTTGTAGATCTAAATGTATCTAAACATAGAAAAGCTACATTAGAAATACGGTATAAAAGGTTAAAAAATGTACAGGATCCTTACTATGAATAGAGCTTGTGAAACTAGAAGTTGCTCTGGGTGAGTCAGGGAGAGGTCAGTGAATGTGAAGGCCTCACACACACCACTATAGACCTTATAAACACTGCACACTCAGTCTATGTTAAACTGATACAATTGTTTCAATAATAAGTAACATTTTTACTTTTAAAACTTTTTAATTTTTTTTAACTTTTGGACTCTTGTACAGCAGTACAAAAGAAATATTTTCTTTATATCCTTACTCTGTAACTTTTCCTTATTTTTAAAAGTTTGTAATTTTTTTTTTACTTTTTAAACTTTCTTGTGAAAAACCAAGACACAAGCAGCACACACATTAGCCTAGGCCTGCACAGGGGGAAATCATCAATATCACTGTCTTCCACTTTCACATCTTATGCCCCTGGCTGGTCTTCAGGGGCAGCAAGAAGAATGGGGTTGTCACCTCCTGTGATAAAAATGCCTTCTAGAATACCTCCGGGAGGACCTGCCTGAGGCTGCCTTATAGTTAACTTGCGGGGAGGGGCTAAGTACAAGGAGTACACTCTAAAATAGCAATTTAAAGTATAGTGCAGCAAATACATAAGACAGTAACATAGTTGTATCTTATCAAGTAGTATGTACTGTACATAATTGTACCTGCCCAACTTTTTTTTTTTTTTTTTGAGACAGAGCCTCAAGCTGTCCCCCTGGGTAGAGTGCCGTGGCATTACAGCTCACAGCAACCTCCAACTCCAGGGCTCAAGTGAGTCTCCTGCCTCTGCCTCCCAAGTAGCTGGGACCACAGGCGCCCGCCACAACGCCTGGCTATTTTTTGGTTGCAGCCGCCATTGTTGTTTGGCAGTCCGGGCTGGGGATTCGAACCCGCCACCTTAGGTGTACGTGGCTGGCGCCTTAGCCGGTTGAGCTATAGGCGCCGAGCCTGCCCGACTTTATATGACTGGAGCTCAGTAGGTTTTTTACACCAGCATCACCACAAACCCTTGAGTCATGCGTTGCACTATAATGTCACTAGGTGATAGAAATTATTCATCTCCATTTTGATCTTATGGTACTATCGTCCTATATCCAGCCCATCATTGACCAAAACTTCAATATTTGGTACATGACTGGACAAGCATAAAACCAGGGATTGAAATTGATAGGACAAAGCGTTTAATCCCCTCTTCCCGTGATTTCATGTGAAGGAACATTCCTTCCCTCAATACCTGGCGTCCTTGCCGAGGGATACTTACTCCTCAGGAGGAGAAGAGCTTATCTGATTGGTGAGTTAGGAAAGAGAGACTGGGCATGAGACTTGGGCCCCTCTCCAGAACCCACCATCGAGGTGGGGGCCCCTTAAGGATCTTCTGCAGATCTGAAACCAACCAGCTCTGTCTGAGGGCAAGTGACCAAGTTTAATTTGGGGGTGATTACGGTACATACAACATGTAAGCTTGACCTCCAATGTACCTTTTATCAATTACAGAGCTAACATTTTCATCTTTGAATCCTGCATCTCTGCCAAGGGTTCCAAATGCTGTTGAGGAAGGGAGGTGTGATTTATTAACACCACTGAAACCCAAGATACGTAAATAAGCTTTACGCTATGGGAGGCCACCAAAAATTATATGTAAACAAAACTGCAGAAATAATAGAATTCAGGGTAACAACGCTCATCGATGTGATGGGACTGATGGAGTCTGTTGTTTGCCGGAAACTACCTCGCTGGTGTTGGTATGAAGAGGCCCCCCAGCAGGCCTCCTGGGGGCTCATTCTTGTTCCCCCTCCAAGTCTTCTCTTTCATGCTGATTTGAAACTTTCCTTTGCACGGTGCACCTTGCTGTCATTTCGTCTTCACTTAGCACAAGTTCATCCTTACTCAATTCTTCCTCCACTAATTTAAGACTATTAAAATATTTCCACTTGGGGGCGGTACCTGTGGCTCAGTGAGTAGGGCACCAGCCCCATATACCAAGGGTGGCGTGTTCAAACCCAGCCCCGGCCAAACTGCAACAAAGAAATAGCCAGGTGTTGTGGTGGGCACCTGTTGTCCCAGCTACTCCGGAGGCTGAGGCAAGAGAATCGCCTTAAGCCCAAGAGCTGGAGGTTGCTGTGAGCTGTGAGGCCATGGCACTCTACTGAGGGCGACAAAGTGAGACTCTGTCTCTAAAAAAAAAAAAAAAGAAAAAAAATATTTCCACTTGGCACTATTATGACCCGAAACACAAAGGCAGACACAAGTATACACATATGTAGTAGTTCTTGGTTATAGGATGTACATCTAGATAAGTTTTTCTCAATTTTTTTATTATTATCCACCTAAGGAGATTTTTTTTAACATTTTCCCCAATTTCTACCACCATAAAATTTTAATGTCATAGATACACTCTGTTTATGCACTGTGCGTATATCTGTTCTTTATATATATATATATATATATATATATATAAAGATGATTATTTTTTGACTATCACCCCCAGAACCAGGTTTTTTCCCCTAAGGGGCAAAATAATCCCCCTTGAGAATTTGTGATTCGTGTCAGTGTTGTCCAGTAGAAATGTAATATGAGCCTCATTTATAATTTAAAAATTTCCAACAACCTATCATATTATACACCTTAAATATATACAGCTTTTATTTGTCAATTGTACCTTAATAAAATCCAGTTGTGGATTCCAGCAGCCACATAAAAAAGTAAAAGAAGACAGGTTAATTAATTATTTTTTTTAAATCAATTAATTTTAATAATTGATTTTATTTACCCCAATAATCCAAAATATTATCATTCAAGTAGTAATGAGTATAAAAGATGACTCATGAGACATTTATATTCTTTTATTCCTTACTAAGTCTTTAAAATCCAGTGTGTGCTTTACACAATCTGTCTCTAGTAGGTGCATTTCAAGTGCTCAACAGCCACAGTGGCCAGTGTCTGTGATATTAGATGGTATAATTGTAAATGATCTGGAATGCAACTGTATTAAGCATTTTAGCTTACAAAATCCCACCCCATTCACAGAAAACTTGCATATTCTTCAAAGTATGTCTGTAGACCCTCCAGAGACATATTTAATATGAGAGATTTGTAGATTCTGGCTGAAGAAGTACTGATGTAGGTCTTTCACGCATCAGGAAGTAAGGAAGAACAAGAACCCATCTCATCAAACCTCATGAAGAAGTGGAATCCTCTTCCTCACCCACTAGCGCTCACAGAAGCAGTCGTGGTCAAGCAGCCCTCCCTAAGGTGAGTTTTTCTCAGCTCCTGAGTCCTTGCTTCTAGAAACTTGCTACTGTGTGTTCTCTGTCTCTCCACCTCATGACTTCTCAGTCTCGGGTTCCTTCTTTCTTTCTAGGTGTGCATCCTCTGCACGGGGCAAGCAGCTGCTTCTCCCCAGGTGTGTTCAGCTGCAGCCTTGGGGGATGGGATCTAATCACTGGCAGTTGATGGCCCGCCTTTGAAGTGGAGCACTCTCTCCAGCACCATGGTCTTGCTCCCCTCATTGGAACCAGCTCCAGTCAGGAGGAAGATGCAGGTGAAGACGATGGAAGAGTGATCTCTCCTAGGTCAAGAGCAGAGCTTGGCGGCCTTGCCCACATTATATCCGCTGTGCTCAGATCCCTGCCCCAGCCTTTCCTGCTTCACCAGAAGTGAAGCTCCCTCCAGGGTCTTACCTCACCAACCACGCTGGGAGGAAAGAGAAAAAGAAAGAAAAAAAGGGAACAACAACAACAGAAACCTTTTAATCTTTCTGATGTTGCAACTCAAAACTCCACCCCTTCCACAGGGGTTCAATCTTTTTTAGTGGTCTCAAGGACCACTTTTTCATTGATCCATTTCCAGAACGCCTTTCCTTGAGCATGGGGTGAGTTGGAAGGAAAGAAGAGAAGGGAGCCTTGGGCTCTTCCTAGAAATAAGAGAACGTTCAACCATGTGGCTTCAGGTGGCTTTACACAGCTCTTTGTATGGTGCCCCTCCCTCCAGGTATGGGCCTACCAATCTTGGTGTTTAGGGGCGCATTAAAAACAGTTTGGATTCCTTTAGGACGATAGTTCTGCCCCAGAGTGACTTGCCAGCTACTAGCTGTTGGAGGGTAGAAGCTAGGCCATCACACAGGACAGCTGCCCCACACACAACCAAAAACTGTCCAGACAAAAATGTCAATAATGCTGCCGAAGCTGAGAAACCCTGAGCTTCAGGGAAAGATGTTTTTCACTGGTAGTGGGAGGAGGAGGCCTGAAGGCAGGAGGGAGAAGAATGAAAGGGTAAGGCAACCCGGGAGCATGCTGACATTGGGTGCAAGCAGCCTGCCACTGAAAATACAACCTGCACTGGAAGGTTCCAGAGGGCTTTTTTTTTTTTAATTTTTAATTAAATCATAACTGTATACATTTATGGGGTACAATATGATGACTTGATATACGATGTGGAATGCTTAAATCAAACTGATTAATATAACCATCACCTCACTTACTTTATTTTGAGACAGATTCTCAAGCTGTTGCTCTAGGTAGAGTGCCATGGTGTCACAGCTCAAAGCAACCTCCAACTCCTGGGATTAAGCAATTCTCTTGCTTCAGCCTCCCAAGCAGCCAGGACTACAGGTGCCTGCCACAACACCCAGCTACTTTTTGGTTGCAGTTGTCATTGTTGTTCGGCAGGCGCAGGCTGGATTTGAGTCCACCAGCTGCAATGTATGTGGCTGGTGCCCTAGCCACTTGAGCTACAGGCACCGAGCCTCCTCACTTACTTATTGGTTGTGGTAAGATATTTATAATTTACTCTCAGTTGTTTTGAAATATACCCTTGCACTGTGCACATTAGGTGAGATCTCACCAAATGCCCTCCTTCCTCCCACCAATCACCCTCCCCTTACCCCTTTCCCTCCTCTCCCTCCCCCTCCTCTCCCCTCCCCCTTGCTAGACTGTATTTGTGTTTTATCATTCATATGGGAGTGTGGTTATATATTGGTTTCATAATAGTATTGAGTACATTGGATACTTTTTCCCCATTCTTGAGATACTTTACTAAAAGGAATATTTTCCAACTCTATCCCGGTAAACATAAAAGATGTAAAGTCTCCATCTTTTTTATGGCTGAATATAATCAAAACTCTATTCCTTCTACAGTAGTGCCAAAGAATATGAAATACCTGGGAATTTACCTAACAAAGGCCATGAAAGATCTCTATAAAGAGAACTATGAAACCCTGAGAGAAGAAATAACAGAAGTTAACAAATGGAAAAACATACCCTGCTCGTGGTTGAGAAGATCAACATTGTTAAAATGTCCATACTACCCAAAGCATTCTACAGATTTACTGTAATCCCCATCAAAGCACCAATGTCATACTCTAAAGAACTTGAAAAAATAGTACTTTATTTTACGTGGAATCAGAAAAAACCCTGAATAGCCAATACAATACTTAAAAATAAAAACAAATCAGGAGACATCACACTACCAGACTTCAGGTTATACTACAAATCTAGAGTGATCAAAACAGCGTGGTACGCCACAAAAATAGAGATGTAGATATATGGAACAGAATAGAGAATCAAGAGATGGACCCAGCCACATATCATCATTTGATCTTTGGTAAGTTTAACAAAACATACACTGGGGAAAAGAAATGGTGCTGGGAGAACTGGCTGGCAACCTGTAGAAGACTGAAACTGGACCCTCACCTCTCACCACTAACAAAAATTGGTTCTCACTGGATAAAAGATTTAAACTTAAGACATGAAACTATAAAAGTACTAGAAGAGAGTATAGGGAAAATGCTTGAAGGTACCAGTCTGGGAAAATATTTTATGAGGATGATACCCCTGGAGATGGAGAGGGCTTTTATTGCAACAGGGGAGAAGCCGTGGATGGTCATGATGACTTTACATGGAAGCCCTGGATGTCTAGGTGCCAAGCACAGGCCAGAATCCATGATATGTTGAACAGGAGAGCTTGTCCAAAATGTTGGGGCTAAGGGGCAGCCAGGACACAGGACTTCAAAGAATAAAATAGCCTCTCTCACACTTCTGAAGAAGTCCCTAGCGTAAACAGTGGGCTCTCCCCCCACCTCTGCGCTGCCTCCTCCCCAGGTGGGTCTGCACACAGTGTGCCTACAGAGCCTTGCAGGGCTCACCCATTTCCAGCTGGTTGCCCATGTGTTGTTCTGCAGGCCAGGACTTCTTCTAAGCACTTTCCAATACATGATGCTGAAGGCCCAACTGCCATCCTCGTTTACAGGCAGGAAATCTGAGACACAGAGAAGTTAAGTAAGTAGCCCAAGGACTCACAGCATATAAGGGGTAGAGGTGGGATTCAAACCAAGTCGTTAGTCAGGCTCCGATGCTGCTCAGCATGGAGGTCTAGGTAAGTGGAAACTGACCCCCTCAGCTAATTAAAGTGAAGACACAAAAATGTTTTTTTTTTAATTGCTAAGCATGGGCAGCGCCTGTGGCTCAAAGGAGTAGAGCACTGGCCCCATATGCCAGAGGTGGCAGGTTCAAACCGAGCCCTGGCCAAAAACTGCAAAAAAAATAAACAAATAAAATAAACTGCTAAACATCTCCGTTCAGCCATACCACTGACCTCTCGCTTGGCCCAGAGAAAGCATGAGAAGGGACCAATTCCCACAGGCTGCTGTCCTTCATTCCTCCCTTTTCCCTCTCTCCATCATGCCAGTTAATTGGAAACTCCACTCCCTCACCCCAGTAGGACAATGGGAAGCAAACTGAAAGGCACGGGAGGCCGGGAGCAGGGGCTCACGCCTGTAATCCTAGCACTCTGGGCGGCCCAAGTGGATAGATTGCCCTGAGCTCACAGATCTGAGACCAACCTCAGTAAATATCCCTCCTCTACTAAAAAAAAGAAAGAAAGAAAGAAAGAAAAATTAGCCAGATGTTGAGATGGGAGCCTGTCATCTCAGCTACTCTGGAGGCTGAGGCAAAAGGATCATTTGATTCCAGGGTTCAAGGTGGCTGTGAGCTATGATGCCATGGCGCTCTACCAAGGGCAACAGAGTGCGAATCGGTCTAAATAAATAAATAAATAAATAAATTGTAATAAAAGAAAGGCACAGGAGATAGGCTTACTCCTCAGGGCTTTCTTAGTAGTTCTAAGGAGCAACTGAGAAAGTGTAACAGGTCCCAACCCTCCAGAGTTGGCACTAACGGGAACACAAGCATTTCATAAATGCTCTTCCATGAGGAGAGGTGAGCTCACTTCCTGAGGAAATTACTGCAGGGGGTGTCTGCAGGGGCCAGCCAGGCCTGGCTTTAAAACATCTGAAACAGCCCACGGTGTAATCGGGCATGAATATTGATTCAAATAAATCGTGCATATTTGTACACTCCGTTATTACTTTATTCACATGCTCCCTCTGCGCAGCTAGCCTGGGCAACTGCCACGGAGCTAGTCAGCTCTTGGACACTGTAAAAACCAGTTGCTTTGAAATATTTGGTGGCCAAAGAGAAATCCAAGTCATTAGTGAAAATTATCACTAAAGTGACAGCAAAATTCTCTCATCTGGAAGGGCTTTGAGTCCAAGTCCTCAGAGTCAGACATTGTCCCCATTCCTCGGCCTTTCATGAGACTGTGGATGAGGGAATATAGAGAGCTCCAGAGCATTCTAGCAATTATCATTTTAACAAATAGAGCTCTTTTCTAATATTCACATTCCTTTCGCATGGCCTCATGAAAACACAAACATTCACTCCATCCTCAAAAAATGCAGGCGCCCTGGGAGGAAAGAGCTACCCGCTCAGCCCCCTGGCCAGGCCGGAGGAACAGGAGATTATAATCAGCTTCTGGTTTCCAGTGGTGCTCGTTTCTGACTCAGTTGATAAAAGATACTGCACCTCCAGGAGGGCCTCATTGCTTCCCAGGCCCTGGCCTTTCTGTGGCGTGGTCTGAGAAGCTGGGAGCCACTGGAGGCCCTCCCTGCAGAAGGCTGCCTTTTGGTGGACAGGGTCTGCCCTGAAGGTGGAGTTTTCCTGCCAAAGACCTACATTTTGGAGAGGAAAGGGCAATATACCCAAAGCCCTGTGTTTTTGAGGGCTGAAGGTGATCCTGTCCTTTCATCTTGATCAGATTTCTTGGTTCTAATCTCATTCAGTTACCAACTTCAAATGGAAATAGAAAAACAATTTGGATTCCCTCAATACGTAATAAATGGGACCTTACTCACCTTTGTACTTAATGTGCAAAAATGGGCTGAAATTAATCTCAGTGCCCTGTGTTTCCGTTGGTAATCGTTAGAAGATAACCAGGCCCTGGAGTCTCCCACTACACCTTACGGTGATTAAATTAATACCTTTGGTAGGGGAAGCGGTCTATATTGGTGATCTATGTTGATGGGTTATTTTCAAATATCATTATGTGAGAGAAAGGAAAGTGAGGGGTATAAAGATGAGTGTGAGAGCAACACACACATCTCTGAGACAGGCAGAGGGGATTTTCACTTCCTACAAGTACACGTTTCCACAATCTTTTAAGAATGAGGTGAATCATTTATGTAATTAAAATTGTTTTTAAAGAAAGGGAAAAACAGCAATATCTAAAAATGTAAAGGAAGCTGTGTTCACAAGGATATTGTATTTTTGCAGTTTCCTGGGGTGTGCATTGTCCTTGCAGAACACTCTGCATGTTAAGTTTTTTGTACTTTCTTTACTTGAAATAATTGCTACAAAGGTGATGAAATTGAATGACTCAGGGAACCATGTTCTCCTATCTCTTTGTTTCTTGGGTAAACCTCCTTCCCCTGGCCCTCCTGTGCCCCAGAAATGGGCCAGTGCCAAGAACATGCTGGTATCCACCCAGCATGTTACATGTTACATGATACCACCTTGTATCACCACCACACACACACACCCCACAGTACACATAGCAGACCACACACTACACACATCACACCACATACACACCACACACATACACCACATGCACCATACCACACTACACACGTCACACACACATACCATACCACATCACACACAAACGCACACCACATCATACACATCACACACATCAGGCTACACATGCACACACCACCCAATGTCCTACATACACCACATATATACATATGCCATATCACACATATTACATGCGTTACACAAACTCTACATACCTACCACACACACCCCGCACACATATACACCACACCTCATATACCATGCACATATGCCACAACTCCCACACCCACCCACCACACACATTACTCACACACACTACCCCACACTCCATACACACCACATGTACCACACATACACACACAACATATCACACATATTACATGCATTATACATATACCACACATACTACACATACACACTACACACATCACACACACGCCACCCAATACCTCACACCCCCCACGTATACCCTCACACACACACACCCCACACACACACCACCGGATACGCTTGTACATACTGCACAGGTAGCAGCTCTACTCTGCCAATCTGTGGTAAGTGTCTGAAGAGTGAACAAAGGCTTAACTTAGTGCGGGGCCTAATTTTGGAGGCCATTATGCAACTGGGTAGCCAAGTGTGACGACATCCTGTGCCGCTACCAAGAGCACAATAGATGGGGCCTCTCTCAGCCAGGAGGGAGTTGGGGAGGTGGGAGATGTCGTGAGTCACTAACTTTACCAAAGCAAAGTGGGCTGCATTCCACATTCTAGGAGGTGTGATTGGCACTGATGGGACAAGTGTGTGAAAAGGAGCATAAACCTCAACTCTAAGTGAGCATTCTTATTATTCAGTGTATTCTTAAAAGCAAATACTAATTTGTTTAAGACCTTAACACTGTTTAAGATCTCCCCCCAAATCCCATGACTAAGGGAAGAGTTACAGGGCAGTGCGGACTGGAGAGCTCTCCCACGGAATGAGGCTGACTTACCTGTGACTGCACCCCTGGAAGGACCTCTGAGATGTCGGGTCCAGTGGAGGGAAACATTAAGTGACAAAACAATGCAGGGAGATTGCCAGTTATGTGAAAGGGGACCTTATTCCACAGTGATAAATATCTACGGGAATGCAGAGGAAAGGGACTTGTCGGATCCACAAGTTTTCTTCGTTTGTTTTAAGACAGAGTGAGATTGTCACCCTGGGTAGAGTGCCCTGGCATCATAGTTCACAGAAACCTCAAACTCTGGGGCTCAAGTGACCCTCTTGCCTCAGCCTTCTGAGTAGCTGGGACTAGAGGCCTGTGCCACTACACCCAGCCAGTTTTTCTGTTTATAGTAGAGACAGGGTCTTACTCTTGCTCAGGCTGGTCTCAAACTCCTGAGCTCAAGCAATCCACCTGTCTCAGCCTCCCAAAGTGCTAGGATTACAGGCGTGGGCCACCAAGTTAGGCCCACTGTAAACTCCTAACAAGCATTCTCTCTGAGGACAAAACTGGGATTTCCCAACAGAGAAGAACAGGCAGCAAAGAAGCTTTTCACATTTTAATTTATGTGTTTCTAATTTAGCTGTGTCTTTCAGCATGAAAAATGTATTTGGATATTAGTTGCATAACTTTTAAAAAGCACCAACTCCTCCCTCCCCAGAAAGGTGAGGAAAGAAATTGGATTTATGCCCATAACAAAGGATTATAATTTTTTAAAAATAAATGTATCCCTCAATTGACAGGACACCCTGGTTTTGGTGGGACTTTTTTTAAGCTGAAGATGCTTTCAAGATTACTAGCAGAAAGCAAGGAGGCTTAGAAAATACCTGTGATGGTCTCAAACTCCTGCCCTCAAGCTGCATTTTCAGTCTTTAGTGGGCCCCTAACTCACTGCAGAGCAGAGGCAGGGACTTGCTGGCAGCAGGCGTCCCGCTATAGGAAGAAAGGTCACCAATATGGGCTTGGGACCTGATAGTCTAAGTTCCAATTGGCTTCAGCCACTCACTCACCGTATGGTCTGGGCCATCCCTTTTAGCTCTCAAATGGACTTAAATCCAGAATGCACACGTCCTCACTCAGGGAAGTAAGTCACAGGTACAAAAAGGTAACAATATATTCTCCAGGCACCCACATTGGCTGCCCTGGGAACATGTGGGTGAGAGTAATGGGGAATCCAGTGCTGTCCTGGGGAGAAGGGAATCAGGTCAGATGCACAAAGGAAGCCACATCTAAGACCAAAGAAGGCAAGTAGAAGGAGAATGCATCCCAGACAGAGCTCGGGACAAAAGCCTAGTGGTGAGCAGGAAGGTGGTGCACACCCAGCAGCATGGCAGCTCACAGGGAGTTGGGGATAGGAGTGGCCACAAGAGAAGGTGGTTCATGCCTAGTAAATTTCCCTGACCTGTCACATCACGTACACTATAATAGCAGTCTCTCCCAGCTAGGCTGAATGTGGGGTCCCAACCACTGCGTCCTCAATGGAAAAAATGGCACGGGATCTGGGCCCTTTAGAGTGGTGGCAGAGGGCAGGCTGGGAGATACCGGGAAAGTTAATGCCCACAGATCATGAAGAATGCCCTCCAGGGCTCATTAACCTCGCTGCGCAAAGCCCAGGCAAGTGAGGGACAACCAGGGCGAGACTGATGCAAAACTCCCATCACACTGCCCTTTGTAGGTGCTTGCAGGTCTAGGTTTCCCCAAGCCTAGATCTCGGGGCTTTTCTAATGCAGCCTCCTCTGCAGGGCTGCCACAGTATTAAAGCAAGTGCATGGGGCAGGGGAGAGTTTCCAGCTCCTCTCGACGTGAACTTGAGCAGCCTGGCTGGTGAGAAAGTCCATCAACAGCAGGAAATTCCACCTCAAGGTTGGCCAGGTGAACATGAAGGAAGGTAAATTCCCAGAGCTGGAACAAAACCCAGTGAAGTAAATGTTTGGTTGGCAGACATACCTTATCCACAGTTTTCTTGAAATAGAGAATAAGGCAGTCATCTTTTTTGGTCTTTTGCCTTTTTTTTTTTTTTTTTTTTTTGAGACAGGGTCTCACCCTTACCCAGGCTGGAGAGGGGCAAGGATACAATCATAGCTCACTGCAGCCTCAAATTTCTGGGCTTATATAAGTAACTAGAACTACAGGTATGCACCACCATGCCCAGGTAATTTGATTGTTTTTGTAAAGGTAGGGTCTCACTGTGTTGCCCAGGCTGGTATCAAACTCCTGGCCTCAAGCAGTTCTCTCACCTCAGCCTCCCAAAGCATTGGAATTACAGACATGAGTCACTATGCCCGGCCTGACAGTGAAGACTTACACCCAATCAATTCTTCCCTTTCTAGTTATGTAGACATTATTGCTCACTGTCTAGAGTTTTCTTGTCATGAAAATGATCCACAGTTTTTTATGGATTTGTTATAGATTGCAGTGTCCAATTGCCCAACCCTCCTGCTTCTTTGACAACCCAGAGACCCAGTGGCCATGTATTTATCAGGGAACCCTGCCCTCTGCCCACCCAGTTGGTTGGATCTAGTCCCCTGGGTGTAGCCTCTCCACAGATTGGCAGGGCAGGAATGACCTGGGTCAATGGAGCTCTCACTCTTGGGAATTTTATTTGAGAAAGGAGAGAGTTGAGGCTGTGGAAACTAAACTGAAGGGAGGCAGAGAGAGGCAAGCTGAAGTTATATGGAAGCCACATCAGGACGAAGACAGCGGGAGCCTGAGGGAGAGAAGTGAGAAGACTCAGAGGCAGAGAGAGAGGCTGGGGGCAGGGGAACACCTGTGCCTTGAGGAGCTGGGCTGCCCCAGCAGGAAAGGAGCCCCAGGGGTATCCTAGTTCCTGGGCCCTCCACCAGGACAGGCTGGCTCCTTCACTGCACGGTGGCCTCACAGCACACTTACCTCAGCCTGAGAGCTCTTCTGCTCCCAGGAAAATGCAGATGAAAGACAATGAGATGCCTGGTGGGAAAATGGATGCCCTGGGGACTGAGGCTTTTTCCTACAAAATCAATGCTACTGAATTATGAAGAACTCTGAATCCCAGTAGTGCTACAAAGAAACATGGGAAAGGTTGGTCACAGTTTTATCAAAGTGGGCAGGAGATGGAAACCACCACCTTGTGAACTCTGACTCCGTATTGTGCAGGGTTCCAAGACAGAAAATCACCAAAAGAGATATCAAAGAGCCAGAAATGGTTTATGAAGAATCATTTGTGGGAGATGAAGCACATTTACTTTTGTAAAAACAGTATGGGGATTCAAAGAGTTTCTGGCAAATGAGTTTGTAAGAGTTGACTTTCTTCACATTTGCCCCAGTGTGAAAGCCATTCTTTAAAATACAGATGTCAAAATCAAGCACATCATAGAAGGTGGTGAATTGGGTACTTTGAAATAAGCCTTCTCCTCAATCCGCAGCTTTGCCTCCTTGAGTTTAACTTTCTCCAACACTAATAAGCGATTTGTCCGCTTTCCTAAATTCTTCCTGCCAAATCGCTACTTCTCATTATAAAGAGGAGACCAAACCAATCTGTCTTAGTGAGCCAGGAACATCTTAGAAGTTTGCTAAAGATTTTCTTCTTCTTCCATCTCCTCTTCCTTTTCCTCCTCTTTCCTGTTTTTAATTAGAAGCAGCTTTTACCTTTTATAGTTTAACAGTTTATTTCCAGAAGTCAAAAATGCTACAAATAAACTTTCAACTTCTGTCCCCCACCTCCCCTATCTCCCAAGTAAGGAGAGACAGCAGGTTGCGGTTTTCAAGGGGTCCAGTCCTACTCCCTCCCCTGTGGGCACCCCAGCTGTGAAGCCCAGTCGTGCGTGACTCTAGGTTTTGCAGCAACTCTTTAGTGAAATGATTTAGGGTAGGAGAGGGTATGTCAGAGCTTGGGTTTTATCAGAGGTGGAATGATGAGGAAGACCATGAAATGGGGCCCGGACTACCGAGGGTCTCTTGTCTTAGTAGCTTGAAACGTCTCTGGCCTTGTTGTTCTTTATGATGGTTCCAGGCCCTTCTAATAATAAATCAGATCCAGGATTTCCACTGCCAGGCACCGGCACAGCACAAGAGCCTCAGGATGAACCAATACAAACATGGGCATATTCCTGGACCACAGAGACCTGAAGTGACCAATTAGATATCTTTGCTATCTTCCCATCTACCTAAGGCAGTGTTTTTCAACCTTTTTTTAAATCTCACAGCACACTTGAACCTATAAGTTCAAGTAGCACACTTAAATTATGTTGATCAAAAAGAAAAAAAGTAAGAATATATTTACTATGCTTGAACTTCTTCGTTTGTTTGTTTTATCCTTTACAAGAGTGTTGTGTTGTTGTTGTTTTTTTAAGAAACTCTTATCTTTATAGACAATGTATACGTGGATAATTTGCTACTTTTTATTGGTTGTTACATTTTACTTTTTTTTCCTTTCTTTCCTGAGATATGTCTCCTGCTCTATTGCCTAGGCTAGAGTACAGTGATGTCATCACAGCTTATTGCTATCTCAAACTCCTGGGCTTAAAGGATCCTCCTGCCTCAGTGCACCCCATCACACTGGGCTAATTTTTTCTATTTTTTGTAGAGACAAGGTCTGGCTACGTTACTCAGGCTAATCTCAAACTCCTAGTCCCAAGTGATCCTCGTACCTCAGCCCCACAAAGAGCTAGAATCACAGGCATAAGCCACCACACCAGCTACTACATTTTATATTTCTATAACAATACAGGCAAGTCACCTGTGCTCCCATGACTAACATTTGTTATGTAACAGTCAGTGTTATAGGCTCTCAGACGCCTGGACATGGAGGATCATGTCTATTTCTAAGGGGGTTCCCAAAATCAAGAGGTCAGAATACTCATCCATGGTCTTCAGACAAAATAATATCTCCTTACAAACATTTCCCCAAACCAAGATAATGTTGAGGGGGAAATGATTACAAAATAGCATATAATATATATCATACTGTCTGCTTATATAAAACTGTGAATCTCTAATTATCTATGTATACATATATGTAAAGGAAGAATGCTCTTCAAAATGTAAACAATGATTATCTCTGGGCTGGGATTCCAAATGACCTTTACTTTCTTTGTACTTTTCTTTTTAACTTTCATAATAAATGGCTATTATTTTTATAAGTCAAGCTGTTTTTCAAAGAACATTTTTCCACCAAAATTATTTCCTTTTTAGCATTAATCATATTTAACTTTTGGCTGGGTAAGGCAGCTCACACGTGTAATCCCAGCACTCTGGGAGGCTGAGGCAGGTGGACTGCTTGAGACCAACCTGAGCAAGAGTGAGACCCCATCTCCACTAAAAATAGAAAAGCCAGGCACTGTGGCAAGCACCTGTATTCCCAGCTATTTGGGAGGCTGAGGTGGGGGGGATTCCCCATGCCCAGGAGTCCAGGGTTGCTGTGAACTGGGCTAAGGCCCTAGTACTCTAGCCTGAGGCAACACAGTGAGACTTTTTCTCAAAAAAAAAAAAAATTATATTTGACTTTCATGATGATATAATTTTTCCCTTTTTTTCTTGCTATCATCTCTGCTATGGAAATACTAAACCAATGCTCACCATGCTTCAATGACTCCTGACTTCATCATCATTTTCTTGGGGACACCTGCCATTAAACAAAGAAGCAAATTTTTTCCAAATGAAAATGGATGGCATCTTAATAGATACATCTACCATTTCCATCTGGTGCTCTACCTAACACCCATCACAATGTTTTCCAAACTTTTTTAATCTCACAGCACACTTGAACCTGTAGCTAAACTTCGGTGGCACATTTACATTATGTTGATCAAAAAAAAGGAGTGAAAAAAATGTATATATTACTGTTCTTGGAACATCTTTCAAAAATAATTTAATTAATAATCGTTTAAAATATTTGCACCTAAGATCTTTTCATGGCAAACCAATGTGTCGTGGCACACCAGTTGAAAAT
>NW_003852401.1:44981347-44996144 GCF_000181295.1 Otolemur garnettii
CGGGCTGGGGATTTGAACCCGCCACCTTAGGTGTACGTGGCTGGCGCCTTAGCCGGTTGAGCTATAGGCGCCGAGCCAAGAATTTCTTTTTTTAAACCACTTTCATCCTTACTACTACCCCATGAGACAAGAAAGTGAATGGTATATCCATATACCATAACCCACATTTTATATGATCTTTGAGTACCCTAAAAGTAAGAACTTCCCTCTGATCCATGATCTGCCTCAAACCAATAGAGGCCTAGCAGAAATCAGAGAAACGCAAGGCCACTGAGCTAAAAGACGTGATTTGACTCTTTGGTATCCAAGGGACTTCCATGGGAAAGTAGGGTCTCAGGGTCTGCCGGCTTTAAATGGATGTTCACTTATGTGTTCTGTTCATAATGACATTGAACTGGTCTGAAAGAGGAAGTGCTCTTGGTAAACGTAGACAAGACCCAGGGAAATGTTTCTTCTGACCGGAATTATTGCTGGGAACAGGAGAATGGTGATATGGGAAAATCATTTCTTTTGGCAATTTCATTAATTGTGCAGATACTACAAGTTATTTCAAACATCGTCTGCAACATTATCTAGTGTACTCCCTGATCTGTAGAGGGTAAAGAGGTAAAAGCCATTCTTCCCACACTCCCAATGGCCAGCGCTCGTCAGGCTTCAGCTGGAGCAGACATCATCTGAGTTCTCACCAGAGTAGGCAGATGTTCTAGGTCATACCAAACAGATACGTCCCTGAGAGCCTTAGAAGACAGAAGAAATGGAAGGTGGCACTAGGGAGGGGAAATGGAACCTTTGGCAGGTGCGGAGATGGAGGTATCTCATCTGTGGCATCATGGCCAAAGCTTTTCTGTTCTTAACAAATGTAAACAAGTCTACCAATCAGAGGTAGGGGCAGTGAGGTTTCTGTTGGAAAGTTCTCATTGTGTGGTCGGTGTTTCTTGTAGTTGTTTATTCCTGATTTCGCAGTATCCCACGCTTAGTTTTCTGATCCTCTGGGAAATTCTGCACTAACTGCTTAAACCGGCCAAGTGAACTAATTCTATTGTATGCAATTAAGAAAACCTGGCCTCTTCGTGATTTCCAGGAGACGAAGCAGGAGACAGAGGGCCACACCACCAATTCATGTCTTTCTGTACTCTAGTGCTCCCAAACGATCAGATGAGACTCCAGGGCACTGGAAAATTATCCTGGTGGGCCAGCTAAAAGACTGAACCCTATTTTTTAATGTATTAGATTGACCAATCTGAAAAGAAAACACTTCTGATACCTTTTATGCTCCAAGGAAAACATCTTGAAGAAATCAATCATATCCTATATTTTCATACAGGAATTTCACTTCAAATGTCATCAAAATAGTTTAACTTCTTTTCAGAAAAGGAAATTCAAAAGGACTATATCACGTAGTCCAATTCACTTCTTACATATTTTCGAATTCACAATTCTTATTAGGTTTAAACATAATATTTCATAACTATTCTCCTCAAAAGGTCATTTTTAAGCAGTTGCATTTTTGTTTTGAGAACTGCAGCTATATCTGCTGTCTTCCACATCAAGGCAGCCTATCCTTTTTTAAAATCTGGAGGTTGACCTGAGTCTATAGGTTTATGTAGAAGAAAGAACTCCTTCACTAATTTGCAGTTTCAAATCAAGACCCAGACACTCCTGACACAGAAACCATACACATAGTCACTCAAGGAATAAGTAATAATGTTGGAAGAGGTTAAAAAAAGAACTTTCAACAAAAACTAGGAAGTTACTTTATGTTGAGATTGAACCTCAAGAGATACTGGGACTATCGGAGGATGGAGTGGTGTAGGCTTTAAGAACTGTAAAAGGAATTTGATGTCCACAGAAGAGACTTCCCCATCTTAGTCCACGACAGCTCCCTTCACCCAGATTCTCAAGCCAGAAACCTGGAACCATTCTTCACATTGTCCTTCCCTCACTCCTCATCTCTATAATCCATGGTCAGTCTGCTGTTTCTAGCTTCAACATGTTTCTCTTATTCATCCCCATCTTTTCAAGTCTATGGGCAACATTGTAGCCCAGCTGTGTAGGGGCCTTCTAACCAGCCCCCTCTTCCTCCCAGGGCCTCCTACAGCCCATTCTGCTCAGAGGGTCAGAGCTAGCCTTTAACCCTGCATCCACAGCTCCACAGGCTTCCCCTGGCCAACCAGACTCCATGCCTGGGTCCTACCCTCCTCTCCACTCCGATACATCATCCTTCCCATTCGTCATTGCACCCAGCTCTTCTCTCTATCAAAGCCCAAGATAACTTCTTATCTGCCCAAAACAATCCTAGACCTGTCTCTTCACAGGGTTCACTCAGGTCTGAGCTTACCTGTCACGTCTTAAGCCAGGTTTTCTTCCTCTTCCTCCCCACACCTTCAGATCTACAGGGCGCTTCCTCCCCTTCTCCTACACAGACACCTTACGGTTTGTAATTGTGCATATTTACTTGCGTCTCTCTTGTTTATGTGTCTTTCTCCCACCAGACTTCAAGCTTCACAGAGGCCACGCTCTTCCTCGTTTTGTTGTCAGTTGCATTCCTGGCATCTAGCACTGTGCCTGGCACATAGGTTTTAATTTCTAGACAGATCAAAAAGTCCCTTAAGGTATTAATTCAGGAGGATTTGGCAATAAGCAACAAAGGGAGACTTAAATTTGTCAATACAACTCCAGTTGACAACAAATCAGGCCAGTACCTCCATCAATTTGGAGGGAAGGAGGTAACAAGTAATGGCATGGAAAGCTCACCCGTTAGCTGTTCCCCCCTAATAGTCTCAAAGATACAGACATAGGAGTTTTTTTCTGTTTATTTGTTTGAGACAGAGTTTTACTTTGTCGCCCTCGGTAGAGTAATATGGGGTCACAGTTTACAGCAACCTCAAACTCCTGGGCTTAAGTGATTCTCTTGCCTCAGCCTCCCAAATAGCTGGGACTGAACCCACCACAACACCCAGCTTTTTTTTTTTTTTTTTTTTTTTTTTTAAGGTTTTTGGCCGGGGCTGGGTTTGAATCCGCCACCTGCAGCACATGGGACCGGCACCTTACTCCTTCGAGCCACAGCCACCGCCCAACACCCAGCTATTTTTAGAGATGAGTTCTTGCTCTGGCTCAGGCTGGTCTCAAACCTGTGAACTCAGGCCATCCACCCACCTCAGCCGCTTAAGCACTGAGATTATAGGCATGAGCCACCGCGCTGCGCCTTAGATAAAGTTTCTTAAATTAGATTTCCACTTAACTGTAAATTACTTACAGTAACCAGTTTGTAAAACATTTTGCATAATCTAATGTTTAAGGTAAGCTTACCCAGCAATCCCATCCTAACTGTGTAACCAACAGAAATGTGTGCAAAAATGTTCAGAGCAGCATTATTCATTAACAGTTCCAAACTGGAATGAACCCAATGTCCACTAACAGCAGAATAAATAAATATATTGTGGTTTAGTCATACAACATAATACAACTACAACTACAAGCAGTAACATGCATGGATTTCACAAACTTAATGGTGAGGAGGAAAGAGAAAAAAAAAAAGCCAGATGTGAAGCTGCATGTCGTAGGATTCCATTTGTAAACAGACAAAACTATACTCTGGCCTTTAGGGACATGTGTTTAAATGTACCCTTAAGTTTAAACGCACCCATTTTCAGGAAAAGCAAGGAAGAGGAAGCAATTGCATAAAATGGGGATGATGGTTACCTTTGGGGAGGAGGCATGAAGGGTTTCTGCCACCAATAAAGTTCTGGTTCTTGACAAGGATGACATGAGTGCTCACGTTCAGGTAAATATCTGTTTTTTTAAAAAGCTAAATATGTGTAAGAATCATGTATTGAAAATACCAGTTGTTTGGCCCCCAACCCAGAGAGTCTGATGGAGGGCTGTGACTTCTGGCCTAGGGAGCTAACCAGGAACCTGAGAGATTCAGGCGTAGGTGGGGAGGCTCGGGGAAATAATGAGTGACCAGCTCACAGCTGGTAAGTTTAACAGCCAGCCAGAAGGTTTCCCCCATTCCCAATTTATTGCCCTGGCCTGACCAGCTCAGGTTCTTCTGACTCATTCCCTTGACCCCTGAAAGGCCCCTTCTTCCAGGCATTCCCTGGTAGAAGACAGAGACGTAAAGAGCAGCAAGACGTTTGTAACACCTCACATCCAAGCCAGGACTGAAGCCAAATCTGAAACCAAGAGAAGGTGAAGCTTGGAAACCATTGCAGGGTCCCTAAGATCAGACCTGTGTCTCCTGAGAAAATTTCTTAACTCTGTTTGATCACTTTTCTCATCTTTTGGAGGAGCAGCTGAAAGCCCATCCTTGGGATCATTACTGGTGATTTGTCATGTGCCAAAGGCCACCATTTTGCAATAGATAAGGCCCAGTCCTGGACTGGCATTCAATCTGTAAGTGCTCACAGTCCTGGACTGGCATTCAATCTGTAAGTGCTCACAGTCCTGGACTGGCATTCAATCTGTAAGTGCTCACATCCAGCTCGACTGAGCTCCTGCTGAAAAGGCTCTAGTTTTCTGGAGAGGCACACCAGAGAAATGCTAGAGAATGGGATGTATGGACCCAGTATGTCCTTGCATTTGCCAAGGGCAATGGAGCCTGGGCCCCTGACTTCCCAGAGGAGCCCTTCCCCCCAGGTACAAATGCAGCTGGGATGCCCACAACTGCAGCTCAGCTCTGCAGTAGCCTAGGCTGAAAATCACCATTGAAAACCACTCAGCCAGAACTAGCCAAATGCACATTCCCCAAAACGACTTTCCTCCTAAAGATAGGTCCTCATCCCTAGCGCTACTGACCAAAAAAGCCTGAGTTGTACTGTGTTGTGTTGTGTTGAACACCTCCTGGAAACTCTAAATATTTGCCTGCAGCAGCTCACAGCTTTACCTTCCTTTTAGTCTGGACTCCTGCTCAGATATTCTGAATGTTTGATAACCTATGCTAAGGATTCCTGCAGGGCTAGCTGGGCGCATCTGGAATCCCTATCTTTCTTTTCTTAGGCCCAGCACTGCAGCTTTTCCTGAAAACCCCCTACTGGAATGATCCCACCTGCCACCTGGTAGTCCCCACCCACCAATCCTATTGTTCCTGACAAGCACCTCTGTTTTGACAACCACCTCCCGCCAGCAGCCCTCCAGCGCAGGCAGGCTGAGCAGGGAGCAGGCCGGCCCAGGCGCGTTCCTCAGCCCTAGCATTAAACCCAGGGTGGGCTTGGAGGAAAACATGGGGGGGAGGGAGGGGGCACTTTCCTTCTGTCAGCTTATTGAATTTGGAAAGGCTATGGAGGAAAAAGAATTACACATACCAGGCGTAACCTCTTCACACACTTTCCAAGGATCTCAAGTGAAAACATTTTAATACACAAAATGGGAAGAACTGCAACTCTGTGGGTGGTATCATGGAAAAAGCTTTGGGCTTGGAGGAGAGAGAAAAAGATTCTCATCCCATTATCCCTGCCAATAAGTAGTTCTGGGCCTTAGGCAGATTGCTTGGTCTTCAGTTTTCCTGATGTGTATGAGGAAGTCTTTGGCTTTACCAACAATTCCTTCCAGCCCCCAAATTCTGTAAACCTATGGATACATCCTATTATTCACACTATTTTTTATGTAAGGACCATGTGAGCAAATACTTCGCCTCAGGACTTGACTGTGCTGCTTGTCCTCATGCACCTTATTCCTCCTTCCCAAGCAATACTAAGTTTCCAATCGTGCCCGCAGGACAAGGAGACCCAGCAGTGTAGGTAATCACAGGTGTCACCTCTTGTGCATGTATTCTGTTGGGCCCTGAATACTTACTCAGGCTTACTTCTGTGAACCTGGTCTTTGAGTTACAAAAAGAGCAAACTCCATAACAGAACATTACATGACAGGTGCAAAAAAATTAAGACAGGAAGAATGTAAATAAGTTTGGAAAATCACTGGGCACCATGGCTCATGCCTGTAATCCTAGCACTCTGGGAGGCCAAGCTCCAGAGTTGGAGACCAGCCTGAGCAAGAGCAAGACCCCATTTCTAAAAATAGCTGACCGTTGTGGCGGGTCCTTATAGTCCCAGCTACTTGGGAGGCTGAGGCAAGAGAATCACTTGAACCCAAGAGTTTGAGGTTGCTGTGAGCTGTGACCCCATGGCACTCTACCGAGAGAGACAAAGTGAGACTCTCCCTCTCAAAAGAAAGAAAAGTCTGGAAAATCATAACCAGGGAGAAGGGTTGAAGTCCCACAGAGTTGTTATAGTTTGGCTTCAAATTTGGCCCTCAGCTTTCTGGAAGCCAGAGAGAGAAGGAAGCCCAGCAGATATACAATAGCTCCGTGGAAGGGGAAAGTTTACAAAGATACAAACCAGTGTTTGGGGATGCATGTAGCTTCCCCAGACCCAATATTCAAAAGTTATACCTAAGGGGGCTCTTCACAGGAGACCAGCAGACTACAGAGTGAAATGTGACCTCAGCCACATGCCTGAAGTGCGGTCAGTGGGGTTAGGCCTCTGACTCGTGTGTGAATGATTTCTCACAAAAACCTACAGTACAGTCTATCTGTCTGCAGTGAGAAGTCGGGTGATAGTGAGTGCTAGAGAGGAAAAGGAAGCACAGAAGGGCAAGGGGCAGGTGGGGCAGGCAGGTGTGCTATCTGCGTGGGGAGTTGGGGAAGTCCCCTGGAATTAGGTGGCATTTGCACAGAGATCTGGAGGAAGTTAGGGAACAAGCCTCATGGATACCTGGAGAAGAGAATTCCAGACAGAGTGAATAGCAAGTGCAAAGGCCCTGAGATACACTGGGCTTGGTGTGTTTGAGGGAAAAGGGAGATTAGAGAAGGGTAAGTAGAAGGAATAGTGAGGGGAGACAAGGTTGGAGAGGAAGTCTTGGGGATAGTGTGCAGGGATGGACCACCTGAGGCCAGCAAGGACTTTAGCTTTCCCTGCAGGAGAGGAGAGAAGACATTAGAAGCTTCTGAGCAGAGCAAGTCTTAATCTGAGTACATGATGTACGCACTAGCAATAACCACTGCAGTTTCATCTTCCTTCTGAAATACCCAGAAGCTGGGTAGAGAGCCATGTCCCCTCCTCCACCATTGTTGGGGCCTTCACCATCTAACCTGAGACCTCTTAGGTCTACCTGGCCCTGAGAATGAGCACCTCCCTGCATTTTGACCCACTTACCTCTTTCCCTGTTTTAACTGTTTCAATCTGTTTGGCTGCTGTAGTAAATATCACAGACTAGGTATTTTATAAAGAACAGAATTTATTGCTCACGGTTCTGAAGGCTGAGAAGACCAAGTTCAAGGCACCAACAGATGTGATGTCTAGTGAGGGCCAGTCCCTGTTTCAAAGATGGCAACTTGCTGTGTCCTCACACAGCAGATGGCAGCACCCTCCAACCATTTTATAAAGCATTAATTCTATCCATGAAGACAGAGCCCTCATGGCCTGATTACCTCCTACAGGTCCCCTTGTTGTTTTGGGAGTTATTTCAACATGAATTTTGGAGAAGACATAAACATTTAAACCATAGTACTTGGTTGGCCAAGACCACAAGGCTAGAACCACAGAGGGCTAAGATAATGGTTTTCAATTTGTCTTTGTTCTTTGTACTCTATGCATTCCTCAGAGAGCGCTTAGGAGAAACAGTGGGTTCTAAGCATCCCACGCCAACCAGTGCAGCGCTCTCTCTACTTGGGTCAAAGATTACATTTCCAATATGTTTAAAGCAGTTATCACCTGAAAGGTGTCTGCCTGGAGAAAGGATGTGAGAAGGATGAGGTCCTCAGCGATTACCCCAGGCAAAGGAGGTGGGATGTAGAGAGGCGGGGAGTGAAGGCAGAACCGAGTCTTCTAAGTTGTTTCAATCGTGTACAATAACCAGGCAAAAATTTTGCTCATTTTAAGAGAAACATGATATGAAAAAATTAAAACTTGTAAGATAATTTCTAGACACTAGAAGGTGACCATTCTAAGATGTTTTTTGGTAAGTGTGGCTCAGTCTGAAGAGAGAACTGGAAGGGAAGGGAAAAGAGAGATGCTTTGCCCTAATGGACATCCCCAAACTTTCTAAATGTAATAATACGAAAAGGTAAACCTTGGTGAGCTGGTTAAGTAAGTCCCAAGGAAGCGTGTTGGATTGGATGGCTTCCAGCTACACAAACAACCAAGCAAAAAGCAGAGGACCGAGAGGGCATCTTTATTGGTTTCTAAGGCTGCCGTAACAAATGACCACTAATGATGTTATTAAAACAACTAAAATTCATTCTCTTACAGTTCTGGAGGCCCGAAGTCCAAAATCAATGTGTCAGCTGGGTCACACTTCTCCCAAGGGCTCTAGAGCAGAGTCTTCTCCCTTGGCTCTCCCAGATTTTGACAGCTCTCCAGCATTCCTGCCTGTGTGATTTCAGTCTCTCCCTCCACCTTCACGTGGCCCTCTCTCCTTTCTCCCTATGCCTATTACAAAGACACTTGTCATTGAACTTAGGCCTTACATTAACTCTAAATAATCTCTTTTCAAGAGTATTCATTTAATTGTTTTTCTTTTTTTAAAGACATGGTCCTGCTCTGTCACTCAGAGCAAGATTGCAGCAGCTCAATCACAGCTCACTGCAGCCTCAGATTCCTCTGCTCAAGCAAACCTGGTGTGTCAGCTTCCTGAGTAGCTGGGACTACACACAGGTACCACCAAGCTTGGGTAATTTTTTTTTTGTAGAGACAGAGTCTCACTATGTTGCCCAGGCTGCTCTCCAACTCTTGACCTGAAGCAATCCTCCACCTCAGCCTCACAAAGTGTTGGGATTACAGATGTGAGCCACCACACCTGGCCACTTAATTTCATCTGCCGAGATCCTCTTTACAAATAAGGTCAAGTTCACAGGTTCTGGGACATTGACATAGCTTTTAGGGGAGCCATCAGTCAGCCTACTACAGCATCCAAAAAAAACTTCTCTGGATGCAGTAACCACCCACAATAAATGGTGGCTTCTGCCACCGTCACCAGGAGAAGCAAGGACACAGCGTTGGGAATGAGGAGGAGACCCCAAGCCAGAGAGCAGGCAGCCGGATGGGGGCTCGGGGTGACTGGCAGAGGGTAGACACAGCGGGCAGAGGGAGGCGGCAGCTCACAGCGGCACAGTAGTTTGAAACACTGGCTGCACATTAGGGTCACCTGGGAACTTTAAAAAAAAAAATCCACACTCAGGCCCCGCCCTCGGAGATTCTGATTTAATGGAGTTGGGTTGGTGCCAGGGCATTAGTATTTTTTAAAAGATCCCCAGGGGATTCTAATGTACCGCTAAGGGGGGGAACACTGGTAGCTGAAAGAGGCCCGAGGGCAGGGACCAGAGTGCCAGGTTCCCCTTGGGTTCAGAAGCTCACACTGGACAAGTAAACGCTCTGCTGGGGAGGGCGAGAGGGGGAGCCTTAGGTGCAGACTAGAGCCAAGGTTTCCTTTGATTTTGTGAGGTACTCACCCCTGCACAGGAGCCTGCCAGACCAGATTTGAGCACTTCGATGAATACCCACTGTTCTGACTTTCCTTTCCATCTGCTTCGACACCAAGCGATCGACTGTGCTGTGCTCCCAACTCAGGCACGACTAGTTGTTCAAGTTATTACAAGGTCTTAACAACGTAAGCAACGCCTTCTAGGGTCACCAGCAGAGCCATGGATCTATTTAGGAGATTTCCTATGTTTTAGAGCATTCTCCAGCCTTGGACCTTTGTTATCTTAATCACCAGTCAAGGGCTGGGCACTGTGCTTCTCCCTGGTCAAGGGCTGGGCACTGTGCTTTTCCATGGACAAGGGCTGGGCACTGTGCTCCTCTATGGTCAAGGACTGGGCACAGTGGTTCTCCGTGGTATCTCTCTCCACTCCAACTGCTCTGTTTCCTGGGGCCTGAAGGGGCTGCGGTGAGAGATAGCCTTACTTTCTTCTGGTTTTCTGAAAGGAAGAAGACAAACTCAACTACATGTTGGAATAGTTACCCATCCCCAGGCCCTAGAGTTCTATTACCTACCTACAAGTGTTAGTGGGTGGCTGTATACTATCTTGAGATAGAGAATTAGGTGCCTTTTTTCAATCCTCTACTTTCCCCCTTTCCTTTCCCACCCTTAGTTGAAACAGGAAGTTCTTTCTGTAACACTGCCACAGGCTGTGTGCCCTGGCATGCTAGTGGCACTGTGGAACCAGAGCCCTGTGGTCAAGAGCAGCCCTGTGTAGGCCTCCTGGGAGGAGGGCACATCCTCCAGCTGAGCACTGTCCCACAGGGGATGTGCAGTGAGCAACATCAGCCTCCTCTGCCCTTGGCCAACCTGCTCAGTGCAGCCAAAGAGGTTTTCTCTCCAAAAGTTGCCCTGCTATCTTGTGTAATCATTCCAAACACCAAACCTTAACTAATAAAAAAAAAAAAAAAAGAAAAACTGAATTACTTGGGAATGGGACAAATAATTTGTCTGGGATTGGGAACTGATTCAAGACACAATAAATGAACACTTTTGAAGACAGAGAAGTGGTAGAGGTAGAGATTTCCTGGGATAGTTACTGGCCTAAGATCTGGGAGAATTCATATTCCCCCCCAAAATATTCTGTAGCTGGGTGCAGTGGTTCACACCTATAATTCTAACACTCTGGGAGGCACAGGCTAATGGATCGCCTGAGCTCAGGAATTCCAGGCCAACCTGAGTAAGAAAAGAAAAGAAGGCTCGGCGCCGATAGCTCAACCGGCTAAGGCGCCAGCCACGTACACCTAAGGTGGCGGGTTCGAATCCCCAGCCCGGACCCGCCAAACAACAATGACGGCTGCAACCAAAAAATAGCCGGGCGTTGTGGCGGGCGCCTGTGGTCCCAGCTACTTGGGAGGCAGAGGCAGGAGACTCGCTTGAGCCCAGGAGTTGGAGGTTGCTGTGAGCTGTGATGCCATGGCACTCTACCCAGGGGGACAGCTTGAGACTCTGTCTCAAAAAAAAAAAAAAAGAAAAGAAAAGAAAAGAAAAACTAGCTGGGCATTGTGGCAGGCACCTGTAGTCCCAGCCACTTGGGAGGTTGAGGCAAGAGGATTGTTGAGCCCAAGAGTTTGAGGTTGCTGTGTGCAAGGACTCCAGGGCACTCTACCCAGAGCACAGAGTGAGACTCTGTCTCAAATAAATAAATAAATAAATATTCTGAGACCCTACAGTAAACTCTCCAAGTTTAAAGATAATGCTAAACCCTCTAGGAAATGCAGGTTACAGAGATGAAAGAGTTATGAGATGGAAACAAATCTTATAAGTTACCACAAGGTAGTAGACAAGCATGGAACTGGGAATGAGGAGAGCTGACTTTCGGGGTTGACTTTGCCGTTATGTAGTCATGTGACTTCAGGTAGGACTAAGCTATTGAGCTGAGAATAGTTATGAGGTATCTTATCTCAATAAATGTTTACAACAGAGAATGACACCTCGGTCTTCCCTCCACTCTCTCTACTCTCTCCACAGTTAAAAAAATGGTCTTCTTGGGTTAAACAGTTTTGTCCAGGGTCTCCAGAACTCATTAAAACATTATTCTTCTATGTTTGACGCTTTATGATGAGTTTCAATCCAAAATTCATCATCAAAGGTAACTATGTAGAAGCACTCTGGGAGTCTCTGTGTATGTTAATTTGCTTAACTGTAGTAATCACAATATTATGTATAAGACTATTAAGATAAGTATATTATCAAATATCATATACATCTTAAATATATACTTTTTAACATAATTAATTTAAATGAAATTCATAATCAAAGCCATTCACAAACCCACCCCTCGAATATAGCATGACATATAATACATGCTCAATAAATAATGTTATAGCAGACTACTCCCTGAACATATTAGTCCAATATGCTGTAACAGCTAAGAGGACAAAAGTCAAAGATTTTCTCTCAAGGATGTTGGGAACCAAAGTGGAAATATAGTCCCAGAATCATAGCCGCAGACTCTGTGCTAATCACCACGACATGTAGCTGTCCCAGCAAGGCTTTGCCTTCCTATGCTCTCTGTGCCTACGTAGACAGGTGAAGGAGCTGGAGAAAACGCAGAGGGAAAAGTGACTTTGCATGTGGGCAGCCTTAAAACAGAGGACTCTTCAATCTCCCATCTGCGCTTCTCAGTCCTCACCTTCTCAGACTCTCAATGGTGTTGAAGGCTCCCTCAGTCCATGGCCTCCTGTTCAGGAAGCTACCAGATAATCTCCAAGGCAATGTTAATGTTCAAACATTCCACAAATCGAAGCTGAAAAAGGCAATGGTACTTTTCATGCACTTAAACTCATTCAAAGGTACCCTGCAATCTAATTTTAGAAAATGTCCAATGTTCCCCAAAGAAACCCTGTACACATTTGCAGTCTTTCTGGTTCCTGCTTATGCTCTCCCTGCACTGGCTTCAGACAACTTCTAACCCACTTTCTCTCTGTATGGACTTGCTTATTCTGGGCGTTTTACATACAGTCATGTGCTGTTTAACAATGGGGATGGATATGTTCTAAGAAATGGGTCCTTAGGCAATTTCCTGCAGACATCACAGAATGGCTTACCCAAACCTAATAGTGCACCTAGGCTACATGGTACAGCCTATTGCTCCTAGACCACAAACCCACCCAGCATTTTATGGTACCGAGTACTATAGAGTGTTGTAACATGGTGGTATTTGTGTATCTCAATGTACACAGACATAGAAAGTCACAGTAAAATTACAGTGTGAAAGACAAAACATGGTCCACTTGTATAAGTTAATTACCCTGAATGAGCTTGCCGGACTGTAAGTGCTCTGAGTGACTCAGTGAGAGAGTGGTGAGTGAATGTAAAGGTCTAGGCAGGGCATTGCTAAGCACTACTAGAGACTTTATAAACACTGCACACTTAGGCTACCCTAAGTTTATGTTAAAATTTTTCTTTCTTCAATAATAAATTAATCTTAGCAGTTTTTATATATTACAAGTTTTTTAATTTCTTTTGCCTCGTTTGTAATAACACTTAGCCCAAAACACTTGTACTGCTGTATGCAAATATATAAATTCTTTCTTTATATCCTTATTCTTTAAGCTTTTTAAATTTTTTTTAACTTTTTAAACTTTGTTAAAAACTGAGACACAAACACATACATTAGCCCAGGCCCACACAGGGTCAGGATCATGGCTATCACTGTCTTCCTCCTCCATATCGTGTCTAACTGGAAAGTCTTCAGGGTCACTGACATGGATGGAGGGAGGGAGCTGTGGTCTCCTGTGATAACAAGGGCTTCTTCTGGGATACCTCCTAAAGGACAAGAAGGCTTTGTAATTAACTTTTTATATAAGTAGAGTGAGTACACGTTAAAATAACAACAAAAAGCAGAGAATAGGCCAGCCATGTGGCTCACACCTGTAGTCTCAGCACTCGGGAAGGCTGAGGCAGATAGATTGCTTGAGCTCAGGAGCTCCAGACCAGCCTGAACAAGAGAGAGACCCCATCTCCAAAAAATAGCCTGGCATTGTGGCAGGCACCTGTAGTCCCAGCTACTTGGGAGGCTGGGCCAAGAGGATCACATGAGCTCAAGAGTTTGAAGTTGCTGTGAGCTGTGAAACCACTGCACTCTACTGAGGGTAACAAAGTGAGACTCTATATCCAAAAATATATATATATATATATATAGAGAGAGAGAGAGAATAGTAAGTGCATAAACCAGTAGCATAGTTATTTCTTATCATTATTGGGTATTACACACTGTCCATATGTGCTATATTTTACATAGCTGGCAGAGGCTTATTTATACCAGCATTGCAATAAACACATGAGTAACCTGTAGCATTATGATATTACCAGGGCTCTGATGTCACTAGATATTACGAAATTTTCAGCTCCACTGTAATCTTATGGACCACACCACAGGTGCAGCCCATGACTGTCAACAGGATTATACTATGTGGTCTTTGCTGTCCCACTTTCTTCACTTAGCATGTTTTCAAGGTTCATCTGTGTTGTAGTGTGGACAGTCTTCATTCCTTTTTACAGCTGAGTATATCATTGTATAGATACACCACATTTTGTTTGTCCATCCATCAACTGATGAGCATTTGGGTTTCTCCCACTTTTTGGCTATTATGAATAATGCTACTGTGGGTATTCATGTACAAGGTTCTTTGAGGGTCATATATTTTCATTTCCCTTAGGTTTACACCTAAGATTAGCATTTCAATGCCATATGGTAACGCTATGTTTAGCACTTTGAATAACCGCCAAATTGTTTTCTCATTTGGTTGCACCACTTTAAAATCTCACTAGCAGGCTCAGTGCCCATAGCTCAGTGGTTAGGGCGCCAAGACATCGAGGCTGGTGGGTTCAAACCTGGCCTGGGCCTGCTAAACAACAATGACAACTGTAACAACAACAAAAAAATAGCCAGGCGGGCACCTGTAGTCCTAGCTACTTTGGGAGGCTGAGGCAAGAGAATCACTTAAGCTTAAGAGTTTGAGATTACTATGAGCTGTGATGGCACAGCACTGTACTGAGGGTGACATAATGAGACTGTCTCAAAAAAAAAAACCTCACTAGCAATGAATGAGGGTTCCAAATTCTCTACATATTTGCAAATGCTTGTTATTATTATCTTTTGATTATGATCATCTTAGGGAATATGAAATGGTATGCCATTGTGGTTTCCATTTGCATTTCCTTGACTAGTAATGTTGGGTATCTTTACATGCATTTATTGACCATTCGTATATTGTACAAATTCCTTTGCCAGTGGGTTGGCTTTTTATTGTTGAGTTGTAAGGGCATATCATATGTTCTGAATTTAAATCTCTTGTCAGAAATGCAATTTGTTTTT
>NW_003852401.1:44996282-44998869 GCF_000181295.1 Otolemur garnettii
CCACAACGCCCGGCCATTTTTTGGTTGCAGCCATCATTGTTGTTTGGCCGGGCTGGGGATTCAAACACGCCACCTTGTGTGTATGTGGCTGGCGCCTTAGCCGCTTGAGCCACAGGCGCAGAGCCCAAAAATGCAATTTGTAAATATCTTCTCCCATCCTGTGGTTGTCTTTTCACTTTGTCAGTGCTGTTCTTTGATGCACGGAAGTTTAAATTTTAATGAAGTCAAATGTATTCATCTATTTATTTATTTTGCTAGTGCTTTTGGTGTCATTTTTAAGAAACTATTATCTAACCCAAGGTCACATTCTCCTGTTTTCTTTGATGCGTTTCTTACTCTTTGCCCTTATATTTAGGACTAGGATTTGTTTATTTTATTTTTATGGTATGAAGAAGCGGTCCCTATTCATTCTTTTGTATGCAGATAACCATTTGTCCCAGTTATATTTGTTGAAAAGACCAGTAGCAATAGTTCACTTAACTGGTCTACAGGGTGCTCAGATGTTTGGTTAAGCATTATTCTGGGTGTATCTGTAAGGTTGCTTCTGGATGAGATTAACATTTATATTTGTATACTATGTAAAGCAGATGGTCCCCTGTATGGGTGGGCCTCATCCAATCTGCTGCAGGCCTGGTTGAAACAAAAGGGCAGGTTAAGTGAAATTTTGCTCTCTCTGCCAGTTTTTGAGCTGGGACATTGATCTTCTCCTGCACTCAGACTTGGAATCAGACTGGAACTTATGCCCTTAGCCCTCCTGGTTCTCAGGCCTTCAGCCTAAGATTAGATCTTAGGTCTCTAGTTCTTCTAGCTCTCCAGCCTGCAGATTACAGACTGTAGAACTTCTCAGCCTCGATAATCACATAAAGCAATTCCTATGCCTCTATTCTGTTGGTCCTATTGTTTCGCTGAAGAACCTTGACTAATACACTAGTTTTTCCCTTGGAATAATTCATTGTTGAATTTCTTATGTCTAGGTTGGAGTTTCTAGGGAACACACTGGGCCTTTGATATATGTGGTGAGGGGTGTGGGTGAGTAGCAACACCCAGCGGAGTGAGGAGAGGGAGAAGGTGGACTGTGGGGGACCTAGAGCTGGGATGGCCCTGTGGAGTTCTCTCAAAGACAGGCTAGCAGGCTGGGGTTTTTTAAACCATCCCTCTCCCAGTGGCCCATGCAAGGAGACCGCCTATGCCAAGCATCTCTCTCAGCTGAGGTCAGCTGCCCAAGAGGGCCTTAGATGGGCTGTCATTAGCCAACAATCCTGGCAGCTTAAGTGAGTGCCCCTGCCTTGGAGGGGAGTCTGGGCAGCCCACTGCGGCACCCACCACACCTTCAATGTTTACCCACATCCACTAGAAATTGGGGGGAACTTTTTACTAAATCAATCAAGAGACAAAACCATCCCTTCTGGTCTGTGGGAGGTCTTCCTTAACTGTTTGAGAGCTTTAGCAAGCAAAGCTGAATAAGAGACAAAAAATAAAAATCACCCTCACTAAGCGACGAAAGAATTCTACGGCAGTTGGCAAGAACACTGAGAAGCTAGTGTTTAGATATGAAAACAAAACCTCCAAGGCACTTACACAAAACACTGGCGTTGGGAACGGAGAATCGCACACATAGAAGGCAGGCTGACAGGCTGACAGAGAGACCAATGGCTCTCAAGGCAAACTTCTTAGGTTACAGCAGCTCTTGGCTTATTTATTCTCCCCATTAGGTACTATATTCAAAGGACCTTCATGTGGTACAGTGAAGATCAAAGTGCATTTTTGCAAAGTAGAAGAAACAAAAAGCCAAAAGGACGATTTCAAATATACATATGTTCTGAGTTGTGAATATTTTCCATCCTTTGTTGTAGGAAAATAAGTTGAAGACAGGAAAGAACTAGGTGATAGAATCTATTGTGTACTTATCATTGCCAAGAGAAAGAAGCCAAATTCAACAACAATGTTAGCCTGTCTCTAAGACAAAGCTTTTAGCATTTAAAATAATTAGTGACCACCTTGCTTGGGATGGCTTTTTCTGGGACTACATTCGAGACATATTTGTAACAGACGATTTTCTTTTAAAGAGTTTTCCAGGATATTGAATTGACTTACAACCAAGTGAGTCTTACGTATCATACGTTGTTTTCCTGCAGATAATAACCTCTCTCCTTTGCTCCCTTTCTATTTAAAATATACTTGAGATTAAAGGACTCCTGCTTCATTATCCTAGTGCTTGTAGGAAAAGAAAAAATCACACACTATGTTTCTGAAACGTTCCCAACAGGAAAGCATTTCTAACTAGTACATATTCAGCAATGCAGTTCAGCAGGTGTTGATGGTCGGCCTTCTGCATGCCGGCTAGCACGGGAGGCACTGAGGATACATGCATGGCTAGGCACAGTTCCTACTGTGAAAGTGTGAGGAAGACAGACAACTCCAGTGTTAAGCAGGATGTCTGAAGGCAGCATGTAAAAGGGATGATCATGCAATGCTTTAGAAACCACCTGCCTACTCCTGCAGAAAGACTCTGAGGGGGAGAAATGGCCCATGAGCCCGATCCTTTGTTTTGGGGTTGTTTTTTCTTTTCTTTCTTTTTTTTTTTTTT
>NW_003852401.1:44999888-45006947 GCF_000181295.1 Otolemur garnettii
TCAAAAAAAAAAAAAAAAGAAAGGGTATAAAATGTTTAATTTTACATTTCTGGAGTCTGAGAGACCCAAGGAATATTTAAATGTAGATGTGGGAGTCTAAGACTCTGAAGAGAGGTATGAGCTAAACATGGACTTGGGATTCATTCACATACTCAAATATTATAAAAGTATGGATTATTATTTGTTTTCATGTACTTAATTTAATTCACTTCTGTCTACTCAGAGCAGAACACATCATAAATATCTGTTAAATGAAAAGTGGGAGTGAAAGAAACTGCCCAGGTCGACATGTAGCATGAGAAAGAGGACACACAATCACATCGCAGTAACTTGGACATTTCCACTGCCGCCACTGCCAACACCAAAATACCAACTCTCTCTCTCTCTCTCTTTTTTTCCTCTGGAGACAAAGTCTCTCTGTGTTGTCCCGGGTGAAAGTGCTGTAGCAGCATAGCTCACATCAACCTCAATCTCTTGGGCTCAAGTGATCTTCCTGCCTCAGCCTCCCAAGTAGCTGGAACTACAGATGCTACTACAACACCCGGCTAGTTTTTTTGTTTTTAGTAGAGAAGGGGTCTCTCTCTTGCCCAGGCTGGTCTTGAACGCCTAAGCTCAAGCAATTCATCTACCTTAGGCTCACAGAGTGTTAGGATTACAGGCATGAGCCACCACACCCAGCCTAAACACCAACTCTTTATAGAGCAAGTTTAATCAAAATTACAAAATAATTGCCAGCTAGTTACATATCATGATTTCAGTATTTACTTTCATGAAATTATCTCCAGAGTAATAAGACGAAAAAAAAAGAGTTTCTTTAATCTCTTATGATGGAGAGAGAGGTCCATTTCATATATTTTCAACTGATTTTTACATGCTAGAGTGAGTATCATGAATGAATGAGAAACCCACCGTGTACATGCAAACACGAACTCTACCTATTTCATCTAATTTTTTAAAAACTTGGAAGGAACAAACTGCATAATAATGAGACCATACATCTTATCTCCAGATTCCAATTCTAGTGCCTACTCAACATCTCTATTTGGAGAGCAGACACCTTCTTCCCCCAACCTTGATGACTGACACCACTGTCCATGCAGAGATGGGTCAGAAAACCAGGAGTCTTCCCTGAAACCTTTTTCTCCCTCACTTTCTGTAGTTATTCCATCCCCAAGTCCCATCAACTTTGCATCCTACATATCTCTGGAAACTAGTCATTCTCTCTCCCTATCACCCTACCTCAGTCCGGGGAACTGCCATCTCCCCTGGACTTCTGTAGTAGCTCCTAATTATCCATCCTGCACCTTCTCCTTCAACTCCTCATGTGTGCTGTATCCCTCACCCCAGGGTCTTTGCACTTGCCATTCCCTCTACCTGGAATATTTTCCTTAGCAGCAGCCCCAATCCAGACCAACCCATTTATCTGAGATAACTGCGCTCATCCTTCATATCTCATCTCCAGCATCCCTTCCTCGGAGTAGGTCAGATCCACTCTAGGAGATTTCCTAGAACTCCACTGCCATCCCTCAGAGCTCATGCTTTCATTTTACAATCACACACATTCTTCAATGTATAATTGTTTATGCATTTGTGTAATCAAAAAAATAGTATCTGTTTGCTTTTCACTGGCCACTAAACCCAAGTCTTTTTTGTTTTTTAGCAATTTTTGGCCGGGGCCGGGTTTGAACCCGCTACCTCTAGTATATGGGTCCAGCACCCTACTCTTTTGAGCCACAGGCACTGCCCCCAAATCTGATTTTTAATCACTATTATAGCCCTAGCACCTAGCTCTGTGCGTGACACATGTAGGTGTTCAGTAAACATTTGTTAAAGTGATAAATAAGTGTGATGAACATGTGTGGGTATTTCTCTCTAAAATTTCTATTTCCAAGACTTTGGGATCCTTAACCAAAATTTACCTCCCAAACATAAATACTACAGGTTTTTTTTTTTTTCTTTTTTCCTTCTGCTTCTCAGTTACTACCCAAGATGAGAGAGCATGTGCCCATACATACGCTTGACAAAGTGTTTACCTGTTGCACATTCATCTGGTTTAACTTTTTAAGTTGAACTGAAAAATTGGAACAAGACCCATGCAAAAAATTCAATGAATCCCTTCTCTTAGACATATTTCCATTAGAAAAGAAGGAATCAAACTAGAAACGGCAACTCAAATGCTGTTTCATCCTATCTTTTACCATAACATGTAATATTTTAAAATTGAAATAAAACAAAAACATTTTTGAAACATGACTTTGAGTAATTCATATATTACAAAAATGTAATCAGGATGTTTCTGTTTAACTATCAAAAAGGAAAGATGAACTTGTAAATATATTTTAAGTAACTTGGAACTGTATTTTAGTTAGTGTTTTATATGGCTGTTTCCTCAATCATATGGAGAAAGATCTTTCTTACTCTTCTTTTTACTACCAAGGGATAGGCTCATGCTTGCCACCGAGTAGCAATAACTATTCTTCAGAAAATAATTGCCAGTTTCAAAACTTTCATCAAATGTTTCCTCTCTTCAAAAATAAGTAGGAGACATTTGGTTTAAAACAGTCCCTAGAGACTAAATCTCCCATGTTTACAGATATTACTGTTCCATTCTGCCTCAAGAAAAGATACTTATACTTAAAGAAAGAGTTCTGATGTTTGTGCAAATTCTTCTAAGATTGAAGACAGGACAACAGAGTCCTCTGTTGAAAGTGTAAAGAATGGCAAACGGAACACTGGGAATTACTGCTGCAAAATAAACAAATCTATGTGAAAGATGTTTAATCTATTTATTGTACATTTGGCCTTTGGATCCACTGTGTAAATTAAGAAAAAAAAAAATCCATGAGTCAGTTGGTTAAAAGGACTGATGTCTTGCTTGCAAAAAGATTCCTTGCAGTAATGTTCGGCATAGGATTCGTGTAAAGTGACATGACTGAGTCCTATATTCAGAATGAAAATTCTTTCCTCAAATTCAAGGTGATCATCTTAGTGCAGGTTTTCCTAGAAGTGACTGAGGAGGGGGTTGAATGCTAGTAGTTTATTTGGGTGTCAAGTGGGAAAGTGCAATAGGGAAGCAGAGAAGGGAAAAAGGGAAGGCCAAATGGTTGCATTATCAGGAAAGTCACTCTGGTAATTAACTGGAGCTTAGTCTCACGGGGAACTCTGGGACTCAGAGTTTCTCCAGTCTAGAAGCCACAGAGCGGGAGTCTTTACACATTCAGTTCTCTTGCCTGGAGGCTGCTTGAGAGTTGTTAATTCCCTAGCTCTTCCAAGGAGCTGCTTAAGGGCCACAGAAAGCCCTCTGGCAAAGAGAGGCAGATGCTGACAGCTGGAAGTTGGGACTGGAGATTTCTGAATTGGCAGGGGCAAGGGACACAGCAGGGGCACTGAGGCATCTGCCACCCTACACACTGTACAGAATTAAAGCCCGTTTACTAAATGCTTGCACTAGGCATAGCCCTTTGCATTTATTATTTCACTTTCCAACTCTTCTGGGGCAGGTATAATCATTAGGATTTTACTACTAAAAAGCTAGGGCAGTTTGCTTTCCCAGGCCGTGCACTACGGCACAGCTGAATATATCTGGCTCCAAAGTCTCCGTTCTGAACCAGTACCCTGTACTGAAAGGACTATCCCTGCCTGTCAGCAAATGTGTACACAGTGGAGCTGACACAAGACTGACGTGTCCCTCCTAACTATCGCACACTGTACTCTTTGCCTTTCTTGATTCTTCCACGTTGGCATCAAGAGCTGTGCCAATTATTCAACAGTCAGTTGACCAAAAACAGGACAACTTTGTGCAGGGTAGCGGAGCTCTATGGGCCTTTGACTGAAACTTCTAAATGAACATTCCATGTGGCCAAGGGCTCAGTGAGAAAGAAGGTTTAATGAATCTCCATGGCTAAGACTAAAGGCAGAGCCTGAACCACCCCAGCTTGAATACAATTACAAGGGGGTCGTCCCAGTGCTTAGGGGCACAAAGTAACTGTTATCTGAAGTCAGAAAGGAATTTCCTGAAATAGCTGATAATTGTGCAATGAAGCACAGCATAAAAGCTTGCTACCCCACAGTCCTTGATCAAGAAGACAAAATTGGACCAGTTAGGGTATTGATGTAGACCATGAAATTATTTTCAGAGACTCTTCCTCCAACAGAGAAAAAAAAAATCCACCTACCCAAAATAGCCTCTCTTTAATAGACCATTGCAGCTAATAAAAGGCTTTATTTTATGGAACTTGCTTTGTATTCAGAGTGAATTTGGACCAACCAAATTCCCATCCTTCTGAGAAAGTATAGTAATGACCTCCTATATATTTAAGCATTTAAGTCACAGCATTTTAATTTTATCTTGAGAAACACTGAATTCTTTTAAAAGTTACAGTGCCAACTTCTCAGGGTTCTCATTTTCTCTTTTAAAATTGTTCAAGATGGCTCGGTGCGCGTAGCACAGTGGTTATGGCACAAGCCACTTGCACCAAGGCTAGAGCGTTCAAACCCAGCCCAGGCCAGCTAAACAACAATGACAATTGCAACAAAAAAAATAGCTGGGCGTTGTTGTGGGCTCCTGTAGTCCCAGCTACTTGGGAGGCTGAGGCAAGTGAATCACTTTAGCCCAAGAGTTGGAGGTTGCTGTGAGCTGTGACACTACAGTACTGTACCAAGGGCGACATAGTAAAACTCTGTCTCAAAAAATAAATAAATAAATAGATAAATAAATAAAAATAAAATTGTTCAAGAATCTCCATTGTAGCCTTTGATTCTATAGAAAGCCCATTGCTAAGGAAAAAAAAAACCCTCATTTGCCTTGTACTCCTTTTTAAAATAAAAAAGCTGTTTTAAAAGATTGAAGAGACGATCACACCAAATGCAGGATCAAATTGGGTAATTAGGAGGAAAAGCAGACACAAGGAACTCAGCTGACACAAATCTTTTAGTTTCTGCCTGATGCTGGTTCATTATCTCTATGGTGCAAGTTATCTACCATGGTTTGCATTCTCTGAAGGAAAAAAAGTCGTATGTGAGCAGACTCCACTCCATTCTCTGTAGGAATTAATTAAAAGGAATATTGCTGAAGACAGGCATCTGGAACAACTTGAAAATCAAATTAGAATGAAATCAATATATAACCACCTACACACTCATATTAATGGCAAAACATAACTATAGTCCAGCAAGCAGAAGGGAAGAGGAGAGAGAGGGGAGGGGGATATGGGATGAGGGAGGGTACTCGGGGGGGGGCCCTCACCTAATGTGTATAATGCAATGGTACATTTCAAACTATTAAGAAATGAGTATAACTGTGATGGATGTATTACTTAGTTCAATGTAAGCATTTCACATTGTATATCAAAGCAGTACCCTGAACCCCATAAATGCATCAATGTACAAAGTTATGATTTAATAAACAATAATTTTTAAAAAAGAAAGAAAATCAAATTAGAATGTGGAGTTAGGGTCTACTATATTCCAACCGATAAAGTCTCCTGACATTAGTACCTCTAGTGTGAATTTGGCTTCTTGTGCCCTTATCATAGACATTGTAAGTTGGTAGTGTAGGATGGTAGTAGGATGAAAGAACATTGAAAGCACCACTGAGAGGAAACCACCGAAAAGTGGGAATGATGGGTTTGTAAATCCACCACCAGGAACTTGTGAAGTTTCTGCAATTGCCCCTTCCCATTTAAAGAACCAACCCCCTCCTGTCCTCCAGCTAACAGTGGAGAAATGCTCAGAGATGTGCTTTTCTGAAGGCTGGCACAAACGTCCTATAGTTTGAGCCCATGTTCAGCAGATGCCCTTTCTCTACTAAAATGGTCTCATAAATAAAACAATGGAACAGCTATAATTATACATTGGACTAGATAGAGTTTGCATTAAATAATAACTCCTGACTCACGAAGATTCAGCCTGAATTTGGGCTCTGAGGAAAAGCCAGAAGTATTGGCATCTCCATCATCAATGTGGTGACCTTGCTCACAAATTCCACCTACCAAATTTTATCACCTGCTCCAATCATCACAGGTCAGGTGACAATAGCACTGCACTGTGCTAAAAACATACTAAGAAATAGGAGACTTGACATGCTTTTTTTATTTTAAAAAGGAGCTGGGGGGTTAATGGTGGTTTATCTCAGACCTAAAGAAAAAGATTTTTCCTATCTTCAATCTCAGCAGTTAAAGGGTAATGAAAAAATTAGAAATAACGTATGTTGATATGGAAAGGTATACAGTTTTTAATTTAAAAAAGCAGAAGATAGGCCAGCCCAGTGGCTCATGCCTGTAATCCTAGCACTCTGGGTGGCCAAGACAGGAGGATCCCTTGAGTTCAGGAGTTCAAGACCAGCCTGAGCGAAAGAGAGAGATCCCATCTCTATAAAACATAGAAAAGTTAGCCAGGCATGGTCATGTGTAGTTCCAGCTACTCGGGAGGCTGAGGCAAGAGGATCACTTGAGTCCAGGAATTTGAGGTTGCAGTGAACTATGATAACACCCCTGTACTCTACTCAGGGCAACGAAGTGAGACCTTGTCTCAAAAAAATGTAAAAAGTAGAAGATAGAACAGTAGTTAGATATGCTACCTTTTATATAAAGAAGGGGACATACACACATATAGGCCTAATTACATGCAAAATGCTCTGAAGAAATAAACGAAAGCCCAAAGTACCTCTGGAGAAGGTAATGGAAGATTTGAACTTGAAAGTACAATGAAGAGAGTCTCCATTCTACACCCTTTTGCAGCATTTGGCTTTTTACCATGGACATTTGTTTCTTCTCGTTTGAAGTACTGAATATTTGGAAATGCACAAATACTGCGCCTGTTTAGGAGCAGAGGATTCGGAATGTGTGGAGCATGCAGAGTGGTGCAGGTCTCGACAGGGGACTGAGCCTTAATCCTGTAGGGACTGTTGGCAACTGCACAAAACATAAGCCTCGGCTCGGTGCCTGTGGCTCAACCGGCTAAGGCGCCAGCCATGTACACCTAAGGTGGCGGGTTCGAATCCCCAGCCCGGACCCGCCAAACAACAATTCATGAGGCTCCGCGCCTGTGGCTCAAGCGGCT
>NW_003852401.1:45006997-45038096 GCF_000181295.1 Otolemur garnettii
CTGTGAGCTGTAATGCCACGGCACTCTACCCAGGGGGACAGCTTGAGGCTCTGTCTCAAAAAAAAAAAACAAAAAAAAAACATAAGCCTCAAAACTATCCCACCCCAGGCTACGAGACCTGGAGTGAGTATTTATGCACCACTTGTAAGAGTCCACTACCTGGAACAATTGCAGCCCATGAGAACTGCTGAGGGGCAGGGGTTATGGGTTCCTGGGCACTTCATGGCAGTGCTACTTTGGCCGGTAGAAAGAGGAAGACTCCTCAGGTCCAGATTCCAGCAGCTGGAGTCTGCAGCGCGCAGACTGAGAAGCCTGAGGAGCTGGCAGGGCAATTACAGCATCCCCCACAGGCCTCATCTTTTGAGCACCATGACAGAGTGACCCACTCATTGTCCCTGAGTGTCTTTGCAGATCCCCTTGGAACAGCTTCTCACATTCCTGAGCCTTGAGTCTGACCAGGTAGAGCCTTGCTTATGGTTTTAGGAGACATTACAGGGCTCTGTGGAAAGCAGCAAGTCATTGGAGGGATTGGAAATGAGGTCAACAGTTGGCCTTGAACAGAAGTGGATAGCCAAGTTCTGCTGTCACCCCCACCCCCACCCCACCACCACGGTAAACAAACAGCATGGCTCAGTCATGTCACTCTCCCCTTTGTCCTGTCCTGGCTCAGAATCCTCTTCAACTTTGGATGATTGGCAGCTGCTCTCTGTCTATCAAAATGGGCTCTCAAAATAGCAACTATTTGTCACATCTTTAGTTACTGGAAGATGCGAACAGTTCAGCCAGCCTGGAAAATATTAACAACATTTCAAATTTTGTTACTGATACATAATAATTGTACGTATTTATGGGGCACATGTGGTGCTCTGATGCATGCATAAAATGTATAATGACCACCCAGAAGTGGTATCTACTACATCATACTTGTAGCTTTTGAGAAACCTCCATACTGTTTTCCATAATGTCTGTACGTTCCCATCAACAATATATAAGACTTCTCATTTCTCTGTATCTTTGCCACTATTTGTTGTTTTTTTTTTTTTTTTTCTTTTTGGGAATAGCCATTCTAACTGGGATCACTGATATTTCATTATGACGTCATTTCTGTGATGACTAGTGATGTCAAGCATTTTCTCATGTATCTATTAGCCATATGCGTGTCTTCTTTTGAGAAATGTGTGTTCAGATCCTTTGCCCACTTTACTGTTCACCTGTTGTAGCTGCTTGTGTATTATGGATACTAGTCCCTTGTTGAATGAATAAATGAATAGCTTACAAATATTTTCTCCCTCTGGGAGGCTGAGGTGGGCGGATCCCTGGAGCTTAGGAGTTTGAGACCAGCCTGAGCAAGAGTGAGACCCCCATCTCTACTAAAAATGAAAAACTGATGGAAGAGGATCACTTCAGCCCAAGAGTTTGAGATGGCTGTGAGCTACGGTGAGGGCAAAAAAGTGAGACTCTGTCTCAAAAAAAAAAAAAAAAAGAAAGAAAGAAAAGAAAATTTCTCCCATTCTAGTTCATCTGCTCTGCTCTGTGGAAGCATTTTAGTTTAATATAGTCTAATTTGTCTATTTTTGCTTTTGTTGCTTGTGCTTTTGAGGTCTAAGCCATAAAATCTGAGCCTAGAACAATGTCCTGAAGCATTTCCTTTGTGTTTTCTTCTAGTGGTTTTACAGTTTGGGGTCTTAGGTTTAAACGTTTTTAAATGAATTTTCTTTCTAGACTTTGGTGTGCAGACTCAGCAAACAGAGGGCAAGTGGGCAAGGAAAAGAGAAAGAGTCTCTGTGTGAGTTTTCTATTGCTACTATCACAAATGAGCACAAATTTGGTGGCTTAAGGCAGTATGAATTGATCTTGTAGTTCTTGAAGTTCAGAAGTCTGACACATATTTCACTGAATTACAATCTAGGTATCAGCAGGGCTCTGTTCTTTTCGGCAAACTTTAGACAAAATTCATTTCCTTCCCTTTTTTAGCTTTTAGAGGCCGCCTATCCTCTCTGGCCTGTGGCCTCTTCTCTCGTCTTCAAAGCCAGCAACAGTAGGTCAAGTCTTTCTCACGTAGCATCACTCTGGTCTCCTATTCTGCCTCCTTTCATTGTGAAGGACCCTTCTGATTACTCTGGACCTGCCCAGATGTCCAGGATAATTTCCCCATCTCGGGGCTCATAATTGTGCTACATTGGCATTGCCCTTTTTCCCAGGTAATATAAGGATATGAATATCTTTGGGGAACTACTATTTCTGCCCACCACAGGCCCTTAAAAATAGGGTTTAATCATCTTAATTTTGTATAAAATGGATTCTAATTTTGTGCCCCCTCACTCATTCTTTTTAATCTGTCTAACTTTTGGCACTCTAACATAGACTGATACATGACTCTGCACATTTGCCCACAGAGAGTCCTACCAGATTATTCCTCTGACTCCAACTTTGATAATTTTTCAAAAGCATGAGTGCAGGCCTCTGGAGGAATTGTTATAACCAAAATCCTACTGCATGTTCTTGGTAATTAAGATAAAGAAAAGGTTTTAGAGCTAATTCAACAATTGCATGTTATAAACAAGGAAATAAAAGCTGAGAGGTGTGAAGAATACTACTTCTGGTCACACAATAGGTCAGGGATAGACCAAATAATCGATTGTGAGTTTTCAGAGCTTTTTCTATGGCACTGTCTCTGAATAGCTATTCTTCCCAGAAAACATTCTTTGGGAGCTAGCATTGTCATTACTATAATATTACTGTTATTTCACCTGATTCAGGTAAATGTCCTATACCTCATATACTCCCTGTTCCTCTTCTTTCATACCAACAGAGCCATGAATTTATAGCAATGTATTATCTATCCAGCTGAATTATTCAGTTTTCCAGGTTCCCTTGGAGCTAGGTGTGGATTTGTGAACAATTCTAGCTGATGAGATGCGAGTGAAAGACCACTGGGTAGAGCCTCTGGGAAAGCAATAGTTATCTTAAACTACATAAGCAAGCATATTTTATCCTTTCTCCTACCTGGAACATGAATATGATGCCTAGGGGTAGCATAATCTTTGAAGCATGAGAAAACCACGTGCTAAGGATGGCAGGAGCAGAAAAGTACAAAGGAGACTGGGTGTGTAACAGCATCATGGCTTCACCTGGACCACGGATCTCTAGGACTCTTGTGACAGGAGGTAAGAAACCCTTACTTGTTTTAGCCACTCCAGCCAAAGTCCTGTCAGTGCTGACAAAAGCAATCCTAACTAATGCAGGTGGCATCAACAAAGGTGGAGATCAGGGGACAGTCTAGTTATAGGAATGCTTTTAATCCAATAAAGAAAGGGTAGGATTATAGCTTGAATTTTCTCTAATAGTCATTCTCATTCATTATTTTTACAGGGTAGTAACTCAATTGTCTACATCCCAGATTACACTGTAAGTTTGCTCCAAGATTTTTCGTTTATATACCTTGTTTTAAAATCTTGACTTTCTGTCCAGTCACGGTGTCCCACGGGTGTAATCTTAGCACTCTGGGAGGCTAAGACAGGTGGATTACTTAAGCTCAGGGATTCAAGACCAGCCTAAGCAAGAGAGCAAGAGTGAGACTATAGCTCTAAAAATAGCCAAGTGTTGTGGTAGGCACCTGTAGTCCCAGCTACTTGGGAGGCTAAGGCAAGAGGATTGTTTGAACCTAGGAGGTCTAAATTGCTGTGAGCTATGATAACATAGTACTCAACACCAGAGCCACAAAGCGAGACTCCAAAAAACAAACAAAAAAAACCTTGACTTTCTATTTAGTTCAAAGAGATGTGGCCATTAAGTAATTACATATACTACATATAAAATTTTGAATCTTAGATCAACGAGCAATATTTTTCCAGCAAGATTGACATGGCTGAATTGACATGGTATGTCAACATTTCTCTAGCTCCAAATTTGCCTATTTCCAAAGTATATCATATATTTGCAGAAATATTACAGAAACATTATAAAAATTCCAATAAATATTTTGGGTGCTAATGACAGGAGGTTTTTTCATATTTTCTTTTTTAATTCTTGTTTTGCTAAAAGGTAATTTTTTAAAAAGGTATAATCATACAGATATGTGTTTCTCATACAGATATAAAATAAACATCTGTCAAAGATTTTATTGAACTCATTTATTAATAAATGAACCAGTAAAATGTTACGACACAGTCAAAGGTGAATGAATTGAGGTACCACTTAGATGATTGAGTGTTGAACTGTGTTTACAAATAGATGCAAAACCAGGCCACACTGGGTACAGGATAACAACCAATTTCACTCCACTAGAAAATTTTGCATTTCTATAGGCAAAATCATTTGCATTACTATCAGCTGTCTACAACTTAAAGAACTGTAAAATAGGTCAAAGGAATTAAAGTCCTCATAGAATCACATCTCCCAGCAACACCACTAAACAAAATCTTGTTTGAAGATACCAAATAATATTTTAGTCCATTTCTAAGTCCTTCACAATATTTCTCTGTAATTTATTTCTCTTAACTTACATACCTTAACCACCTAAGGGTTCATAACCTAAAGCAGTAAGACAAATTACACGTTCACTAAATAATTTACATAATAAAAATCAGGGGGAAAAAAATCTAAAAGAACTTCATTAAGACAAGCACCATGTAAATGGAAAACAAATAAAGAAGAGGGTCTGTCTAGATGATTCAATCCAAAGAACCTTTTTGAGCATTTATATTCAGACAACTAATGCAAAATAGGGCTTTACTTTCTTTTTCTTTCCTTCCTTCCTTCCTTTTGTTCTTTCTTTCTTTCTTTCCAGCAGAGGAATCTGGAGGAACAGTTATAGAAGTAGGAGGACAGAGGCCAAGGGACAAGAGTTTGTCACCAGGAGCTGCAGCACTAGAGTGGACCATAAATGAGTGTCAGCAGTGCCTCCAGGCACTAACCCAGCAGTCCTTAGGCAATCCTACTGGCTGAGGTGGCTGGAACTGCTGGGCAGTTGTCTCCAGCCACAAAGCAAACTTACTTGGAGCTCCTTGAGTGGAGGAGGTCAGAACACTTAGGTCCCTAGAGGTGCAGAGCCTGGGAGTACCTTGGATTCCAGCACTTGCTGCATCACCTGGAGAGGCATATTTTAGGTGCTCTAAGTGTGGTTTGTTGATGTTGGATGCTGATGGAGGCAGAAAACAGACTGCAGGGATCCCAAATGCCTGGCTTCACACATGTGTAATATATCTCCCCTTTTTGCAAACAGGCACACTGTTTTATCAATAGTAGTATCCAAGTTGGCTCAGGATGAGTCTAATTATGCACGAATACTCTGCAAATTAGAGCTTCGCTTTTATTTTTAAGTGCTTTCTTTGAAAAAGTTCCATGCTGTTATGGGTTGAATTGTGTCCACCAAAAAAGAAATACTTAAGTCCTAAACCCTCTGAACTTACCCTGTGAGCTTACTTGGAAATAAGATTGTTGCAGATGTAATCAAACAAGATGAGGCCACATAGGAGTAGGGTGAGACTTTAATCCAATAGGACCGATATCTTAATAAGAAAAGAGACACAGAGACAGAGACACACAGGGTCAAGACACGTGAAGTCTCTTCAGACTTCCTATAGGAAACCTCCCCATCAGCACCTTGATTCGGATTTCTAACCTCCAGAACAAATTTCTTTTGTTTTAAAACACCTAATGTGTGCTACTTTGTTCTGATAGCCCCAGGAAAGGAATGCACATGAAAAACTAGAAATTTCCTCATAATTACTATAAGACATCTCAAAAGGATATTTGTCAAACTAAGAAAAGTTAGAGATGTCTGATTCTCTGAATATAATTTTAATGAGTATAAATTTTTAATGGCCAGAAAAGGGCTTTGAATTGTTATCATGTAGTAATGCAAATTTTCAATCATTATAACTAGAAAGAATTTGAAGAAACTATCATCACTACAATATCTTGAAGAGATCATTATTAGGGTCCTACTCAGAGACTACATGTAGCCATTTTATGTATAAAGGCTGATATAAAAATTTAACATTCAAGGAGGGAAATTTAGGGTTCTTAGTCAAAAACTTGAAAATTTTTTATGAGTGTCATATATATTTTTTCTTTCTTCCTTTCTTTTTTTTTTTTTTTTTTTTTTTTTTTTTTTGCAGTTTTTGGCCAGGGCTGGGCTTGAACCTGCCACCTCTGGCATATGGGGTGTCACCCTACTCCTTTGAGCCACAGGTGCCTCCCGGTATTTTTTCTAATGCTAAAAAATTCTAATATAAAAAGATGTACATTTTCTACTAACTGCTCCATAGATAAGCGCCTTCAAATTTCTTGTTTATTCCAGGGTGCTGTAGCATTATAATTATTCTTTCAATGTGTACCATGACATAAAAAAAAAAAAAATTGAAAAGCACTAGAAACACTAGAAGAGAGAGTATCAAGAAGAAGTGATTAGTGGAGCCAAATAGAATTAAATGTCTGCAGAGGCAGGGGTGGGGGATGTGCATGTCCTTGTGGTCAGGAGGGGTCATAGCAATGAGCAGGCTGATCAGTGAGAATGGATTGGTAGGCTGTTCCAAATCAGGAAGCTTAAACAGAAGCGTTCACCTGTGCAAGCAAACAGTGAGCTGGAATTTGCAAGCCCCTTTCTCTTTCACTTTCTCCTGGCCAATGCTTATTTGTAACTGAATAGTTTTTGTTTGTTTTTTTTTAGAGAGATAGGGTATTTGCTATGTTGCCCAGGCTGGTCACAAACGCCTGGCTTCAAATATCCTCCCACTGCAGACTCCCAAGTGCCTGGGATTACAGGCTTGAGCTACTGTGCCAGGTCGTAATTGAATATTTCTTACCAAGTCTGTCTATCACTTTACCCATAGCTATGTGACTTCGTTATAAAATGTTTTATCAATGTGCAAAGTGACAGAGGAAGAAACATCACTATTTTACGGATTTTTACTATTACTTACATTTATAACTCCTAATAGTATCTGTAGCAAAATAAATAACATCACCTTATGCACGAAAGACCATTGCAATGTCATAATTAAATGATCCCACTAGAAGGGTTGACTTATACATAAAGCAGATTTTTTAAAATGCAGGTTTGGGCCCATATAGTAACATTGCATTTGCACATTTCCTGACTTCAAGCTTTGTATAAAAGTTAAAGCTTTACATGAATGAGCTTTCCTTATCCTCTTGGAAAAGATTACATGGGTCTGTAGTCTATGCTAGGGGTGTTGGGTTGATAGAAAGCGTGAGCTGGCAACACTGGGGTCCCAAGGCAGGGGTTCCGAGGAGAGGATTTGCTAGTGGTGCCCCTGGCTCTCATCCTCCCCGTGAAATTTGGCTCTCATCCTTCCCCTCATCTTCCCCAGCTCACCTTTTCCCCAACACATGCCCCTTCAGCACTCTCTGTACACACACCAGCTCCAGTGCTTTTTCACATCACTCTGTGGTTTCCTGTTCTCCTTAACTCCCCACTAGACCCCGAGTGAATCCAGGACTAGTATGACATCTTTTTCTAAAAGTATTTATTATGAAATAGATTATATAATCAAAAGTCTTATTATCACCTGTATGTACATTTTATTTATTTATTTGTTTGAGACAGTCTCACTTGGTTACCCTTGGTAGAGTACCGTGGTATCTTAGCTCACAGCAACCTCAAACTCTTGGGCTCAAGCGATCCTCTTGCCTCAGCCTCCCAAGTAGCTGGGAGTACAGGCACCTGCAACAATGCCTGGCTATTTTTAAGAGACAGGGGTCTCTCTCTGGCTCAGGCTGATCTCGAGCCTGTGAGCTCAAGCAATCCACCTGCCTCAGCCTCCCAAGTGCTGAGATTACAGGTGTGAGCCACCACACCCAGCTATTTATTATTATTATTTTTGAGACAGTTTCACTTTGTTGCCCAAGCTAGAGTGCCATATGTCAGCCTAGCTCACAGCAACCTCAAATTCCCAAGTTCAGGAGATCCTTCTACCTCAGCCTCCCAAGTAGCTACAGCCTGGACAGAGTTAGAGGTTACAGTCTAGAGCTATGACGCCAGGGCACTCGACCCAGGGCAACAAAGTGAGACTGTCTCAAAAATAATAATAATAATAATATTTTTGAATCTTCCCCATCTCTCTAGCTCTTGCACCCCCAGAGGTAACTCCTTCCCTGAGTGGTTTTTTATTCTTCTGATTTAAAAAAAATAAGAATTATCTACATGTAAGTGGAATTTATGTATGTCTTCTTTGGAGACTTGCTTCTGCTCTAGGTTTTTCACCCAAGATAATGTCTGTGAGATTCACCCACATTGCTGTAAGGTGGCTGTAGCTTGCTTCTTTTCACCTCTTTGTGGAATCCCATTGCAAGAATTTCCTGTAGTTTCTTTATCTTTCCCACTTTGATGCACATTGTGGTCAAGTCTTGTTTTATGCTGTTATAAACAGTGCTGCAGCGAACATTCTGGTATGTATCTCCCGGGCTCCACGTAGAAGGGTTTCTCTTCTTTGACCTTTGTCAATAATGTCAAACTATTTTCCAAAAGCAATTAAACCGATATTCACTCAAAAAAAGAAGCCATGCCCCAAAGTTCCCGTTGTTTCACAGCCTTGCTTACACTTGCTGTGGTCAGACTTCTTAATTTTGCCAGTCTGACGGGTATAGCATAATATTTCATGGCATTTTTAAGGAAAATAGCTTTAATCTCTCTGATTCCCAGCATCTACCAGAGAATTATGAATATAAACATTCACAACCTTTTATTTAATGAATAATGTGACAAATATTACATTGGAGAACAGCATAAAGAACATATTTACAAATTCACCAAGTGGCCCTTAGATCTTTAAATCTGGTTACACAGCAGACCCACCTGGGTATCCTTTTATTTTCTTTTTGATATTTTAATATGAAAATTTCAAACATAGGGCAAAATTGGAAGAATTGTACAGTGAACACCTGTGAACACCCACAGTACGATCCTATCATGAGCATTTTCCTATAGTTGCCTTGGTGGCATTCTGGGTTTTTCTGGGTTTTTTCTTTAGTTTTTTTTTTTTTGAGTCAGTCTCACTCTGTCACCCCGGGTAGAGTGTCACGGTTGTCATAGATCACAGCAACCTCAAACTCTTGGGTTGAGCAAGCCTCTTGCAGATTCTGATTCTGTGGGGACAAAGAATCTATTTTTTTGTTTCTCGTTTTGTTTTTAAACTCCCCAGGGGACTGTGATGAGCAGTTCCCCTTGGAGATCATTGCCCTAAGGGATTCACTGCAATAAATAAAGAAGACAGATTTGTAGTAGCCCAGCAGTGCTCATTCTTTCTTGAGAAAAAAACAGTTCTGCTGGGTGCCTGAAGCCATTTTCTTAGACCACCAACATTCTTAGAAAATGTGTCAGCCAGTGTCAGTTTTGTAGAGGTGTGGATAGGTCCTGGGGAGGGGGTAGGTCAGGTCCTCTCAGCACTAGATGCCAAGAGGGACCCAGCTCCAGTCTACCCTCCAAACATCATGGGGCAAAAAGATGAACTTGCCCTCTGGTCTGAGCCAGATCCTTTCACTATTGGGGCACTACTATGGGCTTAATTGTGCTCCCCCCCATTTCATATGTTGAAGTCCTAATTGCTAGTACCTCAGAATGTGACTATATTTGGAAACAGGGTCTTTAAAGAGGTTAAGTTAAAAAGGGGTCATCAGAGCCCTTATGACCAGAGTCCTTATAAGAAGAGGAAATTTGGACACAGACCCACAAAGAAGGAAGACCATATGAAGACAGGAAGAATACAGCCACCCACAGGCTGAAGAGAGAGGCCTCAGGAGAAACCAGCCCTCCTGGCACCTTGATCTTGGACTTCTAGCCTCCACAACTATGAGAAAATAAAAACCACCACGTCTCTGGTCCTTTGTTTTGGCAGTCCTAGCAAACTAATTCAGGCATGGAGAGGAAGGCACTGAGCCTTCTTTGTGAAGACCCACGCTCCCAACTCCCCCAAACCACACAAAACTGGCCAATGGTAAGCATTGCCAGGGAAGGAGGCTGCTGCCCCCATACCCTCCCTGTGGGGCCTGGTAGGAAACAGATACACACATCCTTCCCAGGCCCTTGTTCTTCAGGTGAGGCGACGCTGCCTGACAAACCTAAGGAATGGCACTGTCTGTATACATGGGGAGAGGTTCTTCAGAGCCACCATCAGGTCCTGCCTGTGGCTGGCCAAGTGCCCCAGAGCACAACATAACAAAAGGGTTCTCAGGAACTTCAGCTTCTATGGTGCGTCTCAAACTTGACCCCTAAAAATCTCACACATATGGAGTCTCTGCTTCACACAACCTCTTTCATTCAGAGTGGAAATAAATTTTGGCTCATCTTTCCAAATTTTCAGTCATGTAGCTTAATTAAATGAAGTTTTACCACCAATCTTTGTCGCTCTGGGTAGAGTGCTGTAGCATCATAGTTCATAGCAACCTCAGACTCTTGGGCTCAAGCATCTTCTTGCCTTAGCCTCCCAACTAGGTGGAACTACAGGTGCCTGCCACAATGCCCAGCTATTTTTAGAGATGGGGTCTCCTTGCTCAGACTGGTCTCAAACTCCTGAGCTCAGGTGATTTCCCCCTTCCCTGCCTTGGCCTCCCAGAGTGCTAGGATTATAGGCTTGAGCCACCACACCCAGGCTTCCCACCAATCTTTTTTTTGAGACAGAGCCTCAAACTATCCCCCCTGGGTAGAGTGCTGTGGCATCACAGCTCATAGCAACCTCCAACTCCTGGGCTCAAGCAAGTCTCCTGCCTCAGCCTCCCAAGTAGCTGGGACCACAGGCGACCACCACAACACTCGGCTATTTTTAAGTTGCAGCTGTCATTGTTGTTTTGGCAGGCCCAGGCTGGATTCGAACCCACCACCTTTGGTGTATGTGGCTGGCACCTTAGCCACTTGAGCCACAGGTGCTGAGCCCTTCCCACCAATCTTAATCAAAACAAATGATGAATACTGAGTAGACCAGTGATTCTCAATCTTCCTAATGCCACAACCCTTTAATACAGTTGCGACTCACAGGTTGAGAACTGCTGAAGTAGACAGTTGTGTAGACAATACCTTTGTCAGACAGAGGCTGTTGTTCATATTTACTACGTTTAATGTCTTTTTTTTTTTTGTTTTTTGAGACACGGTCTTGTTCTGTCACCCAGGCTAGAGTGTAGTGGCATCCTTATAGCTCACTGCAGCCTTGATCTCCTGGACTCAAGCAAGCCTCCTGCCTCAGCCTCCTGAGTAGCTGGGACTACAGGTGCATGCCACCATGTCCAGCTAATTTTTCTATTTTCCTAATAGAGGCAGGGCCTCACTATGTTGCTCAGGCTACATATAATATCTTTATTTAGGCCTCTTAGATACAATTAGAACCTGCGAGATTTTTCCGACTTATATGATTGCAATGGGCCATTTCTCCTGGCACTGAAGCATCACCCTCACCACCAGCCACCCTGGCCACCCCTGCCTCCCACTGTTTATCGGGCCCCTCATCGTTTCATTTTCTTAGCACATTCTTCATTTACAAGGCTGCCCCTGTAGGTCTTCTACGTAAGGGAATCTCATCAATGGATCACTGGCAGTCAGTTGCACACCATATGTGTGTGTGTGCATCAGGTTTCAGGAACAGCATTTTGACCGAGTTTCATTTTTTTGAGGAGGGGGTTCCACAGGTGTCTCTGTTTCTTCTCATCCTGAAATTATCATCTCATCTTTTAAACAATACAAATGCCTGTGTGCCTTCCTCCTCCTCAGTGACAGGGTCACACAGAACCTCTGGTTTACAATATTCCAGGTTTCACTCCACGCCCTTTGTTTCCAAGCTGTTTGTTCTGGTTTTTCTTATTCATGCTACATCATTGCCTTTTCTGTTATCCAATCCTATTGTCCTTCTTTTTGTTGTTGGTGTTTAAACAACTCATTTGCCTGTTCCAACTCGATATATCTTACCGTTCTAACTTTATTATTCATTGGTTCTAATTTCATATTGTAACAACCAAGTACCTTTGAATATTACTTACCTCCCTAGTCCTCAAAGACCTAATTTTACAAGTTGATTTGGAATTGGGCTTATGAGAATCTTCCTGACACAGAACAGGCCAGAGTGGAGGGAAGAGGGTAGTCATTTTTGAATTGAAATCCCTACATCGAACCTGATCACTTTTATGAACGTGATCACTGGCAAGGTGTGGCCTATGTGATATGGCCACTGACCAGGTCCAAGAATGATATTCATTCTGAGATGGAGAGCTTCTTAAATGTGGGCAGATGTTTTTTTTGAACCCTCAATAATTCATTTGAAAGCCTTCCAGTTGCTAGAGGTTACCTTGGGGGATGGGAAGAATGTAAGTACTTAGGCAACCATTTTTACTGGTGGCCAGGGAAGAGGGGAGCTTAAGATGAATGTGTACATACATGTGCATGTGGAAATGTGTGTGGGGGGGTACAAGGATGATTCTGTATCTCAAGTAGTAACAATATTCAGAAAGGCAAACAGAGCAGAGAATGACCTTGCCTATCTACAAATTTGATCACACCCATGTGGTCTGTTTCAGGCCTGTTTCCAAAGCCCTATTTGTCCTCCCTTCCAATGCCCCCCCCAATCTCCATCTGATCCTGAAATCTCCAACTTTGGGATTAGTCCTTTGGGTATGACTCTACAAGTCTGAGTTAACTAGTGAAAAAAGGATTGTCCAGTAGCCTCCTCAGCTGTTAACACCTTGATGCCAAATGGCTTCTCAGACTGGGCAGACTAGAGCTGAGTGGTGGTGTCTGGTAGCCTTGTCTGCCATTAACACCTCCATGCCAAGTGGGTTATCAGACTGGGCAGCACTGGAGCTGTTTCTGCAGGAAGGGTAGAGGCAGGTGTGTGGTGAGAGAGAGCCCACGCTGGTGGGAGTCTCAGAGAAACACCAGAAGGTTACATGAGGGTGATGTGTCCTCAGAACACATATCACTGACCTGAAGATTTAATGCTTTTAGCATCTGAGAGTGAAGAGAAGAGAGGCACAGCACTGACATATTTGCAAACGTTGATTTTAAAGGAAGAAAAAGGACAAGTTGCTCTTTGGGAGAGAGCATTTCCAGTGGGTTCTCCTTAATCCTGAACTTGCAGGCTATAACACCCAAGGTTTTGTTCTCTCTGTCTCACTATGAATGGGCCTGCCTGACTCCAAGTATTCACACTCATACCAAATGCTTGTCTCCCAGTTGTAAAGCCTTGGACTGAAAGATGACTAATTTTAACACATTCAGTACTAATGGATAGTGTAGACCAACAAGTCCACACAAAAAAACTAGGTAGTTCTGTTAGCTCCTCATCTGTACTGTCAAAAGGGCTGATCTGCTGGGACCTCAGGTAGCTTCTGCCCCACTAACCGCCTAACCCCCTTCCAAGGCCCCATACTTAATTTTGTGTTTGCAATTTTGAGTTCCTAAAGAAGACCCCCCCATCCTCACTCCAAAAAGCTGAAAAAGCCTCAGAACCCATAAAACTGGTGTTTAGAGTATCAGACTTGCTCATGACTCAAAAAGGGCATGTAACCAAGGGTGTGCACATCAGGGTCTTCTATTTATTTATTTATTTAGACAGAGTCTCACTCTGTTGCCCCTGGTAGAGTGCCATATCGTCATAGCTCATAGCAACATCAAACTCTTGCCTCAGCCTCCCCAGTAGCTGGGACTACCGGCCCCACTACAACACTCAGCTATTTTTAGAAACAGGGTCTTGCTCTACCTCAGGCTGGTCTCCAACTTCTGAGCTCAGGCAATCCACCCACCTTGGCCTCCCAGAGTGCTAGGATTACAGGCATGAGCCATCGTGCCCAGCCTTGAGCGGGTGTTGGTGGTGGTGGTCTTCATTTTAACTGAGGAAAAACAAACTCCACAAGTTCTGCTGGAAATTTCCCACAAAACTAGCATACTTAGCACCTTTGTATTGCAGCCGAATCATCCTTTTTGTCAGCTGTTTCTCTTTTTTCTTATCCCTCTTTCTCCTGCATATTCTAGGTCCCTTTATTTGGAGATAGATTTGTGCCTACCTCTTCCTCACTCACTCATGGGCGACACCAAAAGAGAAGGAGAAGTGTTTCTAAGGGAAATAACTGATGTGCTGGTTTGGTTTGATTTGGTTTGGTTACAATGATTATGAATCTTGGGATTCATGCTCAGCTAAATACTCATTTGAGTCCATTTTTGAGTAAAGTCAGTTGGTTTGAAATGACTTTCTCGACCAGCCTCATTCGTCAGGCTGCCTAGCACTCTAATGCTTAATTACTTAATGTGTCTCAGACACAAACATTCTGGAAACTCAAATGACCCTTTTAAACAATGGCATATCATCTTTGTGGGAGGGAGAGAAACTGTAACTCCCAGGACTATTATTATTATTTAATAACACATGAGCCGTAGGACCGCCCCCCTGTCCCTCTTAACGCTGCCTAGAATGAATTTGAGAAAAGCTGGACTTTATTTGAAGACCAGCCAGTTCACTGTCCAGAGTTTCAGTACATTTTCTCACCCCTTTCCCCTTGTTCTTATGTCTGTAATTCATCTTAATTCATAATGTGGTGCATTTAAAGCAACACCTCTCAGCTGAGCACAAAACCCAGTCCACCAACCGGTGCGGGCAGATAAAATGCTGAACACTGCAGCAGGGTCTCTCCCGAGTAGGGCGGGTCCATTCAGAGAGAGAGAGAACCGTCCTCCGCAGGACCCACCGGCACCTCGGCTTAACCCAATCACCCAAATTTGCCTCCTACTGGAAGACAGCGTGGGTGGGAGAACTTGGGTGGCATACCCCAAAACCACAGTAATTGGAAGGGAAAGGAAGCAAATATCAATTAGAGATTCCTCGCCAGCTACCAATCTTGGTTTCCAAGGGACTCCACCTTGGCGTCTTAAGAAGTAGTTGCTTCCCAGAGCCCTCCGGCAGAAACGACACGAATCCACAGATCTAGTGGTAGTGAACATTTCCCCGGGAAGGCGCTCGTTATCTGCCTGACTTTCCCGGCTCTCTGCCTCCCCGGCGGCCTGTGGGCCTGTCAACTAGAAAGCTCCCAGCTTCCCAGCGCTTCCATGGGAATGCGGCAGGAAGGGGCTTAGAGAATGCAGGCCTTGAGAGGTGGTGTTCTCCGGCAGCTCTCCCGGGCACCCCCAGTTTCCCGGAGCGCTGGGGATTCTGAAATCAGCTTCCTAGCTCCCCCAGTACCTCCCCCCACCAGGGTTCTGGCAAGACAGCTAAATGTTAGCAAATAAAATGCGCGAGTAGGGGGTGGGGGAGCACAAAGTGGGGAGGGCGAGCGGGAGAGCCGGGACCCTCGGCCCAGCGGCCTCCCGCAGACAGGCCTGCGGGGGGTGGGTAGGGGGCGGCCGGGGCTCGCTGGAGCTCGCGGGGCCGGGCGCCTCCCAGGAAGGCGGGGAGGGGAGCGCCTGTTTACCCAGGAGGGTTGTGCTGATAGCACGTTCCTCGAGTTTACTTTGCTTTCCTTGAGTTTATTGTAAAGGGGTAAAGTTTTCGGATCCGTCACGTGACCCTGACAGGTCCTGCCTATGGCGCGGCAGACCACCCACGCCGAGGGCCATGGAACTGCTTAATAGAAACAGGCTTGTAATTGTGAGTCCGCGCTGCACTCTGCCGAAAGCCTCCGGCGGCCCAGCGCGCCGGGGTTTTTACACTTTCCGTTCCTTTTGTAAAGACGGAGGAGGAGAAGACGACGACGAAGACGAAGAAGAAAAAGACGACGACAGGGAAGACAAAGAGACTCACAGCGACAAGGCAAGGGGGAGACGAGGGAAGACGGGGAGAAGACTGAGGAGCGGACGAGGAAAGGGGGGCCAGGAAAAAAAAGGAATTGATGTGAAATCCAAGCCCAGCGTCCGCGCCATCGGCACCCGCGCTCCGGGCAGGGGTTGACGGCCGGCTATGGTGAGTGCAGCCGCCGCCGCCGCCACTTCGCCCTCGTCCTGGCGCGGCGAGCGCTCGGGCGGCGCGGGGACGCGGGGACGCGGGACGCCCCGCAACGCGAACGGAGGATCGAGCACCGAGTGCTGGGCGGGAGGGGGCGGGCCGGGGCAGTGGGGCCGGGTGGGCTGTGCCACCAGGCTGTGGGAGCGAGGGTCTCGCGTCTCCACGCTCGCTCGCCCGCCCGCACGCCCCCGAGGCCAGCCCCGCGGGGCGGGGAGGAGGGCTGGCTGCGGCGAGCCTCGACCGGGGAACGGCTCCGGGGGGAATTCTCACGGAGGGGGTCGCCTGGGATCCCATTTTCACGCTTGAAAGGGTCGCCACCTTGGCTTCCGCTCATCAGCCTGGCGGTGGCTACTGACTCGCAAGTGGAGGCAGAACTGGTGATGGAAGGGCTGCTGCGGAGAGTGACAGCGCCGGGGGGAGGTGGGGGGGAGGTCAGAGAGAGAGCGCGCGCACGGAAGCGAGTTCTCTCCGCTCGGCGGAGCTTTGCCGAGACCAGTTGGAGGGGTCGTGCGCACGCTATCAACCCACACCCTGGGCTTTCGGCTCCCGGCACGGACTCCTGGTTGGGTGAGACAACTAGGGCCGGGAGAGAAGCACCTTACCAAAACTTGGGGTTCCAACACACACCCTCCCATCTAGGGAAGATGGGGAAAAGGGCTATAGAGGCTCTTTGGGTTATGGAAGGGGCCACAGGTAGGAGAATTACGTGCTGACTCGCCCACGGATTCGGGCGCTCTGGTGCCTACCAGTCATTAAAGAGGTGGGCGGCTAGCCCAGGGAGGAGAGCCCTGAGTGAGGCTCTAGGGAAGCCTGGAGGTAGGCTGGACTGATCCAGACCCTCAGAGACCCTTCCCCAACACTGGGACCACAGGACCCCCAGAGACTGTAGCTCTGGGTGACATGTGCTATGTCTCTACATATTTAAGTTCATGTTTAAAATGACGCCTAGTATGTGCATTAGCAATAAATCCAAAGTTTTCTGATCTCAATTTCCATCACTTAAGAAGAGCCATATGGATTTGTTGTCTATGGAAAACACTCAGAGACCTCGTTTTTTTCAGATGTGAGAGAGAACATCTTCTCCCTCCCCCCCTTTTAGTCTTCCTTTCTCCCTGGGGAGGAGAAATGCTAAAGACCTATACGTAAATAATAAAAACCCATAAAGGGTGACTCTAAATGTTGGCTAATTGGACCACTGAGGTCTTGAAGGACTACTATAGTCCTTTTTCATCATTCTGTGCTCAAATTTTTTTAAAAAAATTTTTTTATTAGCTACTGTAGTTCAGCTTGCAGTTAACTCCCTCCACAAAGAAAGACAATGCTTTTTGGTGTCATTGTTACTGAAATTTATTATTTTGGGGTGATACTCAGGATAAATTGTTGCCTCAGGTGCATTGTGTACCAATGTTGTAAAACAAGGAGCTTTCAGTTGTGAGTTTGTGTGTTCCAAGTGTCACCCTGCTTCCTTCCATAGGGCTGTAAAATGTCTTTGAGTCCATGATCTTGTTAAATTAAAACGTTGAATGAAGGTGGACACCAATAGGCTCCATCACGTTAGTACGCCCATTTTCAATTTGGGGTATTAGCTTCATTTCAAACTCACTGTGAGAGGTGTATCTAATTTCTGGCTATAATCTAGTCATAATCTGACAAGCTATTTGAACAGGAGTTAGACCCATTTGGAATTATTTTGTGAAAAGAAAAAGGGTTGTTTTACAAATTGCCTTCAATTTTCTACAGATAGAAAAACTGATGAGGTAAATCCACATGGATTAAAATATCTGTCTTCCCTGTTTTTATCCTCATTGCTCTCTTTCTCTCTCTCTCTCTCACACACACACCTTTTATTTTCACCAGCCTCTGCCACAGTGTATAATGCCCTATTGAGACGTGTAGGCGTGATGTGTAAACCGGATTAGCAGTATGAAAGAAAGACACACAATAAGCTGGAATTGTTTTACTTCCCTTTCATTTCTCATGCCTATATCTCTAATAAATTTGTTGCTCCAGCAGTGGGTCAAAGGGATCATGTTGCTCAGCTTCTTTTTCATGCAAGACCCAATGGCAGAGATCATTGAAATGAATGGTGTGCTTTCTGCCAAACACAAAGCTTGATATAGATATATTACATGGGGATATAGAGGTGAGGTAAGAGAAGGATGGAAAAAAAATGTTCAAAGTCTGGGTCTTTTAAGAACACATCTTTATCCGGTAGAGTAAAGCAATGTGGATAAGAAGACATTAGAATCAATACAAGGGTCAATGCTGTTTTCTTTCAAGTTCATAGTAAGCTCTGAACATTCCCTTGGCAGTTGGTGACATTCTTAGCAAAAGAATACCAATAGCTTTTGGCAACGCATAAAGTCTAATTCCCCTTTCAAGCTAGCATTTAAACCTGGAATAGTCAATGTGGAGATTTCTGGGACCTTCTCAGAACACTCTGCTTCTGTTGTACTCCCCACCCCCAGCTCACTGTAAACTCAAAAAATGCCAGTGCTCCCGAGTTTGTGCTGTAGACCCCTCATTTACTCTTTTGTGGAGTTGAGAGCAGCTTCCCATTAAAGGAGATCAGGGGTAATTAGCAGCATTATTTTGACAAGTTGGCTAGAGCTGTTCCCTTTCCTCCAGCCTGGGGAGGGGGGAAAATAAGGGGAGGAAACAGAAGGTGGAAAGGAGAAGAGGAGGGGGAGTCAGGCCCAGTGGTGTTACATTTTGTGGCTGCTGAATCTTTCCCCCCTCCTCCCTGAAACCTTTTAGACTCATTTTCTACCATCACCTTTTAAATAAATACAAGAGCTGCCAAGGAGAAAATAATAAGGCATTCTTAGGGAGCCAAGAAAATGTGGTGGATGGTGGCATATTGGCTTCAGTTGAGTCAAGACCCAACTCTTATCCAAGGTACCTGCTTTGAACTGCTCAGGCCCTAGCTGATCACTCACATCCTACATCCTGGGCTCCCCATGCATAAATAGAATACTACATCAAATCTCCAGTTCCTCTCCCTATCCCACCTTCTCAACAAGAATATGATGAGTTAATGTAGTGTTTGAAATTCCTTGCATTTCTGGAAAAGTGTTAAACTCAGTAGACAAAATTGTAAATAGCCCCATGGTCAAATCACTGAAATGTATTAATCCCTTTATTCATTTATACTCTGCAAAAATTAGCCAGATCACATTGGACTTTAAAGTCTCATGGGTTTGATCCGAGAAACCAGTAAAAAGTTAAACCTCACTGTGGTTTTTCATAACTCCACCAAGTCTGGCTCTCACAATTGCTTACTGTTGGAACATCCCAACACAAAGGGCAGATGTTTTATTTCAGTGTCATCATTTGGATAATCTGATGTCGTTTTTGAAATGTGTGTGGTATGGCCATGGATATTTGAAGTATTGGAACACTGAAGGGAGGAGAGTTTACGGAATCTATTTTGAAAAGTACAGACTCCAATGAGAAGGCTTGGATCATGATGGGGAGACCAAAATGACAACTTATGCACTGAGATGAACTTTACTTGGAAAGGGGAAATGGAACACTCAGCTCTTGCTTCATAGAGGCTGGCAACTCCTGTTGGTTGATAAGCCCTCTCATTCTCATTTATTTGGTAGCTCTCATAAGGATAACCACTAGGCAGAAAGGGCATTAAAGGGACTGTCTTCCCTGCAGACACCTTAGCAGGCCTGGCTCCTCCAATCAGCCTCATTTCAGGTCTGTTGAATCCTTGTGGTTAGTTGAAGTTAACAAACCCGGTGTGGCGCAGCGGTCCCCTGCACAGGGCATGCATATTAAAGCCAACAATGCTTACAAATGTAAATAAGGGCAGATTGATTAGGAACAACATTATCGCTGGGAATGTCGCACTTGCATGCATCAGCAATGAGGCAAATTGGGGGCAGCCTCAGCCCTGACCACCCAAGTCGAGCAGGCTTTTACACTGGCTCCTCTTCCCTTTCTTAAAACGTTACAGAAACAAGGCCAATTAGATCCTCAAAGTAATTCATCTCTGTGTATGAAAAAAGCAGACCACAGGGGAAGCGGAGGGTGGGGAGATTAAGATAGCGCTTGTTAGAGCCGACGCTCAGACGCTCAGGATTTCGTCCTGGAACCAATGGGTAGAATTTACAGGCCGGTACCATTGTCTGAGATGCAGGAAAGTTAACCTATCAAACAGTGGGCGAAGGGGCTCAGGGCGCTGAAAACCTCAGGGATCAACGTTCAAAACGTTTAGGAATTAAGTCAAACTGAGGGAAATGAGCCCAAGTGGAAGAGGCTTTACCATTGAAATAATGCACAAGTTGGCAGTAGCCAGAACGAGAGGACATGCTGCTGGGCGGGGAGAGTAATACGGAACCATTACGTGTACATAGCCTATAATTTCTTTCTAGAATTGCATAGTCTATAACTACACCGAAATTCCTATAAAAGAATGGGGCGAAATATTTTGGCCTGTAAAGTTTGTAAAGAAATTTGAAAAGAAAACATAGCAACGCGTCTGTGGCTTGCTACAGACCTTACCTTACCTTGCCATCTAACAAGCCTCAAATATAAAAAGGTTGACAGGTAAAACTAGGGGTAAAGATTTCCACCCGAGAAATCTTTAAAAAAACAAATTCCAGAAGCAAGCACGAAATGGTTTTACTTGAAACGTCTGCAGAACTGTTCGGTAAGAAAAGCCAGAACAGTAAACTACATTTCCTGGTTTGTGTTATCTATCAAACATAATAAAGATCAGGGTTATACTCAAAGGTTAAATTGGCTATGTGTCGAACCCAGCCTTTGTGTGCTATTATTTTTTAATGCAGTGCTATTTTCATTGCACAGTGCTTGCGTTCCCTTCAGGATTTCAGCGGCTATTCCCTGAACCACTCACAAAATCACGTGCTCCTTAGGCGTTATGAGTTTTGAATTTCCGCGCTGGCCGAGTAGTCAGGTCCTCCTCCTGATCCCGTGAACACCCCCAACACTTCTACTCTGTCTCTCTTTCATTCTCCAGGACACCTTAACCTGCCCCAGGTACCGCACACGTTTTGCCATTTTAGGATTCAGGGAGGAGAGCCTCCCAAGTGAAAGCAGGAAGGAGAAAAGGTGGCTAGGCTGGGAAGGAGTAGAGAGATGAAGGAAGGGAAAGGGATGAAAGAGAAAGGCGAAGAGAGAGGGAAGGAAGTGGGGAGGGGGAAACAGCCTGAGAGGAAGGAAGGGGGCGGGGAAAGCTGGAGCACAGGCCCCCTGCGGGAGCCGCGTGGACCGCCCCGGTGGCCAGCTCTCCCAGCGGTAGACCCTCGCGGGCCGAGGCCGCCAATGCGGGGCTGCTGAATGGGAAGGGACTCGTGCGCGCAACCATTGGCCAGCCGCGGGCAGCCCGCGCGGGCATTGGGCAACGTAAGGGGGCTGGTCCGCCTTCAGGAATGTACTACGGCGCGTCCGGCACGTCCGTCCGCGCCGGCGGAGCGCGCGCCTCGCCCGGGCTCTTGGAAGACCGCGCGTAGATGCGAGGAGACTGCCCGGCGCTGGCGCAGCGCACCGACCTTCCTACCTGCTCTGCCTAGGCCGCGCCGGCGCGGGGAGTCCCGGAGTGGTCCGCGCGCACGGGCACACGCGCGCGCGCACGGGGCCGCCTTGCCTGAGGTCACGTGGCTGTGTGGGCTCCGCCTTTCCCCCCGTTCCTCCCCCTTTCCCTCCATCTGGGTTTCTTTCTTTCTTTTCCTTTCCTTTCTTTCTTCTTTTTTTTTCAATGAACACACACCGTGTGCATCTTAAAGCTACACTGCCCCATTTCACGGCTTCGGTCAGCTTCTGGCTACTGCTGGACACTCTGCAGTTCAACCCCGTTTTTAAAAAAGAAACAACTAAAATGAAGCGGAATCAAGGGTTTGTGGATCTGCTCTTACCAGAAGGAGGAACTTAGTAACTTGCAAACGTAAGAGAAACACACCCACTTTCCAAAAAAAATTTTTTTTAAATAAAAAGCGTAGTTGTGTAGACATGTCTGCCCCCAGGATCCATCCCAGGGGTCGCGTGTTTTGTTCCTCAACGGAAAGCGAATCCCCGGGATTTCTTGGTGACACTGGACGCTTCCTCGTCAAATCCTCGCTATCCACGCACAATTTGTTTAAACATCACAGCCTTTAATATCCCCTACGTCATGCTATTATTAAATAATGTAACAAATGCGTACCGGTTGTGAAAAAAAATTAAAACTATGTAAGGATGTGGTTAATAAAGGGGGGGGTAATGGACTCCAAATAATCAGGAAAACTTTCTCAAGGAAACAATTCAGCTTCTCTGGGTTGTTACAAGGATTCTGTTGTTTCTATTTTACTTATGTCACATTAAAGATTCAAATTGAAACGCCTGTGCCTCCTTGAGACTGCTTCGGTGTCTGGATTCCACGTTTATAGAACACTGACTTCTTCAAACCAGGACTGTGGTGTATGGGTTTGGGAGGGGTTAAGGGGGGAAATTTTTAAGAAAGAGTGGCTTTTCCCAACGTCCTTGCTTTCCTCTTTAACTTTCCATTTTGTTTATCTTAATGCGAGGCGTTGTTCCCTGCGAGAGCCTAAGTCTTTAGTTATAAAAGAAAAGAGAGGAGAAAAAAAAAATCTGGCACACACTGGCGCACTATCCACCACCCTGTCATTATTGGTGCAGGCCTGGGAATTCAAGCCGGACCTCCCAGTATTTGCTGCAGCTTGAGGCCAAGGTGCCTCTGAAAGGGTTTTCTTTGAGGAATTTAAGAAATTGTTTAAGCGCTTAAAAAAAATATTACATTTCTCCCCCACCCCGTGTCTATCGTGAGGCAAACGCTCGTGTGTCTGTATGTGTGCGCGCGCGCGTGTGTGCGCGCAAAGGGCATCTCACAAAAAGAAGACACAGTTGAAAAGAAAAATAAGAAAGAAAGGAGGGGGGAGCATTCCTAATGGAAGTATTGCATGAGAGAAGGTTGGCGCTCTCGGAGGCTCCCCCCGAAGCCCGAGATGCACACACTGGGGTTGCCTACCTGGGTGGTCTCTCTACTTTGGTGAGCTGTTGCTAAGCAGCTAATAATAGTCATGTTTGCTGAGTAATTTCTGCCCTCCGCGAGCCAATCGCGTAGCAGAAACCCAAGCCATCTGACAGCCCCGGGGGCGGGAGCTCCAGCCTTTTTCTCTTTCGCTCGCTCTCTCCCCCTCCACCCCCTCCCCTCCTCCTCCTCTTTCTCCAAATGGAGAGAGTTCTTTTTTTTCTTCTTCCATCTCATCTATTGAATCAAGGAGCTGCTGCGGCCGCTGCCCGCTGCACACACACAGAGCGGAGTCCCCAGGTCCCGGGAGCGAGAGAGGCGCGCTGCACGGGGGCAGAATGGTCCAGCGGGTTGGCAAGGAGCACAAGAAAGCAGAGTCCGGGACCGAGCAGCCACCGCGAGCCCAGCAGCTTAAGCAACAGCTCCGGGAGCCGCCACCGCCAGCAGCAGCGGGAGCAGCGGCAGCTGCCCCAGCCCGGCAGCGCTGAGACCCGCTGGGCACTTTCGGACCCCGCGGCGGCGGCGGCTTTGCGCTTGCACTTCGCGGCTGCTCGAGAGACCCGGGAGGCGCGGAGGGAGCCAGCGCGGCCCGCGGGAGCGGCGGGGTTTTGCTGGCCCTTTCCGCAGTGAAGGGGTCGCAGCTCGAGGCGGGGGGCGGGTAGGGGGAGTTGGGGACCGAGAGGAGCGCCGCCGAAGTGCCCGAAGGACAGGCTCGCTTGGCGCGCCGGCTCTCGCCCTCCTGCGAACTGGATGTGGGCAGCAGCGGCCGCAGAGACCTCGGGACCCCCGCGCAATGTGGCAATGGAAGGCGCAGGGTCTGACTCCCCGGCAGCAGCCGCGGCCGCAGCGGCGGCAGGTCTGTCAACTGGAGCCCACGCCCGAGCAGCCTGCGGCCAGCAGCGTCCTCGCAAGCCGAGCGCCCAGGCGCTCCGGGAGCCCGCAGCGGCGGCAGCAGCGCGCCGGGCAGCTCGGGAAGCCCCCGTCCCCGCGGCGGCGGCGACGGCGGCGGCAACATGGCCTCGGCTGGTAACGCCGCTGAGCCCCAAGTCCGCGGCAGTGGCTGCAGCGGTGCCCGGGACCGGCCGGCTGGCGGTGGGAGGCGCAGACGGACCGCGGGGCTATGCCGCGCCCCCGCGCCGGACCGGGACTATCTGCACCGGCCCAGCTACTGCGACGCCGCCTTCGCTCTGGAGCAGATTTCCAAGGTGCATTTCAGATTGTCTTCTCCTCCCACTCACACGCTCTCTTCCCTCCTCTTCCTCTTTGGGATCTCCCCTGCCACACACACGCACGCACGCACCCTCCAGGAAAAGAAGCAGACAAGTGGGGATAGAAAAATTCAAACCCTCCCTCTGGTCCTGGGAGAAAAGGGCTGTCTGAGGTCCGCAGGGGGTGGAGGGGTGTGTGTGTGTGTGTGTGTGTGTGTACACACGCCCTCCCCGGCGTGCCTTTTCCGGAGCGCTGGAAAGCGGTCCACAGTAGACCACCTCGAGGGAGACCGCGGCAGTACCCTGCCCCGTGTCCCCAGCCCGGGAACTCCCTCCTCTCGCGCCCCTACCCCTATTTGCAGCCCAAGCCTCTGTAATGCTGCCACATTTTTTAACATCTTGGAGGGGGAGGCGGAGTGGAGAGAGGCGGAGAGAGGAAGGGGGGAGGGAGCCGAAATAAAGGTGGTTTCCTTTTTTGGCAGCCGGTTTTGCTTTTGTTGAGCGTGAAATCTCTGCTCCCTTAAAAATTATCCTCAGGAAAAGAGATCCCGCGTCTTCTTTTTCAGTTTTTGAACTGCCTCTCCTCAGAGCCAGGGACGGGTGGAAAAGTTGTAAACAAATTGCCACCTTAAATTCGCGGTGCAGGTCTGCAGAGCGGCCGGGTTCATTGTGTTTACGAGGCTTGCTGCAATGTGTGGAATCTAGGGAAGGCGAGCACCCAGACGGGGGCCCGCCGGGGCCGCGGCCAGCGCCCGGGAAACGCCGCCGCCGGGAGCTGCCTGCGCCCAGCCAGGACCCCCGCCTGCGCCTGCCCGGGCGATTCCCCTGGGCACTCGGCTGTTTTTTACGTTTAACTAGAAGGGAAGGGAGAGGAGGGAAAGATCCATGTGGCTGCCCTCTTCCGATCACAAATATTGTCGTAAGTTGCAGATGGCTGCCCCACTTCCTAATTCAGCTCACACAGCATCTCCCAACGCTATGGAAATCCGTCGGGAGTGAGCTCCGGTGGCCGCTCTCACCACGTGGATCCCTACTTAACTACCACTTTAGGCTGGGGTACCTGCAATACATTGTTTCCAAAGCGCGCTTCCCCCCAACTCTGGTCCCAGCCGGGGCACCCAGAGAGAGGTGATGCATAGAGCATGTTTTACAGGAAAGGGAGACGTGGTTTGCTGGTTGTTAAAATGTTCAGCTTATGCCGCCCCTCCTTTCTCAGGTCTGGGGTGATACTGCTTGTGTGGAGCTGTTTCTCTCCTTTTTGCTTTTGCTTCCATTCTCCCATATTGCAGCCCATCCCCCAGCGCCCCAAGTCACACTCAGGGATACTGCTTAGGCCGTGCGTGGGGCCGCCCTGCTGCTCCCGAGGTGCAGCTCCCACGCTGCAGTCTGACTTTGATTTACGATCAAGCCCCCCCACGCCGATCGCGTTCCCTCGAGCCCGCCCGGGTTCCAGTCTCGAACACGAGTCCCTGCTCCGTGGCCATCCGTACCCCCAAGGCTGTCAGGGGATCACCAAGCGGGTGCGCGCGAGCGGGCGTGGGCGCGCGGGCCGCGACTCCCTGGCGCTCACTCCTCCCTTCTGCTTCGTCCCCAGGGGAAGGCTACTGGCCGGAAAGCGCCGCTGTGGCTGAGAGCGAAGTTTCAGAGACTCTTATTTAAACTGGGTTGTTACATTCAAAAAAACTGCGGCAAGTTCTTGGTTGTTGGCCTCCTCATATTTGGGGCCTTCGCTGTGGGATTAAAGGCAGCTAATCTCGAGACCAACGTGGAGGAGCTGTGGGTGGAAGGTAAGAGACCAGCGTCCGCCGCTGCGCCCGCGCATCCCCCACCCGGAGCCCCCTTCTCTTCCTTCCGATTGATAAAGATATTTGCCAGCATACACCTAGAGCCTAGCAGTGGCCAGCGAAAACCCCCTGCCCGCACCAGGGGGAATTGTTTATTGTTTGGGCGCCTGGCTGGGAGCCAGGCCCGCCCGACAAAGGCCGCGCTGTAATCTACTCCGGGCGCTGCGCTTTGCTAGGTGTTGTGGGAGAGAGTGGCGAGGGCGGGCCGTCAGGGGCGCGGGGCCCCTCCGTGGGACGGACCACTCCGCGCGGCCGGGGGCCCCAAGGCTTGCTACCGCGGCTGCCGCTCGCTTTGGCTGCGCCGGGAGACGCGGCCAGGGAAGGTCTCTCCGGTTTAGGCTCCCGAGCTCGGCTTCCTTCCCTCCCCCACCCCCCACCCACTGCGTCCAAAGAGAAAGGAGTCGGGGGGAGGGAAAGGCCACCCCTCCGGCTGGAGAGAGTGTGCGCGCCCCCGGCGGCCGCGGCCGCCGAGCTGGGGAGGGCAGGGGGGCGGGCGCAGCGCGGGCCTGCGGAGGCGGCGGCGTGTGTGGTCCTGTTTTTGGACAGCTTTCAACTCTGGGGGAAGAAAACATTTGTCTCAAGGTACAAAAAAAGGGGGGGGGGTTGGGGGGAAGGAGTTGAAAAAAATAGTAAAGCACAGACTGGAACGCATGTTTGCAAAGTAGATTAATGTTTCCTCGCGGGTGGGGGCTTTTAAAATGGAATTATTCTGGGGGAAGCCTGCATTTTGCGGGCACGGAAAAGGAATGTGTTTTAAGAATACGGAGGGGCCACAGAAACTAAGGGGTTCTGCCGGTCTTTTATCCACGTTCCTCAATTTGGGGGTTCTTGAGGCCGTTCTTAAAAAGCAATTGTAAATTTAAAATAGATATTTTTCCCCACAAAACAGAAACATTTTACATTCTTTTGGCAATACAGGGTTTTTAAACTTTTTTTTTCTATCTAAAAATCTTTTTGGAAAATAACAAACCCTGCTATTTGGAGACATTTTAACCCCTAAACACTGCTTTAGGCATCTCTTACTTTAGAAAGGGGTGGGAAGGGAGGGTTGAGGTAATTACGTAGGTAATTCAAAACAAAATATCTGGAGCCTTCCTAATGAAAACTACCTAAGACAATTTGGAAGTTGAAGAGTCATAAGTATAATTGTTTCAATGATCCCTTTTCCGGATGCTCTTAGAGACTAACCTTGGACAATATTTTGTTAATCTTGCCTTGTTTACGAAGTTTCAGCTTGCTGTGTTTTGCAAGCCTATGGTGGAGTACTTAGTTGAAAAGTGACAATTAAAGTAATAGTCCAAATAATTAAGACAAGAAAACATTCCTGCCTTAAGTAGCTTGGTAATTAATACAAAAGTGTTCTTTGGATCGAATCCATAGGGTAATTTACCTCACTTCAGTGCTTCAATGTCATTGGTAGATAAAAGAAGCGTTTTATGAGCACCTATAATGCCCTTAGCAACAAGTTTCCTGAACACCTATGATGTTAGGCACTGTGAGGGACTCCGAAGTGTGTTGGACACTGCACAAATGCTAAAATGTGCTAAAACTGCTAGAATTCAGTGCATTTGGATTAAGTTTGTGTTCACAGTTGAAATGGGTTGTGAAAGTTAAAAAAAAAAAAACGCTATGGAAGTGGTGAGGTAGCCTGAGAGTGGGGGACATCTAGAGAGACAGAGGAAGGAGGGTATTTTAGGCAGGGGCCCACAACACACCAGCTGGGATGGGAAAGGGAAGAGATAAGTGATGGCCTCAGCTGAGTGGAGGGGCACTGACTGGCCCCAGTAGTTTGGAAACCGTGCGATTGGCTAGATTAGGACAGTGCAAGGGATGGCCATAGGGCAGTCCCTGTTTGTCCATATGTTCACTTTCCATTACTTGAAAGTCCAGGCCATATTTGTTGCCAGCCCATGAGGATGACTAAAGGTGACTTGGTGTAGTTTTGAGCAAGAATTTTGAGTAGAACTCCCACAGGCTTATTTGTTTGCTTAACATTGCATATTTCTAGAAATATGTTTCTGCCTCTTACAACTCATTTCATTTTCTGGAAAATTGAAAAACATCCTTCCTATCAGTCTTCTTATATGGAGTTCAATGGTATAATGAGGAAGGAGTTAGGGAATGGAGTTTTATTTGCCCCTAATGGACAGGATGAGGACACACCTGAGACCTGACACTTAAACTCTCTACTTTTGGCCTCTGACCACGTTCCTCATTTCTGCTTTGGCAGTTTCAGCATGGCTCACTGGTTCTTGGGCCAAATATTATTTACTCAGTACTATTACTATTACTTGTTGAGCAATTGACGTGTGTCAGGCATTTATTATATATTACCACGTGCCTTATAATTCAATCAAGTAGCTAGCTATTACTATCTTTATCTTATTTTTATAACATGATAGCTTGTATACTGTTTTCATATATAATTATTGTCTCATTTTACAAAAAAGAAATATGAGGTGTCTATGTGTCTCTCCTTGTCCACTTTGCCTACTGATGACTTAAGTTACCTTGTCTCCTGTTGCCTTATCTTTGTTCTGTCATTCAAGTGCTGGATTACATTCCTGTAGAAGCAATAGCAGTTTTATAATAGATATGAGTAAACCCAACCAGGGAGGCCACCATAGTGTTTTACAGTTCTAATTTTAATTGAAAGTAGAGGTAATTATGTAAAGATCTTGTTTATGATATAGTGAGCTTAGTATTCATGTTAGCAGTCAGTAGTGTGAGCATTTGCTTTCTGGAGCAAGAATTCCTGGCTGTCCTAGACTTTGGTAGAGGTCAATGAATTGAAATGAGTAACAGCTCCAAATTTAGATTCATTTTGTGCTTCAGTCTCATAGATAAATTCCTCATCACTACTAGCAAAGAAGTCATATTAGACGGTGCTTTTCTTAGTAGAGCCTGCAAAAGTTCTGCACGTGAACTTTTTTACATGAACAGGGCATGAACTGAATGTTTGCTACACAAATAAACCAAATGGATAGAGGTTGCATATTTCCCTAGTTGAGGAAAAGAAAGTGTGAGACTTGAAGGGGAGAGGAGGATACTAAGGGGTAATTTGAGGAAAATGCTTTTTCTCCTCTGATTTAAGGAATGACACACACACACACACACACACACATCACTTGCCTTTGTGTGCGTGTATGCATATAGACTTAATCTGTGTATCCTCTTATCTGCCAAAATAATGTTAATGTTATCTTTTTCATATAGCCAGCAAATTAAAGGGATCCACTTGATAAGCTGTATCTTTAATGTGACTTTAATGCTTTGTTTTACATTTGAGGAAATGTTGGCTTTATAAAGATAATTTGAATATGTATTAGCCACCATGTGCAGACCAATATATGCTAGATAAGAAAGATTCTTTAATATATATGTGTATATATATGGCAGTAGTGATAAGAATTCTTTCATTGTGCTGTTAAAATGCTCGTACAACAATTGCCTTTTAAGAAACTGTCGATTGTATATTCGATGCCAGCTTATGTTTTCAGGTTATACTATTTGAAAGTTAAAAATGTCAAATCTAGTTAATTTGTGAGCCAAGTAATGAGGTTTGATAAAGAATATGTGTAATGATGTAATGAACGTCTCTTACACAAACGCATGATGGTGATGGCAAGGTAGGGGAGGAGAGACTGTCATTTAAAAATAAAAACATTCATTTAGCACGTGTTCTTAAGTGCCGACTCTGCACCACTTTTTGGAGCTCCAAAGAGATGCTGGTGACAAGCCACAGTCCCTGCCTTCAAGGGATCTCCATCCAGCAGGCACACAGACTGCTGCACCCAGGGCTACAGTGCCAGGATGGGAAGAACATCAGAGACACCTTCCAGGATGGCCCTGAGGGAGGAGGCCTGACCCAGGCTGAGGAGCTGGAGGGGTGGGGGAGGGGAAAGATTCCAGGCGGAAGGAACAGCATGGGCAAAGGCTCACAGAACAAGAGTGTGGCCTCCTGGAGGGCATCCTGGTCTTTGAGGTTAAGGTGGGAGCCTGGAAGTTTGGAAGGTCTGTAAGGGCCAAGTCATGAAAGTCTCCTGCCTGGGTGGCTGGGAGGCTGCCAGCTCTTCCTGTTAGCCATTCTTTGCTTGTCTCATAATTTGGCCTCTGGTGGTCCTCCCTGGAACTATAAGCACTTTTCCCCTGGATCTCTCTTTTCTGGGAGTAAAAAGGAACTGATTTATTTTTTAATTTCGCCTATTTCTCTGCTGGCATTTCCTTTTTGTTTGGCAGTTATATCCTCCCATCTCACTATTTTTTCTCCTTCCTATCAACCCCCCACTCCAGCCCTCTCTCGGACACAAGTTTGTTGTCAACAGTGACAGAATGTTCATTTGTCTCTTTGAGCTTTTTGTTTTTTCTAAAAGCTTGCCTAGCCTCTGGCCTCCTTTTCTGCAAAGGGTAACAGCCTTGAAATGAATCCATATTGCCTTGGTGTTTGGTTGTTAACGTTGCTACAGGACAGCATCTCAGGAGGAGGATGCTAGTTGTGGCTTTGATTTTCTTTTTTTTTCCTAAGAAACATGGAAGAATTTTTTTTAATGCGTACTTGATGTGTATAAGTGCTTTCAATTGCTAGCATTGTGCCTTCAGTGTTCTTGAATTGAACTCAGGCAACTTAGTTATAGGAGAAAATTGAGTTTTATCACCACTTCAGTTTGGAGCGAGTTCTTGTATGGAACCTTGGTACTATTGACATGTTGGGCTGGTTAATCCTATTTTAGGGGCCTGTCTTGTGCATTGTAGGATTTTTTGCAGTATCCCTGGCCCCTACCCGCTAGATGCTAGTAGCACCTTTCCAGCTGTGATGTTACCAGTTATTGCTAAATGTCACTGGAGTGAAGGAGGACAAAGTCAGTTTAGATGACAAAGAGATTCCAGTTGGGAGACCCAGGCTGCCCATATGGGAGACTTTTATTACACAGTGGACTTGTGGTTGCAAATGCAGTGCCATAGATGCAAAAGAGTTTCAGTCTTCTTTTTTATTTCGTTTTAGTCTTCTTTGAGATAACTCTTCCTGATAACTCTTCCCCTCCTATCTTTGGTTACCAGCCCATGTAACTAATTCTCTTGCAGGCTAATAATTTAAAATTTTTATTTTTTTTT
>NW_003852401.1:45038116-45055531 GCF_000181295.1 Otolemur garnettii
GCGGCCAGCAGCGTCCTCGCAAGCCGAGCGCCCAGGCGCTCCGGGAGCCCGCAGCGGCGGCAGCAGCGCGCCGGGCAGCTCGGGAAGCCCCCGTCCCCGCGGCGGCGGCGACGGCGGCGGCAACATGGCCTCGGCTGGTAACGCCGCTGAGCCCCAAGTCCGCGGCAGTGGCTGCAGCGGTGCCCGGGACCGGCCGGCTGGCGGTGGGAGGCGCAGACGGACCGCGGGGCTATGCCGCGCCCCCGCGCCGGACCGGGACTATCTGCACCGGCCCAGCTACTGCGACGCCGCCTTCGCTCTGGAGCAGATTTCCAAGGTGCATTTCAGATTGTCTTCTCCTCCCACTCACACGCTCTCTTCCCTCCTCTTCCTCTTTGGGATCTCCCCTGCCACACACACGCACGCACGCACCCTCCAGGAAAAGAAGCAGACAAGTGGGGATAGAAAAATTCAAACCCTCCCTCTGGTCCTGGGAGAAAAGGGCTGTCTGAGGTCCGCAGGGGGTGGAGGGGTGTGTGTGTGTGTGTGTGTGTGTGTACACACGCCCTCCCCGGCGTGCCTTTTCCGGAGCGCTGGAAAGCGGTCCACAGTAGACCACCTCGAGGGAGACCGCGGCAGTACCCTGCCCCGTGTCCCCAGCCCGGGAACTCCCTCCTCTCGCGCCCCTACCCCTATTTGCAGCCCAAGCCTCTGTAATGCTGCCACATTTTTTAACATCTTGGAGGGGGAGGCGGAGTGGAGAGAGGCGGAGAGAGGAAGGGGGGAGGGAGCCGAAATAAAGGTGGTTTCCTTTTTTGGCAGCCGGTTTTGCTTTTGTTGAGCGTGAAATCTCTGCTCCCTTAAAAATTATCCTCAGGAAAAGAGATCCCGCGTCTTCTTTTTCAGTTTTTGAACTGCCTCTCCTCAGAGCCAGGGACGGGTGGAAAAGTTGTAAACAAATTGCCACCTTAAATTCGCGGTGCAGGTCTGCAGAGCGGCCGGGTTCATTGTGTTTACGAGGCTTGCTGCAATGTGTGGAATCTAGGGAAGGCGAGCACCCAGACGGGGGCCCGCCGGGGCCGCGGCCAGCGCCCGGGAAACGCCGCCGCCGGGAGCTGCCTGCGCCCAGCCAGGACCCCCGCCTGCGCCTGCCCGGGCGATTCCCCTGGGCACTCGGCTGTTTTTTACGTTTAACTAGAAGGGAAGGGAGAGGAGGGAAAGATCCATGTGGCTGCCCTCTTCCGATCACAAATATTGTCGTAAGTTGCAGATGGCTGCCCCACTTCCTAATTCAGCTCACACAGCATCTCCCAACGCTATGGAAATCCGTCGGGAGTGAGCTCCGGTGGCCGCTCTCACCACGTGGATCCCTACTTAACTACCACTTTAGGCTGGGGTACCTGCAATACATTGTTTCCAAAGCGCGCTTCCCCCCAACTCTGGTCCCAGCCGGGGCACCCAGAGAGAGGTGATGCATAGAGCATGTTTTACAGGAAAGGGAGACGTGGTTTGCTGGTTGTTAAAATGTTCAGCTTATGCCGCCCCTCCTTTCTCAGGTCTGGGGTGATACTGCTTGTGTGGAGCTGTTTCTCTCCTTTTTGCTTTTGCTTCCATTCTCCCATATTGCAGCCCATCCCCCAGCGCCCCAAGTCACACTCAGGGATACTGCTTAGGCCGTGCGTGGGGCCGCCCTGCTGCTCCCGAGGTGCAGCTCCCACGCTGCAGTCTGACTTTGATTTACGATCAAGCCCCCCCACGCCGATCGCGTTCCCTCGAGCCCGCCCGGGTTCCAGTCTCGAACACGAGTCCCTGCTCCGTGGCCATCCGTACCCCCAAGGCTGTCAGGGGATCACCAAGCGGGTGCGCGCGAGCGGGCGTGGGCGCGCGGGCCGCGACTCCCTGGCGCTCACTCCTCCCTTCTGCTTCGTCCCCAGGGGAAGGCTACTGGCCGGAAAGCGCCGCTGTGGCTGAGAGCGAAGTTTCAGAGACTCTTATTTAAACTGGGTTGTTACATTCAAAAAAACTGCGGCAAGTTCTTGGTTGTTGGCCTCCTCATATTTGGGGCCTTCGCTGTGGGATTAAAGGCAGCTAATCTCGAGACCAACGTGGAGGAGCTGTGGGTGGAAGGTAAGAGACCAGCGTCCGCCGCTGCGCCCGCGCATCCCCCACCCGGAGCCCCCTTCTCTTCCTTCCGATTGATAAAGATATTTGCCAGCATACACCTAGAGCCTAGCAGTGGCCAGCGAAAACCCCCTGCCCGCACCAGGGGGAATTGTTTATTGTTTGGGCGCCTGGCTGGGAGCCAGGCCCGCCCGACAAAGGCCGCGCTGTAATCTACTCCGGGCGCTGCGCTTTGCTAGGTGTTGTGGGAGAGAGTGGCGAGGGCGGGCCGTCAGGGGCGCGGGGCCCCTCCGTGGGACGGACCACTCCGCGCGGCCGGGGGCCCCAAGGCTTGCTACCGCGGCTGCCGCTCGCTTTGGCTGCGCCGGGAGACGCGGCCAGGGAAGGTCTCTCCGGTTTAGGCTCCCGAGCTCGGCTTCCTTCCCTCCCCCACCCCCCACCCACTGCGTCCAAAGAGAAAGGAGTCGGGGGGAGGGAAAGGCCACCCCTCCGGCTGGAGAGAGTGTGCGCGCCCCCGGCGGCCGCGGCCGCCGAGCTGGGGAGGGCAGGGGGGCGGGCGCAGCGCGGGCCTGCGGAGGCGGCGGCGTGTGTGGTCCTGTTTTTGGACAGCTTTCAACTCTGGGGGAAGAAAACATTTGTCTCAAGGTACAAAAAAAGGGGGGGGGGTTGGGGGGAAGGAGTTGAAAAAAATAGTAAAGCACAGACTGGAACGCATGTTTGCAAAGTAGATTAATGTTTCCTCGCGGGTGGGGGCTTTTAAAATGGAATTATTCTGGGGGAAGCCTGCATTTTGCGGGCACGGAAAAGGAATGTGTTTTAAGAATACGGAGGGGCCACAGAAACTAAGGGGTTCTGCCGGTCTTTTATCCACGTTCCTCAATTTGGGGGTTCTTGAGGCCGTTCTTAAAAAGCAATTGTAAATTTAAAATAGATATTTTTCCCCACAAAACAGAAACATTTTACATTCTTTTGGCAATACAGGGTTTTTAAACTTTTTTTTTCTATCTAAAAATCTTTTTGGAAAATAACAAACCCTGCTATTTGGAGACATTTTAACCCCTAAACACTGCTTTAGGCATCTCTTACTTTAGAAAGGGGTGGGAAGGGAGGGTTGAGGTAATTACGTAGGTAATTCAAAACAAAATATCTGGAGCCTTCCTAATGAAAACTACCTAAGACAATTTGGAAGTTGAAGAGTCATAAGTATAATTGTTTCAATGATCCCTTTTCCGGATGCTCTTAGAGACTAACCTTGGACAATATTTTGTTAATCTTGCCTTGTTTACGAAGTTTCAGCTTGCTGTGTTTTGCAAGCCTATGGTGGAGTACTTAGTTGAAAAGTGACAATTAAAGTAATAGTCCAAATAATTAAGACAAGAAAACATTCCTGCCTTAAGTAGCTTGGTAATTAATACAAAAGTGTTCTTTGGATCGAATCCATAGGGTAATTTACCTCACTTCAGTGCTTCAATGTCATTGGTAGATAAAAGAAGCGTTTTATGAGCACCTATAATGCCCTTAGCAACAAGTTTCCTGAACACCTATGATGTTAGGCACTGTGAGGGACTCCGAAGTGTGTTGGACACTGCACAAATGCTAAAATGTGCTAAAACTGCTAGAATTCAGTGCATTTGGATTAAGTTTGTGTTCACAGTTGAAATGGGTTGTGAAAGTTAAAAAAAAAAAAACGCTATGGAAGTGGTGAGGTAGCCTGAGAGTGGGGGACATCTAGAGAGACAGAGGAAGGAGGGTATTTTAGGCAGGGGCCCACAACACACCAGCTGGGATGGGAAAGGGAAGAGATAAGTGATGGCCTCAGCTGAGTGGAGGGGCACTGACTGGCCCCAGTAGTTTGGAAACCGTGCGATTGGCTAGATTAGGACAGTGCAAGGGATGGCCATAGGGCAGTCCCTGTTTGTCCATATGTTCACTTTCCATTACTTGAAAGTCCAGGCCATATTTGTTGCCAGCCCATGAGGATGACTAAAGGTGACTTGGTGTAGTTTTGAGCAAGAATTTTGAGTAGAACTCCCACAGGCTTATTTGTTTGCTTAACATTGCATATTTCTAGAAATATGTTTCTGCCTCTTACAACTCATTTCATTTTCTGGAAAATTGAAAAACATCCTTCCTATCAGTCTTCTTATATGGAGTTCAATGGTATAATGAGGAAGGAGTTAGGGAATGGAGTTTTATTTGCCCCTAATGGACAGGATGAGGACACACCTGAGACCTGACACTTAAACTCTCTACTTTTGGCCTCTGACCACGTTCCTCATTTCTGCTTTGGCAGTTTCAGCATGGCTCACTGGTTCTTGGGCCAAATATTATTTACTCAGTACTATTACTATTACTTGTTGAGCAATTGACGTGTGTCAGGCATTTATTATATATTACCACGTGCCTTATAATTCAATCAAGTAGCTAGCTATTACTATCTTTATCTTATTTTTATAACATGATAGCTTGTATACTGTTTTCATATATAATTATTGTCTCATTTTACAAAAAAGAAATATGAGGTGTCTATGTGTCTCTCCTTGTCCACTTTGCCTACTGATGACTTAAGTTACCTTGTCTCCTGTTGCCTTATCTTTGTTCTGTCATTCAAGTGCTGGATTACATTCCTGTAGAAGCAATAGCAGTTTTATAATAGATATGAGTAAACCCAACCAGGGAGGCCACCATAGTGTTTTACAGTTCTAATTTTAATTGAAAGTAGAGGTAATTATGTAAAGATCTTGTTTATGATATAGTGAGCTTAGTATTCATGTTAGCAGTCAGTAGTGTGAGCATTTGCTTTCTGGAGCAAGAATTCCTGGCTGTCCTAGACTTTGGTAGAGGTCAATGAATTGAAATGAGTAACAGCTCCAAATTTAGATTCATTTTGTGCTTCAGTCTCATAGATAAATTCCTCATCACTACTAGCAAAGAAGTCATATTAGACGGTGCTTTTCTTAGTAGAGCCTGCAAAAGTTCTGCACGTGAACTTTTTTACATGAACAGGGCATGAACTGAATGTTTGCTACACAAATAAACCAAATGGATAGAGGTTGCATATTTCCCTAGTTGAGGAAAAGAAAGTGTGAGACTTGAAGGGGAGAGGAGGATACTAAGGGGTAATTTGAGGAAAATGCTTTTTCTCCTCTGATTTAAGGAATGACACACACACACACACACACACACATCACTTGCCTTTGTGTGCGTGTATGCATATAGACTTAATCTGTGTATCCTCTTATCTGCCAAAATAATGTTAATGTTATCTTTTTCATATAGCCAGCAAATTAAAGGGATCCACTTGATAAGCTGTATCTTTAATGTGACTTTAATGCTTTGTTTTACATTTGAGGAAATGTTGGCTTTATAAAGATAATTTGAATATGTATTAGCCACCATGTGCAGACCAATATATGCTAGATAAGAAAGATTCTTTAATATATATGTGTATATATATGGCAGTAGTGATAAGAATTCTTTCATTGTGCTGTTAAAATGCTCGTACAACAATTGCCTTTTAAGAAACTGTCGATTGTATATTCGATGCCAGCTTATGTTTTCAGGTTATACTATTTGAAAGTTAAAAATGTCAAATCTAGTTAATTTGTGAGCCAAGTAATGAGGTTTGATAAAGAATATGTGTAATGATGTAATGAACGTCTCTTACACAAACGCATGATGGTGATGGCAAGGTAGGGGAGGAGAGACTGTCATTTAAAAATAAAAACATTCATTTAGCACGTGTTCTTAAGTGCCGACTCTGCACCACTTTTTGGAGCTCCAAAGAGATGCTGGTGACAAGCCACAGTCCCTGCCTTCAAGGGATCTCCATCCAGCAGGCACACAGACTGCTGCACCCAGGGCTACAGTGCCAGGATGGGAAGAACATCAGAGACACCTTCCAGGATGGCCCTGAGGGAGGAGGCCTGACCCAGGCTGAGGAGCTGGAGGGGTGGGGGAGGGGAAAGATTCCAGGCGGAAGGAACAGCATGGGCAAAGGCTCACAGAACAAGAGTGTGGCCTCCTGGAGGGCATCCTGGTCTTTGAGGTTAAGGTGGGAGCCTGGAAGTTTGGAAGGTCTGTAAGGGCCAAGTCATGAAAGTCTCCTGCCTGGGTGGCTGGGAGGCTGCCAGCTCTTCCTGTTAGCCATTCTTTGCTTGTCTCATAATTTGGCCTCTGGTGGTCCTCCCTGGAACTATAAGCACTTTTCCCCTGGATCTCTCTTTTCTGGGAGTAAAAAGGAACTGATTTATTTTTTAATTTCGCCTATTTCTCTGCTGGCATTTCCTTTTTGTTTGGCAGTTATATCCTCCCATCTCACTATTTTTTCTCCTTCCTATCAACCCCCCACTCCAGCCCTCTCTCGGACACAAGTTTGTTGTCAACAGTGACAGAATGTTCATTTGTCTCTTTGAGCTTTTTGTTTTTTCTAAAAGCTTGCCTAGCCTCTGGCCTCCTTTTCTGCAAAGGGTAACAGCCTTGAAATGAATCCATATTGCCTTGGTGTTTGGTTGTTAACGTTGCTACAGGACAGCATCTCAGGAGGAGGATGCTAGTTGTGGCTTTGATTTTCTTTTTTTTTCCTAAGAAACATGGAAGAATTTTTTTTAATGCGTACTTGATGTGTATAAGTGCTTTCAATTGCTAGCATTGTGCCTTCAGTGTTCTTGAATTGAACTCAGGCAACTTAGTTATAGGAGAAAATTGAGTTTTATCACCACTTCAGTTTGGAGCGAGTTCTTGTATGGAACCTTGGTACTATTGACATGTTGGGCTGGTTAATCCTATTTTAGGGGCCTGTCTTGTGCATTGTAGGATTTTTTGCAGTATCCCTGGCCCCTACCCGCTAGATGCTAGTAGCACCTTTCCAGCTGTGATGTTACCAGTTATTGCTAAATGTCACTGGAGTGAAGGAGGACAAAGTCAGTTTAGATGACAAAGAGATTCCAGTTGGGAGACCCAGGCTGCCCATATGGGAGACTTTTATTACACAGTGGACTTGTGGTTGCAAATGCAGTGCCATAGATGCAAAAGAGTTTCAGTCTTCTTTTTTATTTCGTTTTAGTCTTCTTTGAGATAACTCTTCCTGATAACTCTTCCCCTCCTATCTTTGGTTACCAGCCCATGTAACTAATTCTCTTGCAGGCTAATAATTTAAAATTTTTATTTTTTTTTATTTAAAATGACATTAAATATCAAATAAAAAGCACCAGAGGAAAGAGCTATGGAAGGGAAAAAAAAAACTTTATATTTGAATACTTGGGAGGAATGTTTAATTTTGCACAAAGAGCTGGTCACATTTCAACCATGGTAGGCCGAAGGTTTTTAGCATGAAGGTGATTTAGTTTTTAAGAGCTCTAATAGAAGATACCACTGACCTTCTTCCCTTCATATTGAGATAACAACTCCTTTTGGAAGCCTGGCTAGTGCATTAGCTCTTTGGTGATCTCTCTTCTCCAGATGTTCCTATCACAAGCCACTACCTCCACCATCACCCTTCAAGGAGCAAGGCCCAAAAGACAGAATGGGCTGTTTCTCTTGTCAAGGGGATCACCCAGTTTCTGCTCTCTGGGGCTGTCATTTGGGGGGCATTTCACAAAGGATATAAAAAATGAAATGCAGCTCCTTTCTGCTCACTGGACCCCTATAGACTTTTTAGAAATGAAGAATATGTTCGTTTGGATAGGTATTTATTAAATTTATTGGATTCCAATACCAGGCACACACATTGAGGTAGAGACAGTTGTGATATTGCTTCCATAATTTGGAGAAAAATGATAGAAAAATGAGAAGCCAGCAATAATTGCTTTAAAAATAACAAGTAGCCACAGGTGCTTTCTACACAGGACAGTTGACCCTGGGAATCCTCTGTATCTCTTTAATACCTGCCATTCTTGACCCTTCAACAAGTTTAGAGGACAGGGTAGGTGGTGGGGTGTTGCAGATACATAGAACACCACTTGGAGGTTCCAAAAGATGACAGCTTCCAGATGTATGAACTGCCTGATCCATTTGTTTAGATTATGCACCACAGCTGATGCCGAGATTAATGCTGGCTGGACAAGCTATGGGGGATTTGTCTGGTTTCCACAATGCCATGTTTATATTTCATTTGGATTTCTCCTTCAAAGCTGACCTGCCTGTGACCCCCAGAGCTCCGTCCACTCCAGCAAGCTGAAACTTGTCTGCCCTTCCTTTCCTTCTTATTTTGGGGAGGGGGGGTTCACAATTCTGCAGAGAAAGGGGCTGATCTTGTGGCTGTGCCAGCTGCCTGCTCTTTCTACTCAGGGGGATGTGTTTCACTTTAAAAGTTTTTCTGGCTTTTAAAACAGATACGGAAATACTGTAAAATTCTCTTTAAGGGGTCAGGATGTAATAGAAGCCATTTTGCACCAAAGCAGTATTTTAACTCTAGGTGTACTATATTGACATTATTTGGGGGAGGAAAAAGTTGAGAGAAATTGTAGCAATGTAAGATGTCTCTCAATAATCACCATACCTGTATGACTTTTTGGTTATAATAATACTATTTCCTCTGCCCTGTGCTTCCTCTCTTCTTCTCCCCGACTCTTGCTTTTCCCTCCTGCCTTTCCTTCGCCTACCAGCTCCCAAATTTACCCAAGCCATTTTTTTCCCAAGTAGATCTCTGGAGTTACTAGTGTGAACTCTGAAATAGTAGTAATCCTAGTTCATCACAGACTCCAATTAGAAAATATACCATTTCAAACCAGCTGTGGGAGATGCTAGATGCAGAACTGCCAGTTGTGTCCTGGGCATTCTTACCTGGGTTAGGGTTGGTTACTCCCGAGACCATACTCTGTCATGGGCTCTTGTCAGCAGGAGATGTGATTCCCCTATTGAAGAATCATGACATTTTTGTGGACTTTTGAGGTCATTTTAGAATCTGTGGCAAGTTTTTTCAATCCATACCAAACTACCAACAAGACTGAGACATTAGTCTTGGTCCCTTGTGCTCACTGTGACACATGAGCTATGTAAGAATTGGGTTATTTTGCATTTCTGAGGTGCCCCTCCAAACACAAACCATGACATTCCCTCCCAGGTGCCCTACTTCAGGCTTTTCCTGGTTGGAACTCCACCCACGCCAGTGGGGAGACAGATTTGGGTAGAGATGGAAGAAGACAGATTTCCTCATCTAAATTTTGGCCAACTTGATAGCTTTAGATGGTCTGTCCTCATAAGAGGTCTTGGTTGTCATCCAGAGAGCAGAGGGCTTTGCTGGCGAAGGCATTTCTGCTGTTGAGAAGAAGGAAGCTCCTCAGGGTATTCTCTGTGGGAACATTCCTTGAATACACAGATACAATCAGGGTTACCAAAATACAAACATTTCTATTACTTGTTCTTTGCTCCTCATCTTTGAATTTGGGTGCTTTTAAACAATGCTCATTAGACTCTTTTTCCTTAAATTGGATTTAGGGTGCTTTTTTTTTTTTTTCTTTAAACTGCAGTGTCACATTTTTTCTACACATAGCCTTCAACTAGGTTTGACAGAAATAACCTTCCAAAACAGGAAAATGCTGCCATGAGGAAACCACTTGACTGTTGTGAAAGATTTTATTAGTTTGATGTTTAGAAAGATGCATCCTATCCTCAGTCCCTTCAGGAACGAATATAACTATTTTGTTTTATTTGGGGTTTAGAACATAGTTAGGAAAACAGCTGTCATGTGTTAAGGAGACTGTATTGTTGGTGGGCAGTCAGGTATCTGCTAATGAATGGCAAGTTTGTTGTTGGAGAGATTTATAATGTGGAGGCAAGACCTCATTTCTAATCCAGAAATCCAGGTGTGAGTTGGCCCAGATAGTCCACGCTCCATGTGGGTCCCATAATGCCCCTGGCTGTGCAGGCCAGCCTGGTGGGAAGCAAGTCCCCAATACAGCACAAGCTTTATTTATTATTGTTAGGATAAATGAGAAGAAGCAGAAGACTTACCCTATTTAGAAACCACTATAGTTTTCAATTATTAATGAAACATGTACAAAAGTAAGCAAAAGGAACTGGAAATGGGCTTTGTTAAGTCAATGTGCATGATTTTTTTTCCCTTTAAATCATTGCCTAAGGGCTTCTGGCCCCTAGCTCAGGAATCCTGCCCAAAAATGCCAGATGTATTACACAGTCAAGTATTGCAATGTAAACACCACTCTGTGCCACGAGGCAGGGTGGTCCATCTCCTATTTAAGAAGAGTGAGAGACTGAGAGGGGTAGGGGAGAGGGGTTAGCTCTTTGCTTCACAGTGAGCCCGGCAGTGGACATGGTGTTGGCGTTTTTTGGCTGCACAGTCAAGATTTGGAACTACAAAATCCAGATAAACACGTGTGAATGACGAAGAATAGCAACCTGAATTGGGAAGCCAAAGAAATGAAGCTTGGATAGTGTTGCTTCATGGAGTCAGAGACATTTATAAAATGTGGGACAGTGTAGGGGGTGAGGAGCAGATAGGAAGAAGGCTCTCATCATTCTAGCAGCATCATTGGGCGACTGTGAGCATCATCCTTTTCATTTGCTGGTAGTCAAATGGAAAGGTGAGCCAGAGCAAGGCAAGGAGAAGCCCAAACTGCCTTCGCACCCTCTTGCCACATGGGAGAAAGACCGCTGAGTGACGTACCTCCTGTGTGCGATGCTAAGTCTGATGACAAGGCTGCTCTGGTATTTTATAGCAGAGGGGTAGCCCAAGACATGTTGCAAAGTAAATGGCCTTTCAGTTTGCTCCTGCTTTCAGAATCTCTGAAGTAGGGAGTCTGTTAATGATGAACATTTGGAGATGAGAAAGTAACTGGGCACTTTGGGCCACCCTCTAGTAAAAAAATGTTTTACAGTGCTGCTGGCAATTAAAGGAAATTGGAACGCCTAGACGTTATCTGGCCATCCGAATAACCTAATACTAAGCAATTTTAACTCAAAATTGAGTTTTTTAAAACATTAATACCAACATATTTTATGAGTTAGGAGGAAATGAGAGTTCAGTTTGAATTTAGAGAATTCTTATAATACTCTTGCTACTATTATCTCAGTTTATGAAATATATTCTATGGAGTGATCTGAGAAAACTGCCATAAGAAGTGGTGATGATAAAAACAGGAATTTTGAGATTAAGGAAAGTGTAGGCTTCTTACCTCCCTCTCTCCCTCTTCCACCACTTTTTTTTTCTTTTTCTGAATTCTTCCATCTTGCCCACCCCCACTCCCCAATTGCCTTTGCTCCTTTAGTGGGAAACCAGCAACCTTCACAAAATAGACTTAAACATCACACAGACTCTTTTTAAATAGAGGCTTTCTAAGAGGAAAAAATAACAAAAGAATTTTTCCTAGCTGCCTAAGAAATTATTTCTTTCCTCTGAACTTTTTTCCTCATGAGGTCTCACCACACATTGTTGTAATAAGTAAAAAAAAAAAAAAAAAAAGATCAATATGATACCATCATTTTGGTCTATGCATAATCCAGACAAAAAATTGCACATTTAATACTTTGCTTAATTGCAAACAAAGCTTGCAATTTGAGAGAATTGGGATTAGGGCTAAATATCTATTAACTGCTCTTTCTAGAGATTTGGGGAATAGGATGACCCTTCCCCCCCCCCCTTTTTTTTTAAATAGGCTACAGTTTCACATGGCTCCCAAAAGAAATCTCTCTCCCTTTTTGTTTCCCACACCAATTGATTTATCATTTTGCTTGCAAGCAGATCCAGAATGTTAGGGCAAGAACACACTCACTTTTTTCTCGTAACTTTTTTGTTGCGGACCGAAACCAGTTGACTTGAATAAATTTTTCTGAGGCCTGAATGTAGCCAGCAACGTGGAAAAATCTTGCCATTCAGGGCCGTCTGAATGTACATTTCAGCCACACAGTAAGCTGCATTGGTAGGCACTGGACTGCTAAATACAACCATTTTTCGCAGCAGCGAGTTAGACAGGTGATTAGCATAATTAGCACCGAGCAGCTATACATATGGTAATGCTGAGTGTGTAAATGCCAGCTGCGGTGTAAAATTTATGTCAGGGGTCGGCAGGGCTGTGCGAAAGTATTGTGTTCCAGCTGCAGGTCAGGGCCGCCAAAGCTTACCTCCTTTTCTCTTGTTGGTGAATACGCCAAACAGAAGAGAAAGACAGAAATATAACAGATACGGCTTTGATGGAACAGCCCGGTTCTGTGCAAGAGGACTGCTCTAAAAAACACACACTCTGGCACACACTTGCAGAAATCCCACTACTTTCTCCCCAAATTGTGTGTTTACTTCACGCAGATGAGTGGGGCCCGGATGGGGTAGGTAAATGGGCCAAATGACTTCCTGGGAGGAAAAATTTCAGTCACTGACCTTTTAAAAGGAGTTAAAAGTTCTGTTTTGTTTTTCTCCCCATCCTTTTACCCCCCACACCATTCCTTTCACTACTCTCCTACCCACATTGTTTTCCTGCACTCACATTAGAGGGGAGGAAATTCCCATCTATATGGGATGGTGTTAGTCCTTTAGAAGAAAAGGAACTACCTTGGCGGTGTTATCCTTGAACAAAATAAAAGCTTTCAACAGTGCAACTCTCTTCACAAACTGCTTGGCTGGTTTTAGAAAGAGCTAGAAATTTTTTGGTGGGTTTTTTGTTTTTCCCATACTTATTCCCCTTTCCACCCACTGCCACTGTCAGACCCACTAAATTCTTTATAGATAGGGAAAGAATCATGTAGCTTTCTTATTTGAAAGGAGGATACTGTTGAATGACACACTTTAAATACATAATGGGGGAATTGATTGCTGTGACTACTTCATACAGTTTATACTCAAAGTGTTCTCTCTGCCATACTCCCCTCTTCATCCCCCCCCCCTTTTTGGTTGGTGGCTATAAGGACTAGTGGTGTTGACAGAATATAGTTCACACCATGCTGACCCGGTGATGAAACTTCCTCACGGCACCAGGGGGTCCTTATGTACCGGCCCCTAATCCAGCTAATCCTGATGGCAACAAAATCATGAAAGTGGCCCCCAGTGACAGGAGTCTCCCTCCACAGATGCAGAGGGAAGGAACAGTGCGGGAGATAAATCAGGCCAGTGTGGTGTTCTACATAGGCAGGGAAGCCTGCCTGCAAAGGTGGGGACTCACATTGTCTTCTCCGCCAGCATGCTCATGTAGGAGGCCAGCGAAAAGAGCCCCAGGGCCAATAATGGCAAGAGGACTGTTAATAGCTGAGAGGTGATGTCAGCAGCACACAGAAGCTGGGAGAAGGGAACTGGGGTTAATGTTATGCAACAGCCTGAACGCTGTGATGGAGAGCCCAGCCCACCTTGGAAGGGTTTGGGTTTTGCTGTTGTTCAGTTGATTTCTGTTTTTATTTTTTAAGTGAAGACTTTAGGAGGCCTCAACTAAGAACTAGGACTTGATTTAAAAAAAAAACAACTCAGCAGTCTTGGTTCCTGGATCTGCTGCCCAGTGGAGCATGGCCTCTGAGCGAGCATGGTGTGCCTCACACCACGGGTGCGCTCTCACTCCCTGCTGAAAGATGGGACTTGGGTGTGCATCTGCTTGCCTGCTGCACTTGAGCATTCTAATGAGGTTCTGTTAGAACCTGGGATGGTTCAGAGTTTGAAAGTATGCAGTTAGGGATGGAATACACTTCTGCCTGTGTCCTGCAGAAAGTCAAGAACATCCTTGGGCCTGTCTCAGGTGGAGTGGTACACAGCTCTGCACATGGAGCAAGTGACCCACAAGAAGGATCTTCCCGACAGATGCAATGTCTTGTGAGCTGGTGTCCCTGGGAGCTGTGACAGGCAGCAGGTCCAGTGCTGGTAGAGCGCTGGGCTGACCTGATTGCATCCGACAGGGTGAACCATTCAGAGAGCCGCCCAGGCAAGGCAGATAACAGATGGCATCCCAAGCAGCTGGTGGGGGCGGGGGAGCTTGCCATGGGCGCATGCGCAGTACACAACTCTGTGCAGGCGCCCGAGCTGCGCGCTACCTGCCCTCAGTCTACACGTACGCGTGTGGTCCCTGGAGTGATGGTGGGTGGGGGTGGAAGTATCCTGCTTTCACTTTTTTCCATGGTCATTTCACCGGGCGCTCACTTCATGAAGGCAAATTCTCTCTGGGCTGACTTCTAGCTTTTTTCCCATGGTAATACCCAAGGGCATAATGTCACGAGAACAGTCCAGGAGCTTACACAGCAGTTGGCTCATCCTGAATAAAAGAAATGTGTGGAAGAGTGACTGAAAGTCACAGCCCACGAGTTTTCAGCCAGTTGCCCAATTACTGAATTTTTTTTTTTTTTAAGAAAATGAGTGATGCTAATAAATTTGCAGTTATACCTTTTTAGAGATTTGCACCTTTTTTCATCCTCAAAATTAGCAGTACATTGGAAGAAAGACCTGAAGCAACTGAAAGAAAAAAAAAATCTTTCTAGAGGCTGTTAGATAATTCATGGGATTAATCAAATGCAAATGTAACGCTTGCATATACACAGACCCCATTTTCCTAATTGGACTCTGAGTGGGTACTTTTCAGGCTGAAAGGGTCATTTGTTTTGACTGATTGACTTTTTGAGGCTTTGGGGGAATTAATATCTTGTGCAAATGACTGCCTGTTCCCAAGGCTCTGTATTGAGACTGTTCTTTCAACGCATATGGCGTGCCATGCCCCAGGTCCCCCTCTGTTCCTCACATACAAGAGGTGATTTGGTGGGAGACACTACCTCCCTTGAGGGACTTGGAATTTTGTGCCAAAAAAAAAAAAAAAAAAACAACTCCACAAAAAAATCCTTCAGTTCTCAAATCATCTTTATGTGGATCACCATAAGCTTTTGCTAAAAGATTTTTACGTGACTGCCACAGACTTTTTTTTATGCTCTGTGGGAAAAGCTGAGCTAAGGAAGGATATCACAGGGAAGCTTCCTAAGAGGACAGCTCTTGTCTGTGATGTATTGAAATAATACTGGCCCAGTGGTGTGGACCCCCCCCCCCCCAACTTATGCTGGCCCTTCTTTGCTTTGGAAATCCATGCTTGGCTTGATTTTGGGGAGGAGATTATCATAGAGTTTGATCAAAAGTTCTTTGCAAGAAGTGATATTTCATATCTCACCTGTCAAAGAATTGGTGTAAGCCTTGAATTTCTGAAGACTAAGATGGCAAAATTTGCAGGTTAAGAAGCTTAGGGGTACTTGTTCTCTGCCCCCAACTCTCTATACCCCTTCTCAAACAGGCCCATCTGGCAGCCAGAAGCAAAACAGGGCCTCTCCACTACAGTCCAAATGGCTCCAAAGACTTGTATCTTAGTGGCTGAGAAAACCAGTCTTTGAGGCAACATTGTTGTTCTTTACATAAAAATACTAATTATTTGTCATCTGTTTTAAGGTTTCATCCATTTTAAAATTTCTAGCTGTGAGCTTAATACAGATTGAGTATCCCTTACCCAGAATGCTTGGGGGATCAGAAGTGATTTGAGATTTCAGATTATCTCAAATTCTGGGATATTTGCATCCAGATAATGATATAATCTTGAGGATAAAACCCAAGACTCTAAACATGGAATTTACTTATTTCATATATCCTCATACACATACCCTGAAGGTAATTTTATATAATACTTTTAATAGTTTTGTGCATGAAACGCAGTTGAAATACAGTGAACCATCAGAAGCAAAGGTGTCACTATCTCAGCAACTCCTGTGGACAGTCTGTGGTTGTTTGGCATCACCATGATTCCTAACCCTGGAGTTATAAATGCTCCTGATAAGCGATCATTTCCCTGCACTTATTCACATATTCATAAACATACTTAACAGTAAAAAAATGATATAACCATTAATGTGGTGAAAAAATTGACACATTTAGGGCAACTAAGAGGCACAGTACCATCACTAGAATACCTGTATCAGCTCCTAAACCATAGTGACAATAAGCAAGGAGGCATTCTGTCTCCACCTATGATGCCGTGTTTGGGTTAAACGGTTACTGCGTACTATATTTTATTTTTCTAGGTGAGAAGAAACATCAGAAGCAGTTGAGGGACCAGGAATGAGGTCCTGTAGGGATGAGGAGGCATTCTGTAGGATGGCTTTTAAAAATATCTCCTCCAGAGCCATCTGCCTCATTAACAACTGTTCTGTCTTAGAAGTCTCTTTTATTTTATAAGCTGATGTGATTTCTTGTTCTGTTTTGAATGCATGCTGCTTTAGTGAGCCCATTACACACTTTCACCATGTCCCCTACAGGTACTTTTTCTGCACTGTTGACATCCTCTTCATTGTTGTGTGCCCATTGCATGAAATCAGGTGGCATCATGTTGGCACTCAGATGTTTTGGATTAGGGATGCTTAACCTATGAAGTCTGGTACATGGAATTTGGCATTCCAAGACTATCTCATCCTGCTGTACTTGGGCTCTCAGCAGGTTCTCAGAAGCTGTGAGATTCTCAGGGCAGCCAACCGCCATTAAAGGGTCAGTTCTGCCTCATATTAGCTGGGTGACCTCGGTCAAGTCATCCGCACTCTGTAGACACATGTTCCGTGATAAATCAATAGATGAATGGACACCTCCTCAAGCTCTTGGGCAGGGATTTGGGAAGTTTTACCTACATTGTCAGTTAATTCTCACACTGTCTTGAATTTAGTCAGCATTTCTGTCCCTGTTGTATAGAAAAGGTTTCTACAGAAAAGGCTCAACCATATTAGTGACGTGTCCCCAAATCTCTCTGCCACAAGTGGCCATGCTGGATTCCTCTAATGCCAATTCTCATTGCCTATTGAGCATAGCTGGCCCCAACTTGATGGATTAGCAGCAACAATTAAAATATTTCTAAATAAGTAAATAATGAGTGTTAAAGAACTTTGCAAATGCAAAGCACCACACAAATATAAAAGGCATCTCAGAGTCCTGAAATGATACTTTTTTCTGAGTCTTGTTCAAAGGGGTTCGTTATTTTACTGTTAAAATTGTTGCATTTTTGGAGGATGATGGAGTAGAAATATAGGGGATTTCAGGGTATAATGAAGGTGCATATTATAATTTTTCCAGTTTACTAGTGTTATTGATACATAATATGTTTATATTGATGGTGTGCGTGAGATATTTTGGTATATGCATGCCGTGCGTACTGATAAAATCAGGGTAATTGGGCTGTCACCCTAAACATCGATCATTTCTTTGTGTTAAGAACATTCCAAATCTTTTTTTCTCATTATTTTGAAATATATGACAAATTAATTGATTTGTTCTTCTATCTGTAATTTTGCAACCATTAACCAACCTCTTTTCATTCCCCTCCCCCCACTTTTTACCCTTCCCAGTCTCTGGTGACCCTCAATCTACTCTCTGTC
>NW_003852401.1:45056095-45086972 GCF_000181295.1 Otolemur garnettii
CCTGCCACAACGCCCGGCCATTTTTTGGTTGCAGCTATCATTGTTTTTTGGCGAGCTCGGGCTGGGGATTCGAACCCGCCACCTTAGGTATATGTGGCTGGCGCCTTAGCCGATTGAGCCACAGGCGCCGAGCCCACATAGAAGTTTTTAATTCTACATGTTCACTGCAAAAAAAATAGGAAATATAAACTCCCAAAATAAAGCAGGTAAATGTTCTTCATTGACACAACACAGTAATAATGGCTAATTTATATGGTTTTTACCTACATCTATATAACAAATACTGGATTTTATGGTTTATTCCATTCAGCATTTGTTTTCTTCTGCAGTATTTCATAAGCAGTAGGTTTAAAAATATATATTAGAAGGACTTTGACTTTGAAATGGAAAAAAGCAGGGAGAAACCATTTCTCCCAGACCATGACTCTACTCTCAGTTATCTGAAATAGGTTCTATGGGACTTTCTGATGTCAGGGCTTCACACTCATGGATGATAGGAAGACAGCAAGGTAATGGACAGTTTTGGGCTGTTATTCAGCAGTAATTTAAGATAGGCACTTACTAGGGCAGCAGAAGTCAAGTGACTTGCTCCGTCTAGCGGAGTTTCTGTTTCTGGCCACTTGTTCCAGAGTGTCTTGGGGGAAGACTGATGTAAGAACATAATGAATGTCAGTGCAGTTTATGACACAGGTATACCTGAGAAGGAGCTAAGTCTACCAGTGCAAGCAAGTGAATGACATAATTAGGGTCTTGTTACACTCTGGCCACACTTGTTTCCTTTCTCTCCCTGCAGCAAGGCAAACCTAAGGGCTTTGTACTTGTTTCCTCTGCCCAGAACACTGTTCCTCTAGCTCTTCCAAGTCACCTTAAATGTTACTTGCCTTTAAGTCTTCCCTGGCTGTCCCATTTGAAATAACCTTTACCCATCCCTACCACCCATCATCATTTTTATTTCCTCCATTGTACTTGCCATACTGTGAAATTATCTTGTTGGCTTTGCTTGTCCATTGCCTGTTGGCTTTGCTGGCCAGTAAGCCTCTTAGAGAGAAAGGTACCACACTGATCAGATCCCCACTGCCTAGTACACAGTGCACAAACGATCAAACACAAATGCTTATTGGTTTAACTATTGGTTAGATAAAATGGATAGTTACTGAATCATTTTGCAAAGACATTCTTATTTGGTTAAATATAAGGTGAAAATGTTTGGTAAAATATGGCCTTACAATATGTAAAAATAAATTGAATTCAGATCGTTGAGAAATTTTAGAATTCAGGGTCTCAACTCTCTAGTTGCTTAGTCAACTTATGGTGATAGTCTTAGTTGAAACTGGTTGTCTCATTGGAAAAATATTTGTATTTATCACTAGAGCAGAAGGATGGAAGAGCAAAGAGTCTTCCAATTGCAGAGACAACCACGAAGATATACCTTTATTGAAATATCTGTTTATTTAAATATACGTCTTATAACATCTAAACAGGTGACATTTTTAGAGCCCCTGAAGTACGTTTTATATCTTGTAGGAAAGAGCATTATTTCTGAAAACCCTGTGATAAAGTATTTGATCCCTTATAAGGTTGTTCTGAAAGAGTGAAGCAAAAGGTTCTCAGCATGAACCTTGCATTTGGTTTTGTAATTTCTGTGGGCACCCATCACTTGGGTTGCTGGCTTGTGATATGGTTACAGGCAGAGTCTCTACTGAGGCCTGGGGGTGGGGGGTGAGGGGAGGGGTAGAATCCTGCCAAGCTAAAGCTGTCTATTCTGGGCTGTTGTAACAGCACCTGGATCACTGTAGCAAAGGGGGTGGGTGGGCTTTGTTGTTTGTTTTTACTTCTTGGTTTTAAGTCACCTGAAGTTTTAAACTCCAGTGAAGATTAAAAAAAAAAAAGTGCAGCTTTGCCAGCAGAATGAAAAGTTCTGTGTTATGCCAGTGTTTGAGGAGGCATTTGGAAATAGAAACGATTTCTAGGTTTGGGGCATTACATGTGATATTGCCAGGAAAAAAGGGATGGGGCAAAGACTGCCTTGAGTGTGTTGGTGTGCAGCTTCTGTAGCTTTTCAGAACTGGCCTCTGAACTAAAAATTGGCTTTTTAGCGTCAGACGCTAGTTTCTCCACCTTTAGAAGATGTGGATTGAGTCAGATTTAGTTCACTAGTTATTGGCTGACAGTTTTTACTGTGCAGTGCACTGATGCCTACTGGAATGAGCAGGACCCTGCCTTCAGGCAGCCCCCAGGAAAGGCCAGCAGCATTAGGTAAGCACAGCTTCTGTGTACCTTGTTTCCTGGTATTTTTCTGTGGTTTTCCTTTAACGTCGAATTGATTGCAAGGTCCTCAGCAGTTCCCTATGGCAGTTTTCAAGTTGTCTGCACACAGGAGTCTTTATTAACACTTTTTATTAACCAACTAACTAATAGATTCCTCCCTCCTCCGCCCACCCCACATGCGGTACTCAGAGCCTCACGGATCCTGGCCTTGGCATCTGCGTGAACCTGCACAGAGGGTCCTGCCAGGCCGTGCATCTGCACTAGTTTTCCTAATGAGGGCATTATTTGCTTTTTAGCCTGCCCCTTGTTTATAAAATATGCCAAGAGAACTAAACAACCCACTGTTCCCAGTCCTTATTTACTTGTCCAAACCAAATGTTTATGTCCTTGAATACTAAACTTGAAGAAAAAGGATTCCTCCTCGTGGGAAAGCTATGATCACTGAGTTCTTTCTAAACTGTAGCTGGAGGCCTGCTTTTCAGTAAACATTCAACTTATCAGTGACTTTAGGAACACTTTAATTCAGATTCACTTCTGCTTTGGAGGTGGGGGGAGGGCGTGGGGAGGGGACACTAGGATCCTGTTCTCCAACTACCTTCCTCAGATACCTCCCAGCACAGGTGCAGCATTCAGCGTGCACCTTGGTCCCAAACCACAATTGAACATAAGGCCTGAGGATGTGAGAGGAAGAGGAAAGGGAAAAGGCAGTAACGGTGTGGATGGTTTCCTTTGGTCACCTGTGCCCTGGCATGCCCAGCTGTGGCCAGCGCCTGGAGAGTTGGTGCTGGAGCAGGTCGACCTCAGCAGGAGGTTGAGGATCACCTGGGGAGATTCTAGAACACAGGCTGCTTACCCCCAGGTGGCACCTGTGTTTTCTGGGTGCCGACCAGGTGAGTGTGAGAGAGCCAGGTCTGTCCAGTACTGCTGTGGCTGGTGGATTTTGTTCCTCTCAAGTGCAGTTTCCCCTCGTGCATCTGACTTGAATCACTTTATTTATCTTCTCCTGGCAAGTTTTGTGCTGAACAGCACACTTGCTACCCTTCCTTGTTTCTTTTTCCACAGAGGAGAAACATTTCCTTGTTACCTTTGCCAGATTACTTAGGAGAAGAGTGTAAATTGAAGCCATTTATCTTGAAATGTGCTGTAAGGGCACATTGTTTATACAAGTGAAAGAAATTGTAACAGGGTTATTTGGTCTGGTCTGCAAGGAAAAGGTGTCTCAAGTTTTCCTTCCCCCTTCCCCCAGCCCTTGTGCACATGGCTTATTAGTTAGAATGTGCACCAAGCACGCAGCCATTAGGTTTGCGGATGTGCCAGGCAGGACAGCCGTTAATGGGCTCAGTGAGTATTTTTTATGTTTATTATTGGTAACGTTAAAGGTGCTATTAATAATAAAGTGAATGTTATTCCTCAAACATCAACTAGTTTCGAGACCAAGAATTCACTTACTGTGTGTCCTCTGTCGGTTAGTGAGATAAGAGAACGTGGATTTGCAGGGATTGCCCCATTCTAATTTTAACCTGTGCCTGTTTGTCAGTTGGTGGACGAGTAAGTCGTGAATTAAATTATACTCGCCAGAAGATTGGAGAAGAGGCTATGTTTAATCCTCAACTCATGATACAGACCCCAAAAGAAGAAGGTGCTAATGTCCTGACCACAGAAGCGCTCCTGCAGCATCTGGACTCGGCCCTCCAGGCCAGCCGAGTCCACGTGTATATGTACAACAGGTAAGGCAGTGAGTCCCCGTGCGTGTGCCGCAGGTAAGGTGACAGGAAGAGGCTGCTGCCTTGGGGCCCTTTATTTTAGTAAATATAATTGCCCTGGAAACATACCTGGAATATTAGTTCAAATAGTTTTCTAATGAAAAAAAAATTTTTTTTTTTTTTTGGAGACAGAGCCTCAAGCTATCCCCCTGGGTAGAGTGCCATGGCTTCACAGCTCACAGCAACCTCCAACTCCTGGGCTCAAGCGAGTCTCCTGCCTCAGCCTCCCAAGTAGCTGGGACCACAGGTGCCTGCCACAACGCCCGGCTATTTTTTGGTTGCAGCTGTCATTGTTGTTTTGGCGGCCCGGGCTGGATTCAAACCCACCACCTTAGGTGTACGTGTATGACGCCTTAGCCACTTGAGCCACAGGCGCCGAGCTTGAAAATTTTTTTTCACCTGGATTTGTTTTCTTGAGTTTGGTAACAAAGCAAGTACAATTGCTCTATATTGTATTTTCAGTAAGTATCTTGGCACTGTCCCCAAGCGGATCCTGACCCACTAAGATGTTTCATTGCTTGAGATCTTATTTTACACCCCCCCCCCGAATTGACAACTATTTTATTAATAGAGGAGTTATCTTGTTCCAGAACTCTTCCCAATCTTTGATTCTATTCATAGCATTGTTAATTTAGCTATGTGATGGCAAAGGAATTTTTTTTTTTAAAGTGTGCTTGAGATATTTTTGGAACTGTTACATTTTGAATTTAGTCACCTTAAATTTTGAATTTAGTCACAGTGCAAGAAAAAAGAAGCTACTTGTCAATAGTTTGTATTCACAGTTGTGTGTCACAAAGCAAGTCAGAGGTTGAGCCACTGTGGGAATTCTTGCTGCTGGCAGACTGAGTAAGGGGGATGGATGCACACATACCTTTTCTACTATGAGGAGAGTAAAAGATGAGGAAGAGTTCTGGAACAAAACTGACGTCTTTGTTTTTTTAATGTATCTAAACTGCATTTATATTATACCGGGCATGGACCACCTCTTCTCTCCTCCATTGTTGTACCCTGTGTTCAGAATGGGGTTGGCGGTCAGAGTATGTTGACAGATTGCCTGTTGAGATTGCCATCACTCAACCCCATTTCCAGAGGACCACTGAGTTGGCATTACCCAGTGCCATCCCTAGGTTTTCTAGCACCTCTTCACTAAAGGGTTGACCAGTTTGGTGTATTTTTCCGAGCAGATTTGAGGAAGTGGCAGCATAGGCATATTCAGTAGACATGAGAACCAGGGAAGAGACAAAAAATAGGATTTTTTGGCACCTGTAGCTCAATGGATAGGACAACAGCCACATGTACCAGGGGTGGTGGGTTCAAACCCAGCCTGGGCCTGCCAAACAACAACAAGACACACAAAAAAATAGCCAGGCATTGTGGTGAGTGCCTATAGTCCCAGCTACTTGGTAGGCTGAAGCAAGAGAATCACTTAAGCCCAAGAGCTTGAGGTTACTGTGAGCTGTGATGCTACGGTACTCTACCAAGGTTGACAAAGTAAGACTCTGTCTCAAAAAAATAAAAAATAGGATTTGTAATTGTGGGTGCTCTAACCACCACACCTGGATTGGCTTTCAGATGCATTTAGCTGCACACAGGACCCCAGAGACCAGCACAATCCTACGACAGTCACGTGCTTTTGGCCTTACTCTTGTTTCCTTATCTGCAAACTGGGTTTATGATCAAGTGTGTGCTCTTATCCTCAGGTGGTTCCCAGAGCAAGATCAATATTTGAAAGGACTTTGGGAAAATTTAAGAAAGTATTTTAGCATTCTGTCTGGCAAACCTGTCTTGCTGGTCTGCAGAGAGTACTGGAGGGAAGCAAGGACCCAGTGCAGTTTTGCATAATTTGCAAGTGGTGTATCTGTGAGGAGCCTGGAAATGGGTGCCCAGGGGCCACTGAAAGCATGCCTGATACATTCCTAATGTAGTAAGCCCTCCCTTTGTGGGAGCTTGTTACCTCTACAGTACAGGAGAACAATGAAATCACACTCTTCTCAAGCTGAGATGGACCCAGAGATGTCTTATGCATTGGAGTGAACTTTAAAGTACATGTATTTCAACCCATTCCATTTTTTAGGTGAGAAAACTAGAAATTAGACTAATTAGAGCATTTGTCCAAGTTCATACAGTTATTAAGTGATAGAGATAGGTTTCAAACCCTTTTCCTGGCTCCAAGCCCAGTAGTTTTCTTATGCACAATCATGTCCTTCTCAAGCAAACGTAACTAAGAGTTAGTCAGTCAAGTGATGAGACCATACTCATGCTGGATAGTCTATGTTGATGCTGTGTGAAATTAATATAGAAATATGTACACAGATGGTTGGATGGATGGATGTAGCAATGGACGGATGAACTTAGGCCTGCCACAATGCCCAGCTAGTTTCTTGTTGCAGATGACATTGTTGTTTAGCTGGCCTGGGCTGGGCTCAAACCCGCCAGCTCAGATGCATGTGGCTGGTGCCATAACCACTGTGCTGCAGGCACCAAGTCAAATAGAGCAGTTTTAAAGAAATTTTTTTGTTCTTGGATTTTTCATCTCCATCCTTCACAAATTTTCTCTTTTTTCAAGTTAGACTTAATCTCCCTAACACACTCAGAAAGGCATGGGCTTACATGGCACTTTTCTAGAAATAATAAAACTTCAAACGAATTCTCAATCCATACATTTAATATCATTCCTATAAGACAGGAATAGAAGAGACTGTGAAATAAGAACTTGACCTACCTTGCACATGTTGTTTATGACTTTCACAGTTAAGAGAGCAGGAAAGTTCATTTTGAACAGAACCTATTACTGGGAATATGATCTGCCAGTGAAGCAGCCAGTAGTATCTCCCCATCTGAATATACATCAATACGTTATAAACCTCAGTAACTTAGTCCCCACCTATTTTGAATTTGTGATAATTTAACTGGGCTGCCCTGAAGTTGTTTAATGTATGTAGAAAAGCAGATTAATGGTGTAAACAAGATTATTGGGAGAACACTTAGGAAAACAAGACTTTTCAAGTACTTTGGTAGCATTCATTTACATAAACACCCCACATGTTAATTACGATTGAGTATTATCTATTCATTAAAGCAAGCTTGCAGGGTCTCTACTTGGCAAAAGCTCTGCAAGTTTTGACAGATGCTTAAAAGTGATCAAAATTGCAGTTCTTTTTATATGTTCTATGGTTCTGATTTTGCGCTAATTTCCTTACTTTATTCCAATGAGGAATTTTTGTCTCTGCTTTTCATTTTCATAGGCAGTGGAAATTGGAACATTTGTGTTACAAATCAGGAGAACTTATCACAGAAACGGGTTACATGGATCAGGTATGTTTTCTTGTTTGCAAAATTTCTCTAAAATACCCCAATGGCGTATGTTAGCCTAATGATTGGCCTATTTTTGTTTTTTTAACTTTGACAGATAATAGAATATCTTTACCCTTGTTTAATTATTACACCTTTGGACTGCTTCTGGGAAGGAGCGAAGTTACAATCCGGGACAGCATACCTCCTGTAAGTGTGTAATCATGTTTTCTGACAACTCTGATTTCTAAACTTTAGGACTCAGTGTTTCTGATGTTGCTTATCATTGTTTATTCTATTTCAGTTTTAGACAAGAAGTAAAAACATTGAAATTCAATGTGCATTTTTTGAGTGAAGGGGGGAGAGGGGATTTTAGCTGAATGTTTTTCCTCTTTTCAAAAAACTGTTCTGTAGGCATCATTAAATTTCATTCACTTTTACCAACCTATTTATATGCAAATAAAATGCAAATTATTGCAGAGTACATGTGATTTTTTTTAACTCTTTAAAATGTTTTTGTAGGTTTTCAGGCTAGTTACTTACATTTTTATTTTTTGAGGAGAGAATTTACTAGTGGGCACATGTCACAACTAAATATTTTGAGTTAAATTTCAGGATCTTGCTGTGAAGCAAAATATTAACCTTTCTTTGGAATGACAATGAAGGGGGAAATTTTCTATCTTTGAAGGCCCTGATAGGGGATGCTTCACAATTTATCAGTTAGATATTACATATATACTGCATCATTTAAAGAATAGCTGTTAATCAGCATAGACATTTTCAGTTAATTATGCAAGAGTTAGGGCTTGGGTTATTGTTTCTGTCCTGGCTTGCACATATCTGCAAAAGCAATTTGCAGTGGCCATCCCTTGACCTTCAGTGTACAGTTTTAGATGAGAAATAAGGGGTTTTGTGTTTTCTGGTTGGAAGATTCTGAATAATGACTTCAGCCTGGTTAAGCAGCTACAGTGTGGTTTGAACCACATAACAGGCAGCCAAAAGCCTTTCTGGTCTGTCAACAGCACAAATTCAAAAGTGAGTGGGGCGGGGGAAGTGGCTGTGATGGTGGTGATGGCAGAGGCCATAGGGGGCTTGCCCACTCCACTGCCAGGCTGTCAGAGAGAACTCATAAGTATGGGATTGTTAACAGTAGCGAAGGTCAAATATTTTGATTGACATTTACAAAGCATTTATTAGGCTGGCAAGTGGTAATTTGACATTGTGATTCCCGTTTTTTTTTTTTTAATCTCAGTCTTCTGCTTAGAAGCACCCATTGGCTAATTTTGTTTGGGGGTATTATACATACAGTACTGGCAATTACAGAGTTTTTGATGCCTTTGTTAATTTGTGAGCCCTCTCTGGTTACCATCTTCAGTCACAAATTATTTCCCTGAGTTACGTTTGCATGTAGATAAACAATGGAAAGGAACGTTTGTTTGGTTTTTTGTTTGTTTGTTTGTTTATTTTATTTTGTGCCAGAGTCCCAGAATTACAGTATTACCAAAAGCTTTTTGGAATACAAAAAAGCGATATATGCAGACTTGTTACTTTACATCACTGTGAGTTTGGAAGTCTCAGGTCTCATCTCCTGATTTCTTTCACAGAGGTAAACCTCCTTTGCGGTGGACAAACTTTGACCCTCTGGAATTCCTAGAAGAGTTAAAGAAAATAAACTATCAAGTGGACAGCTGGGAGGAAATGCTAAATAAAGCTGAAGTTGGTCACGGTTATATGGACCGTCCCTGCCTCAACCCAGCCGATCCAGACTGCCCTGTTACAGCCCCCAACAAAAATTCAACCAAAGTGAGTATAGTCATGGGTGGTTCTCAGACGGGGCACAGAGAAAAACTTTTTTTTTTGCATGCATTCCTAGTTCTCTTTAACTGTTCATTTTTCAGATTTTATTCTCCACAACCCTTGTTGTCCGTAGAATCAAGTTTGTTTATAGAACTAAATTTTGCTGTAAGATTTGCCATCCGCCTCTCATTAGCCTTGTTATTAATGTTCTCTCTGAAACAAACAAGCCCTTAATGCACTGGATTTTAACAAGGCATGTGACCTGCCTACTAATTCCCGTAATTATGTGGCTGTCTTTTTATTTTAGCCTCTTGATATGGCCCTTGTTTTGAATGGTGGATGTCACGGATTATCCAGAAAGTATATGCACTGGCAGGAGGAACTGATTGTGGGTGGCACAGTCAAGAACAGCACGGGAAAACTGGTCAGGTAAGCCGGCACGTGGAGGGCATTCCAAGCCGACTGTTTTCCTTCCTTCCCTCAAAAACCACTTCCCTTCTGACACCTGCAAGTATATTTGTATTAATACTTATAACTGTTATCCTAGCTAGTGTCCGGCATAATTGAATATTAGGAAATATTAGAAGACCAGACCAGCTTGAAAAAGGACCTTGAGGGGAACTTGTCAAGAATGGTCATTACTGACTTCAGCGTTTTAGGAGATCTGCTTTTTATGTGGAGGAAGGGTGAAGTAGATAGGTCCACACTGGTCATCGCATACCTAGGTGGGTGACGAGAGCTGAACATGATCCAGTACTGTCAAAGGAAGAGACCAAGAACTAAAGGCTAGAAAGGATTATCCCATGTGCACTTGCGGATTCTGGTCAGTTGAGTGTCAGGCTTTTCATCTGAGGTTTATCCCTCGGGAAAGCCATCGTCAGGGATTTCTGCACAGTGGGTATGCACTGCCATGCATGCACAGTGTGTCTGCTCAGGCTGTCTGCCCTTCTACCCTCCTGCCCTGTGAAATAGAAACTGAGAAAGGAAATTGCCTATTAATTTAATTTTGGGGTATATCTGTAAAAGGTTGGTAAGGTTATACCTTTAATATGGTACATCAGTCTATTAAATAAAGTAACTATCCTGGCCCCTTTTTAATGGAAACATGTGCTCACCAAGAAGGAAAGAATCACTGTGAATGAGTTGTGGGTGCTTCTCTGGGGAAAATGCAGTGAAAACTGCTTCCTGGGAATGTTGCCGTTGAGCCTTCCCCTCACCCTCTCAACCCCACACAGTGCCCACGCTCTGCAGACCATGTTCCAGTTGATGACTCCCAAGCAGATGTACGAGCACTTCAAGGGGTACGAGTATGTCTCACACATAAACTGGAACGAGGACAAGGCAGCAGCCATCCTGGAGGCTTGGCAGAGGACGTACGTGGAGGTAGGCTTACCTCTGAACCTGGGCCCAAGCTCACCTCTTACTCGGTTGTACATTTTCATTATTATTTAAAACGTTTTTCACTATTAGATTTATTTTCGAGATGTATTTTCTAATAATGAGAACTTGATGGGATGAAAACTTTTTCCTTTTCCCTGATATTGAAAATCCTAGGATGATATCTACGAGACAATAATTCTAATTGGGATGCCCTGAAACATGTTTAGGAACCAATTATGAACGCCAGAGCTAAGGCAAAACAGTGTTTAAGAAAACACTTGGTAAGCAAGCAGAGGTGTCTGGAAAACATTAGCGAGGCATAGAATCTGTTCACAGCTGCAGGCCTCTTGGTCAGGTCATGTGACAGGAGCTGGCCTTTGTTTCCCAAGCAGTGACCTCTGCTGAGTTGCATGTGACCTTTTAAAAGTGGCCAGCAAATGAAGGGGGGTGAGGAGAGGAGAGTGCCTATAAGAATGAGTTATTTTGGATTAGAGAGGACTGATGGGACTGCAGACCAGTTGTGGAGTTATGGAGAGGAGAAGAGTAGTCTTGGACTTGGAGTACATACAGCACTGGGAGCGAACTCCAGTTATACTGGCTCACAACAGGGTGATGAGAATAGCCTGCATTGTCCTAGCTCAGGGTAGTTGAATATCCAAGTTCAGCTGCCCTCCTTTCACCTGAATCATATAGATTCTAAAACGTTTTTTTTAATGCATCAGAAAAAAGTAGGGGGTGGAATGTGTCCCCTGAGATCTGTGCTGTCAGAGCTTTATGGAAGGTTTAATTCCACTTGGGAATTTAGCTTTATGTTGTGACCGCAGGTGGTTCATCAAAGCGTGGCACAGAACTCCACTCAGAAGGTGCTTTCCTTCACCACAACGACCTTGGACGACATCCTAAAATCCTTCTCTGATGTCAGCGTCATACGAGTAGCTAGTGGCTACTTACTGATGGTAATGATCAATTCTGTGTTCCTAGAGGTTTGGGTTTTGTTTTGTTTTGTTTTTTTAGTTTTTATCTTTCCATGACCGCAAGTCTGCTTGAACTGCTCTTAACCGTAAGGGTGTGAAAGCAGTCGTGTAAAAGCAGTCGTGTGAAGCAGTTTCCCTCATTTGCAGTTCGCCCACCTGACTCATATCATTTCATAAGTTCTCCCTTTTGATTTGGGGTGATGGTGGGGAGGGAAACATTAGAATCATCACACATTCTGATGATTGGCTTTTGTTTTGTGTCCCCCACCTTCCCCTCTCCCCCAAATTCCCCCTTACCCCCAATTGTTCTGCTTGCAGCTTGCCTATGCCTGCTTAACCATGCTGCGCTGGGACTGTTCCAAGTCCCAGGGTGCCGTGGGGCTGGCTGGTGTCCTGTTGGTTGCACTGTCAGTGGCTGCAGGATTGGGCCTGTGCTCCTTGATCGGGATTTCCTTTAATGCTGCAACAACTCAGGTACTAAAGGAGCCATCACCTGCTGTTCCTTGACAAACACCCCTCCCCAGGCTCAACCCAGCCAGCCTCCTGTGTGTCCATCCTAAAGGGTCTTCCAGTCTTTTCCACTAGTTTGCCTCCTGTCTTTCAGGGGACCGTTACCCCAGAGTTCTAGAATCACACTCTGAGAACCATCACTTTAGATGAGATAAATTCCTTCTCTCCTATTAAAAAAATTACTGTACGTGGACCTTAGAAATAGAAACATGCAACATCTACTGTGAGCTAAAACTTGGGGATATAAATAAATTCTGAAAATATAAGCTCTCCTTGGAGTAAGTGGAACAGGCACTGGCGGCAATGTTTTAAATAGCTTTAGAAGTACCCAAATGCAGTTACACTAGATTGTTGATCAGAGCTTAATTTACAATCACCAAAGTGTGGAAACAGCCTAAATGCCCACCAACCCAGGAACGGATTAACAAACTGTGGTGTATGTACACCATGGAATACTATTCAGCCATTAAAAAAATGGAGACACTATATCTTTTGTATTAACCTGGGTAGAGTTGGAACACATTCTTCTCAGTCAAGTATCACAAGAATGGAGAAGCAAGAATCCCATGCACTCAATACTAATATGAAGCTGGTAGACAATCTGATACCTACCTACGTAAGAGAAAAACTCTTATCAAATAGGTGGGAGGCAGGGGAACAAGGGAGGAGGATGGGTTCGTCCTGTTTAATGGGCACGTTAGAGTGTATGGTGCACCTCCTGGGGGCAGGACACAAATAAAAGAGGGACCCTACCCAACAAACACAAATACTGTAACCTAGTTCTTTGTACTCTCAAACTAACCTGAAACAATAATAAAAATTTAAGAAAAAGAATGACCTGAATTCAGTCTCACGTATCTAATGCCAGCATTCTTGGTTTTCGGTACAGGTTTTGCCATTTCTCGCTCTTGGCGTCGGTGTGGATGATGTTTTCCTCCTGGCCCATGCCTTTAGTGAAACAGGACAGAATAAAAGAATCCCTTTCGAGGTAATAGAAAAACAAAAGAAGAAAGCTTTGGGGACATCCATAACCCCTCTGTTCCTGAGTATTTGTCCTTTAGTTTTTCCTTGATCTGGCCCAATAAATGTTTTAGTCCCATGTGACAACGACATGTTACTGGCTCCAAATAAAGAAAGTTGGAAGAATCTGAAGATGCACACTAGCTGTAAGGAATTCCAAGAGCTCCATTTCGGGTGCCTTTAGAAATACGGGTGTTTATTTTAGATACCTCATACCTAATTGCCATGCCTTTCCAAAGCCCATGTTTGCTTCTCAGGGATTTTCTGTCACTTTACCACCCACCCTACCTTTTAAAATCATATTAGAATTTTTGTTAAGTCCTTACCTTACAGCGTCTGCTTTGGACAGTGGCAGCCACAAAGAGCACACACTGTGCAGGTAGTCCTGAATAGTGCTGCTGTTGGCAGTGAGGCAGTGATAGCTCTTTCTGGTCCCCTAATGCCAGCATTGTCAATTACAGTCATACTCAGATATGCCACATATCTGAATTGCTCACACAGTCTGTGCCCTTAGCGCTGTGGTTTCTCATCCTCAGGACAGGACTGGAGAGTGCCTCAAGCGCACAGGAGCCAGTGTGGCCCTCACATCCATCAGCAATGTCACAGCTTTCTTCATGGCAGCGTTAATCCCTATTCCCGCTCTGCGGGCATTCTCCCTCCAGGTGAGTTCCCCGTGATGAAATGTGCGGTGATACTGAGCAAGGCATTGACATCCAGTAGCATGCCAGTGTTTGGGGCTCTGTTCAGCTGGGTGGATGCTTCTCTAAGCTACTGAGTGTAACCCTGGCATTACCACCAAAAAATACAGCAAGTTCTAGGGTCCTTTCCTTCCTTTCAAGCCCAGATGCCTGTTGCCTTACAGTTACCTTTTCCTTTGTAGTGAAAGAATGTAAAATAGTATTGGGCCACTCCATGTGGCCCTGTGGGTTCATTTGTGCCAAGCCAGCTGGGTCACCTCCTGCTTCTAAGCACCTCTCATTGTCTGTGGTTCCTCCCCTCCCCTGCTGGCCACCTCAGTTCAGACATGCTACCTTTTCCTTTCCCAGTCCAAGGCAGTTGTATATAGCAGGCTTTATGGACATAGAAAGATGGGGCTAGATGGTTGCTTGAAACTGCATGTCAGACAGCACTGGAGGAGAGGGTGGTGGCCAACCTCTGCCTTGGAGAGATTCCCGCAGGGAGTGTTCCTCGGAGCACCCTTGCCTCCTGCCTTCCTTTCGTGTCTCTCCTTTCTTCTCTTTGCTTTTGGTCCCCTGCTCCCCATCAGGCTGCACAGGCAAACCCAAACTTTCTCTCACTCTTACACAGAGCACATTGGCTCCCTCAGGATATGTCCTTTCCTTCCAAACCAGGCCCTTTCATACTCAGAGACAGTGGAGCTATTTTCCTCTTTTTTTAAAATTTGAGACAGAGTCTTACTATGTCTCCATCAGTAGAGTGCTGTGGCATCACAGCCCACAGCAACCTCAAACTTTTGGGCTTAAGCAATTCTCTAGCCTCAGCCTCCCAAATAGCTGGAACTACAGGCACCTGCCACAACACCCAGCTGTCTTTTTTTGTTGTTGCACTTGTCATTGTTTTAGCTGGCCCAGGCCAGGTTCAACCCCACCAGCCTGGGTGTATGTGGCCTGCCCTCTGCCCGCTGAGCTATGGGCACCACCCCAGTTGACCTAATTTTTATGACTGGACCTGCACCACTTGTGCCTGTCAGTACAGTAGGCCTCCTTCCATCTGTTGACCAGCTTGTTACAACCCCATGGGTGGTCAACTTACAGAGGTTCCTCTGTGTATAGAGGAACAGTGAGTGAATCGTTGAACAAGGTTCAAATCTGAATCTGGAACCAAAACACAAGGAAAGTGAAAATACATCTAATTGCTTCGAGATACAACAGATGAGCAAAAGATGCTCACTCACTAAATTAGCGTTACAACTAACTTTTTCAAATCCTCTTTGCCTGGGCAGACAGCTGCTTAACACCCTCTTGGATCTCGTTCTTGTTTCATATACAGGCTCTGGTCTTAAGATACTGTTGTAGAGTCTTTTATTAGTGGGCCCCCTACCTTCTTGTTCTTTCCTTTCCTCCTCCTTCTCTGTTGCCTCTTCCCTCACTGCCTTTCTTCGTCTTCTGACACTCCTTTTCTTCTTTTCCCTGTTTCTCATTCTCTCCTCCTCTCTCAGTACATACTGATGATTCAGCAAGGCAAACTCTCCTTTAATGAGACCCTACGGTGTGGTGGTCTGAAAAGCTACCTGAGCTTGCTTTACGAGGAATAGCCTTGTAGAAAATCCAGTACGCTAAATTCTCCCAAGGTAAGCACCTTACAGAGATGGTTTTACGGTTCTGTTTAGAGCCACTGGAGTATCACTTTAGAAAATGCATCTATAGCTTCCAAGAGTCCTCATCTATTAAAGAATGGCTTCCCATGACACTCTGTCTTGAAAAAAAGGAAAAAAAAAAAGAGAGAACATGCAGTGATTTTTGTAGTGGCCTTCAGAAATTTTACCCTGCTTTCCTTTTAAATGCATTGACTTACAAAATGAACCATTATTTTGTAGCTTCTCTTCCTTTAGTGAACTGTATTAAAAATTGTGACCAGGTACTCATTTGTGTTTATATTTCTAGATACTATAGATTAAGCATCCAAAGGGAGAGGCCCAAAGTGGTTCTGTCTGATATAAACCCATGTTACCATGTGGATTTTTCCCTATAGAACTTTTCTAGTTTTATGGCTTGAACAAAATAAATATTCACTTTTGCCACAAAGAAACTTATCTTAAGCCTCCTTATCAACCTTTATCCATTAGTCCAAATGCCACCTCTATACCAGATAGCATTGGCACCTTCTGTAATCCTTTGGATGGGACCAATGCCTTATGCTAGGGCCTGCTGGTCACCCCTTAGTGTTTGTTTCTCTTGTTCCAAATGGCAAGAGGTTTCCACTGGGGCCTCCTGCAGGTGTCTCAACCGTTGATGTTTCCAGAGTGAGGGGATGGGATGTTTCCTGTAAGCATAGTAACTAGAATTTTTTTATTTTTAGCAGTGGTCCTATTTCTCCTTGGTAAAATGGTAACTAGAATTGATTCACAGTGCAAGATCATCCCTGGAATCGCTTCTGATTTACTTGGAATTTCTTAAACTCCCTTTGGCCTCTCTGGCAACCCTTGCCCCTTACTGAGAGTTCCTTGCTGCTTTGATGTTCTGCTATTTTCTTCTTAGAAAAATGTTCCTCCCTATATCCCTAGTGTATTTTTAGGAAGTGAGTTAAATAGGACACGGCTTTGGGGTTCTGTCATCCCTTCATTTCCATTACAAAAGAACAAGATGCTGGTCAGAGTGTCCTGCAAGGACCAGATCAGAGAAATTCCCCAGCCACCACTGCAGGCATTAGTGTTGCCCTGGCCACTACCTGGGTGTACAGGAGTGTGGCTTCCTGTTTCACAGAGTCTCTCTGCTCCTTGTGCTTACAAACTTCTGTCCAGAGTTTCTTCTCTATGTTCTACTCCTGAATTCTAAACATAACTGTGATTTTAAAAGCTGAAAGGATTCTGCCCCTAGGATTACGTTTTCCTGGAAATGGAAAATCCATTTAGAATCACACCTGTTCTTCCTGGCATTCCCTGTTGTCTGGTGAGGAATCCTAACCCAGCCCATATACATGTCAGAAGCAGACCATACCTAACATGAGCTCCCAGTTCTCATCTGGGCTGAGGGCTTTGCATCAATTCCCCCATGTTAATCCTATCTACCTGTTCACCCCTTGGCAGGTGATGTTACTGTGCACCTTGGGCATCTTTATTAAGGTAATAGCGTTGCCAGCAATAAAAATGTCTCCCTCCAGATTGGCTGTGGGAATTGAATGGATCTGGTGTTAACTGCCTGCTCTCATTGCTTCTCCTTTCACTTCAACTGAGTTTTCAGTCTCAGCGGTACTGAATGACTTCAGATCGTGTCCAAGAGGAAGCGTCCCCACTTGGACACTGCATCTGTCCTTTCCTTTCTCTTCCCAATCTCTTTTTCATCTCCCAAGCCCTGCTAAAACATGTCCCAGGAGACGTTACGTTCCCTGACAAATACCCCTCACCACTCCTTACACTCTGAGCTGCTCTGGGACCTAGTAGCTGCTTTTATTATTACATTTATTAGCCAGGGCTGTAATTTGTTTATAGGTCTGGCTGTGTCTGTCCTTGAGCACAGGATTTTGTCTTATTTGCATCTCTAGCACGCAGCATGGTACTCAACATTTTAAAGGATCTGTCTCTTAGATAAATTCTCTTGTCTCAGTAGCTAGGCCCATCACACAGGTCTTGAAAGTACCTTGTGTGGGTACTTTAAAGGTAGTAAGTCGACATGCTTTATAATTTTGAATTGATGAAAAAATTTGAAGATAGACTAAGAAAAAGGGGGTTTTGATTCTTTTATGGTTTTATAGACTTGACAGGAAATTAATTGTCAAAAGGCATCTCTCCAGAAGCCTGGGCATGCTGTTTCACCTTGAGCGTAAATTCACAGTTACCATCAAAAGCCCTTTGTGAGGTTCTCCCTTGATTTTGCTGGGTACCAGGTATAGCCTGGTTTTCTTTTCTGAGACATTAACCCATTTTGAGAAGGTTTTTGAACTCAGCAGCTCTTTGAAAAAACGTCATACGAATTTTTCATATTTGAAAGGAAAAAAAGTCTGATTATTTCTTGGTTACTTAGCATACCAGCTACCTTTTCCTGCTATACTTCTTTTTGCCACATTTTTCTGACTGGGATAGCCCTTTTCAACTGTCCTCTGTTGACTTTCCCTTATTAACAGCCCAATTTTGTAATTTTTACTAGGTCAGCAGGAGACTTGCCAAAGCACTACAGAATCTAGCCCTGTGTTTATTCTAGGTTATAGAGTGACTTTTGAATCTGTACTTATTTATTCTGCGTCCCATAATCACACGCAGGAATTTCTCTCTGCTTAACTCTCCTTGACCTTTTATGTTACTCACTCGCACACCCCACGGGCTACTCCAGAGGCTATTTGGAATGTGCCTATTAAAAACCTCAGGGGACATGTGTGAAATTTTATTTCATGTTTTAAAGGTGACATTTTGATATACTCAATCCACTTTTTATACAGATCTCTAAGTGTAAAGTCAAGGTTGCCTGAGCGCTTAGAAATGTTCTGGAAGGGAAATGCTTCTTTGTATTTTAAATGAAAACATCTAGAGCCTTTGTCCGTTTGGTTTGGTTTGGTTTAGGTACTAGCAAGACTAGTAGTTTAGTTCCTAGTTTGTATCTTGTGGATTCTTGAGGAATTTATTAGAGATGGAAGGAATCAGTGGGCCTATTCCAGACAGTTGCTAATGGTGGAAGAGGAGTAGCAAAATGGTGAGAAACTCAATCTCTTAACTTTGATAGGAAAGTGAAAGAAAAATACTGTTTAAAATCATCTTTATTTTCAAGGCTGGCCCTTTGATTAGGAGGAGGCATATTTGCAACCTCTACATTTTTTCTTATTTTCTGCTCCCAGGCGGCCGTCGTTGTGGTGTTCAATTTTGCCATGGTTCTGCTAATTTTTCCTGCAATTCTCAGCATGGATTTATATCGACGGGAGGACAGGAGATTGGATATTTTCTGCTGTTTTACAAGGTACATTTTCAGCTGCCATGGCCTTTATTGGTTGGATAGAGAGTAGTACTGTTGAAGTACTCTCCCAATTTGTGGACCTGTAGGAAATGCAGTTTTGCGGGGATGTGATGCAAGTAGGGGAGATTTTGGACAAAAAGGATGATTTCCTTGAGGAACGTCTGGATCCCTGGGCTTTTCCCCTGCCCCAAATGAGCACTCTCATAACCCTTAAGTTTCTGGTGCATGTGACCATTTCTTCTCTCCTGGAACAGTAACAGGGATTATTGGGAGTATTTTATATCTCTACATTAGAGTAGAACAAGGTTGAAAACTGCCCATCTAGGGAAAAAATAAGAATTCTTTTTTTTGTTTTTTGGTGGAGACAGAGTCTCTCTTTGTTGCCCTGGATAGAGTGCCATGGCATCATAGCTCACAGCAACCTCAAACTTTTGGGCACAAGCGATCCTCTTGCCTCAGCCTCCCAAGTAGCTGGGACTATAGGCACCTGCCACAATGCCTAGCTAATTTTTTGAGATGGGGTCTTGGTCTTGCTCAGGGTGGTCTTGAACTCCTGAGCTGAAGCAATCCACCCACCTCCACCTCTCAGAGTGCTAGGATTATAGGCGTGAGCCACTGTGCCCATCAAAGTAATAGTTCTTTGGTAGTGTTTTTTGTTTGTTTTGTTAGGAATTATGCTTTAAAGGGGTTCATCATCATGTAACTTGCTCTGGAAGCCAGATTTAGGATCCGTCATCCATTTGACTTCCTTGCATGAATCACATCTATGTCCACATCAGTTAGGAGAGTCCAGTGATAGGATGTTTCCTCCTAAGTCAGAGCTAGGAGTGAGACGGGTATTGTCTCAAAAAGATAGTATTTGGCAAAAGCACAGTTTCCCCTTTTTTCCGCATTACATCGCAATGCCTCTCACCTTCTTCTAGCCCCTGTGTCAGCAGAGTGATTCAGGTTGAACCTCAGGCCTACACAGAGACCCACGAGAACACCCGATACAGCCCCCCACCTCCCTACAGCAGCCACAGCTTTGCTCACGAAACGCAGATCACCATGCAGTCCACCGTCCAGCTCCGCACGGAGTACGACCCCCACACGCATGTGTACTATACCACCGCTGAGCCACGCTCGGAGATCTCTGTGCAGCCTGTCACCGTGGCCCAGGACACCCTCAGCTGCCAGAGCCCTGAGAGCACCAGCTCCACAAGGGACCTGCTCTCCCAGTTCTCTGACTCCAGCCTCCACTGCCTCGAGCCCCCCTGCACCAAGTGGACTCTCTCGTCTTTTGCTGAGAAGCACTACGCTCCCTTTCTCTTGAAACCAAAAGCCAAGGTGAGTTACCACAACTCAAGACTCTTCCTGCCTTCCAAAAAAACCAGAGCAGGCTTCCACGGAGTTCAGTAGTTGAACTTTGCTTTTCTTCTTTTTCCATTAAAAAAAAATTCATTAAAATGTTACATATATAACATCCTTTGAAAGGAGTCGATCCATTTAGAGCTTGGGACCATTTTGATAAGCTTATCTTCCACTGTATAGCAAGTGTTTCTGTGTGAATTTAGATCAACTCTTTACATTTTAAACTTTTTTTGAGACAGGATCTTTCTCACTTGACTCGTGAGAGTGCAATGATGTCATCATAGTTCACTGTTACCTCGTGGGTGCAAGCGATCCTCCTGTCTGAGCCTCCTGAATAGTTGGGAGTACAGGTGCAAGCCACCATACTCAGCTAGTTTTTTCTGTTTTTCTTCTTTTCTTTTTTTTTTTTTTTTTTTTTTTTTGAGACAGAGTCTTACTATGTTGCCCTTGGTAGAGTGCTATGGTGTCACAGCTCATAGCAACCTCAAACTCTTTGGGCTTTAAGCAATTCTCTTGCCTCAGCCTCCTGAGTAGTTAGGACTGTACGCATCTGCCACAATGCCTGTCTGTTTTTGGTTTTTGTTTTTGTTTGTAATTGTCGTCGTTTGGCAGGCCCAGGCCGGGTTCGATCCCGCCAGCCCCAGTGTATGTGGCCAGCTCCCTAGCCCGCTGAGCTATAGGCACCTAGCCAGTTTTTTCTATTTATAATAGAGACAGGGTTTCACTCTTGCTCACACTGATCTTGAATTGCTGAGCTCAAAGCAAACCTCCCACCCAGCCTGCCAGAGTTCTACATTTTTATTCTTCATGAGGTTCTTTAAAATGTACTTCTCTCTCTGGGAGAACATCTCCTGTATGCTCTATCAGAGACAGTGCAGTGGAGAAAACAAGATGCTAACTGAACAACAATCTTTGCCAAGGAAAAGGCAGTGACATTCCTCTGAGTCTGACCTTGTGCCTCTTACTCCTTTCCAGGTTGTGGTGATCTTCCTTTTCTTGGGCTTGCTGGGGGTCAGCCTTTACGGGACCACCCGAGTGAGAGACGGGCTGGATCTTACAGACATCGTACCTCGGGAAACCAGAGAATATGACTTTATTGCTGCACAATTCAAATACTTTTCTTTCTACAACATGTACATAGTCACCCAGAAAGCAGACTACCCGAACATCCAGCACTTACTTTACGACCTTCACAAGAGTTTCAGTAATGTGAAGTATGTCATGTTAGAAGAAAACAAACAGCTTCCCAAAATGTGGCTGCACTACTTCCGAGACTGGCTCCAAGGTAAGGCACTGGGGGCTGACCTTTCAGCCTTTTGAGTGTTCAGCTTCTGTAGGTTCCTTTTGTTCCCATTATGAAACCATTAGATCCTAATGTACCACTGACTTGTTTCATTGATAACCTGAGTGTTGTTTGAAATTCTTACATGGACTGTTTCTGCTGTGGCCTCCCAAATCTGGCTTTTTACCTGTAAAACAATGCCAATAATTCAAACACATGACTCTGGAACTTCTGTAAGAATTTATGAATACGTATTAGGAAAAGGGAAAGTATATTGCAAAGTATGGAGCCAGGTCCTTCTGTTGTTCCTTGCTTTTGGATGGATGGTGACTATTCCGGTGACCAGATGAAGTCAAAGTGTTGATGGAATTCCTGAGCTGATCTGCATCAGGACAGTTTGGACAGCAGTAGATGTAATTCAAACTTCCATATTTGGACCATTTTTTAAAAAACTTTATTCCTATTTGGGCAATTTTAGACTGACAGCAAAATTGACTAGAAGAGAAAAATTTCCCATTTTCCTCTTCCTGGCACACACATACATAACCTTCACTACTATACACTTCTCTGACCAGAGTGGTGCATTTGTTACAATTAATGAATGTACCTTGACACGTCTTTATTACCCAGAGTCTCTAGTTACCTTCGGGTTCATTTTGATCTGTCCTTTGGGTGGAGTGCAGTGGTGTCATAACTCACAGCAACCTCAAACTCGTGGGCTCAAGCCATCCTCCTGCCTCACTCTTCTGAGTAGCTGGTAATCTGGGTGTGGGCCACCATGGCCAGCTAGTTTTTCTATTTTTAATAGAGGGCAGGGTCTTACTCTTACTCAGGATGATCTTAAACTCCGAAATTAGAGTCATCCTCCCTCCTCAGCCTCCCAGAGTGCGAGGATTATAGGCAATGAGCCCCTGTACTTGGCCTCATTTTGATCATTTTTTTTGATTTGGCATATGAAATCTATAAATGCTTAATCCTATTTTATATTATTTCATAAATAATTGAATTATGCTTTAAAATGTCTATCTTGGCTTCTTAGCTTGCTCTTAGAAACATTTCTAGGAAGTATTAGTCAACTAGAGGAAAAAAACTCTAAATTTGTTCCTAGCCAGGCGCAGTGGCTCACATCTGTAATCCCAGTACTTGGGAGGCTGAGGCTGGTGAATTGCCTGAGCTTAGGAGTTCAAGACCAGCCTGAGCAAGAGCGAGACCCTGTCTCTTAAAAATAGCCAAGGGTTATGGCGGTACCTGTAGTCCCAGCTACTTGGGAGGCTGAGGCAAGAAAATCGCTTAAGCTCAAGAGTTTGAGGTTGCTATGAGCTGTGATGCCACAGTGACAAAGTAAGACTCTGTCTCAAAAAAAAAAAATATTTGTTCCTAACCGCTTACTGAGTATAAATGTATGCAATGAGCCCAGAACATCTGTTCACTTAATTCTGTGTTGACACATGCAATGTGAAGTAGGATAATTATCCAACACAATTCAAGCAAAAATGCTTTTACAGGAATACACAAATCATTATGGCACCTAATATTTTTTGGCTTAGGTTATCCAAATGATTGTCTTAATTTCCCACTTAATTAGTGTTGTTTAAACACAAATTTAAGTGCCCCTCTTGGTCTTAAATCAATACACTTGTATGTAAAGATTAAGCAGCCAATTTCCCTGTGAGTTTGCATGAAATGGTAAACAGCTTGAAGTTGATTGAGAAGGGTCCCATACAGTTTCTGGCCTTGACTTGTGTTTCTGTTCATACATGTATATCAGATTTGACTTTTGTTTGGAGGAAGGTGAAGAGAACACCCTGCCATGATTATTATTTTTAATATACTTCTGAGACAAACTTGAATTTGTTCCAAGTCACATTTTTTATATTTAGTTTTAAAAGCAGTAGTTTTTGGATAATGAGTTAAAAGGAAATCAGACAGTAGAGAGAGTCCCTTTTCATTTTTTCCTGCATTTCATTTATTTGCCCATTGGCCAAAGACCTGCAGATAACTTGCAACCAATGATAAAGAGGTCTGCTGTGCACTGCCACTATCTGTGCTGGGCAGGGTTGTCATAGAATGCATTTCAGTGTTTTTAGTCATTCCTTCTGATGTACAATGTGGTGTTTTAGGCAGTGGTAGGGAAGGGGGCAAAAGAGCGTTGTCTGTAGGCAGTGCCAAGGGGTAACCTATTTATGGAGTATTGTAAATTATCTCTGTAGTTTGATTTCTTTACTGACATAAAGCCATTGGATTTGAGGGTTTTTGTTTTTTAATTGAGACAGGGTTGCTCAGGAAACAATTGCTTTCTTGCCCAGGCAAGAGGAGTGTAGTGGTATCATCACAGTTCACTGCAACCTCAAACTCTTAGGCTCAAGCAATCTTCCCTCCCAAATAGCTGGTGCTACAGGTGTGCACCACCACACTCAGCTAATTTTTCTATTCTTTGTAAAAAAGGGGGTTTCAGGGGTCTCATTATGTTGCTCAGGCTGCCCTTAAATTTTCCAGCCTTGGCCTCCCAGAGTGCTAGGATTACAGCTCATTTTTAAAAGGTGCATTTGAATTGTGTTTTGATTGCTAAGTGAATAGTACCTACCAAAACCAAGTTAGATGCATTTGTGTTAACAAGCCAAGGCCTCAGGCAACCTGGAACTATGTCTGACTCTTACAAGGTACATCAGAGCACTTTGCATAGAATGATCAGATACTGGGGGCCCTTCAATATCTAGATGATTTTCAGACCTTGAGCAGTTTTGGTCTTTCAACATTTCCTTCAGGAAGCAATTATCCCTGAGTCAGCTTCTCTTGTAACCATTTTTGGGTGGTTTTAATGATGGGAACCTCATTGGTTTTAAATGGAATTGCCATTAATACCGTATCATCGTTTCATTGGTCTTTATTGGCATTCCAGTAGTTTGTGTTTGGTTTTTTCTTTTCTTTCTTTTTTTTTTTTTTTTTTGAGACAGAGCTTCACTATGTTACCCTTGGCAAGAGTGCCATGGTGCCATAGCTCACAGCATCCTCAAACTCCTAGGCCTAAGTGATTCTCTTGCCTCAGCCTCCTAAACATCTGGGACTATAGGCACCCATCACAATGCCCAGCCATTTTTCTTTTTTTTTGAGACAGAGCCTCAAGCTGTCCCCCTGGGTAGAGTGCCGTGGCATTACAGCTCACAGCAACCTCCAACTCCTGGGCTCAAGCGAGTCTCCTGCCTCCGCCTCCCAAGTAGCTGGGACCACAGGCACCCGCCACAATGCCCGGCTATTTTTTGGTTGCAGCCATCATTGTTGTTTTGGCGGTCCGGGCTGGGGATTCGAACCTGCCACCTTAGGTGTACGTGGCTGGTGCCTTAGCCGGTTGAGCTATAGGCGCTGAGCCTGCCCAGCCATTTTTCATTGCAGTTGTCATTGTTGTCTAGCTGGCCCTGACCGGGCTTGAACCCACCAGCCCCCACCAGGTGTATGTGACTGGTGCCATAACCACTGTGCTATGGGTCCCATGATTTTTTCTTTTTATATAATAAAAATACATAATAGTTAATTGGGACATTATCTTGTGTGTTACATCTTAAAATATACACGCAGATGAGATCAAATTAGAGACAAAACTGTCCTATGTGTCAGGTCCAAAGGGTGTTCCTTCTTATTTCACATCAAATTATGCAAGTAGATTTTGATTTTGATCATATCTAAAGAAAAATTGGCAATTAGGATAATTCCTTTAGCCCAGAACTTTACACTAGAAAATAATTTTTAGCACAAAATATCAATAAGGAGAAATATAACTAAAATTCTAAGGTTTCACCATAAAATAAGTAAAATGATGGAATTTTCTATAGTGTGCATGTGTTGCAATATAAAATGTTGGCCAAGGGGCATTGGAAGCAAATCTGTGTCCTTGTTTTGTGGCCAGGATCATATATTGCTCATACACTTGGGCCAGCCCATTGTTGTTATTTGAGATTTTTGGCCGTGAGCCAGAAAATACTATACTAAATATGAAAGAACTTCTCTGTAAAATAGATGATTGTTTCTTGGTCATGTTTGAGCCCCCAGTGGAGTGAATGGCACCTCAGAGACCCTTGGTGTAGATCCTGGGTGGAATTGCCAGCAGGGGTGACCTCCCATGTCTGATCTCCCTTTCTTTGGTTACTCTCCCTCCGCCCCACACCAGATGTTAGTACTGGAGTTCACTCTGTTAATCTTATTCATGCCTTCAACGAATACTTCTTGGGCACCAGGGTGTGTTCAGGGTAGTTCAGAGCAGTGAGTGCTTCCAGCTGATTCTGGAACTGCCTGGGTTTAAGCATTGCTCCAACACTTACCGGAGCTAAGTGGCCTCCACCAAGTGCTTCAACTTTCCAAGCTGCAGTTTCTTCATCAATGATGTGGGAATGAGCAGCATTAAGGGGGCTGTCTCCGCTTGTTTGTTAGCCTGACTCTCACAAGGGCTGGTGGATACGACCTAGAATAGCCCAGTGTCCACTGTGTGTGAGCTGCTCTTCAGGCTCAAGTCCGATACGTGTCATGAAGTGATGGAAATTCTATTGTGGTGAGGGAAACAGACCAGGCCTCCCTTTTGGAGGGCAATGGGGAGTGGTTGTTTTTTCTCTGTTTATTTTTTTCAAAAAAAAAAACGGCTTTCGGTAATAAAATAACATCTGTTCAATACAGCTTGTGTGCATGCCTTGCTATGAAAAACAGTCTGTCTGAGAGCTGGGAGTGTAGCCGACCTGGTGGTCTTGCCCTGCCTTGCTTCCCCTCCCACCCCATAGGGAGGTAAGGGGGCTTCTTTTACCACCAAGCCCACCATCCTCATCCCAAAATCGTTCATCTAATCAGCAGTGTGTGAATGAGGATTTAGTTTTGAGAGAGAGAGAAGGGGTCTGTGACCCACCTCCACCACCCCCATGAGCTTAACGATTCTGAGCACTAACACCACCCGATTTTTTTTCCGTCTTTGAAGTCATCCAAGGCATGTCCTGAAATGAAATAAACCCTTCTCCCTCTTACCAGCCATGTCTAACCCATACATGTACAGCTTGCTCCAAAGCTGTGGTTTCCTGAGCTGCTGGGGCTTGGGAGTTCTACTTGGGAGGTGAATGAGAGGAGAGGGGGTGGGGGGCTCCACGGAGAGTACGCGCCAGCCAGCACTCAGACCCTAAGGCCGGGTCACCAGGGCCCTGTTTTATCTTCCAACACGCTTATCTCTTTACAGCTGTAGCCAAACCGTCAGGTCTGTAATGATGGTTTTGATTACAGAGGCCAAGCGCAGCTGTGTGTGGTGGGCTGGTGGACGCGCCCATCCCCCAGGCCCGGAGCGCCTGCCTCCCCCCCCCCCCAGGCTTGCGGTTTGTCATCTGTTCTCACAGAGCCTCCTTGTATTGGCCTGTGGCTTCCTGTTCTCAATCAGATCCAAATTTACCCTGTGAGGTATTTTCCCTGTGTGCACACACGAGATCCTTCCCTTCCTTCCCCTCCACACCCCCTCTCCTTAAGAAAGGGTGGCAGAGAGGAAGAGAACGGTCGAGAGTGAATAGGTGTTGGCTGTGATCTTTACACAACCTGGCAGCGGATCCCACAGCTTGTATTAGCTCCACAAGTCGAACAGATGGAACAAATTGACAGAATCGTGTTCACTCACCCTGGGCTCCAGAAGCAGCTGAGTTGCTGTTTGAAGTTGGGAGTTTGAATGTGTTTTCCCCCCTCTGAGTAGAATTTCTGGTTGTATCGGCGAACCCATGCTCAGCACCCTAGGTGGCGTGAAACGGTTAACGAACTTGGTGTGCGTTTCTCTTGCTCTCTTGCTTTCTTTTGGAATAGTCAAGGGAGAAAAGAAGAGGAATTATTTTTTTTTAAGGTAAAATATGTATACTTGTTCCCTAGAAACAAACCATCCTCCCCGTTCCCCTTTTGAGCAGCGATTAGCAACCTGCAGTTCGTTCACAAAAAATCCAATATCAATTAGAGTGGAAATAGAATACAGAGAGTGTTCTGAGTTTGTGTCCATCACTCCCCTACCCTGGTCCTTGTCCTCAACCCAACCCCTTAGAACCAGGGTCGTTCTAGTTAAGAGTTGTAATGTATTATACACATTTGCCTTTTTAAGGACTCCAGGATGCATTTGACAATGACTGGGAAACTGGGAAAATCATGCCAAACAATTACAAGAATGGATCGGACGACGGGGTCCTTGCCTACAAACTGCTGGTGCAGACCGGCAGTGGCGATAAACCCATCGACATCAGTCAGGTACACCACAGAGGTTCGGGGTGAGGTTGGGTAGAGCTATGGGGCAGACTGATGACAGCATGCCATCCCAACCCGCACTCTCGGGGCCTGAGGTGTTAACAGCTGGTAGAAAGAGTATCAAGTTGGCTCTAAGTCACCTCATCCCACCCACTCATCCTGTGGCCTCAAACAAACTAGTGAGCCTCCCTGTCCTCATCAGTCAGGTGGGGACAGCTTTACTACCCTACCTCCAGTGCAATGGTCAGGGTAAAGGATAGTCCAGATGATGGAGGCTCTTTCTGATGGTAGAAATGCTATCATGTCATTCCTTCAAAATCTACTCCCATTACCATGCTGGCCCTGGCAGTATTGAACATGGAAAGATGGATTTGTTGGGTAGCAGTGGTTTGGATGAGCAAAACGGAATCTGGGTTGAGTGGCTGGGTTAGGAGACTGGAGAGGTTACTAGAATGGCCAGAGGATCTGTTACATTTGATTTCTTTGGGTCCCCCACCCTGGCCCACGGAGCAACCAGAACACTCTCATGAATGAAGCAAACAGAAATGGAAATGCCTGTGCCATGCTACTCACTCCCCGAAGTATGAGGAGCTGTTCCTGTTTGGTAACTGTGTTTCCCAGCTGCACTGGCACCTTCTTTGAGAGGCTGGGATTCCAGCACAGCCTTCTGACACCTCAGGCATGTACCGGGCTCTTCAGCTTTCACACGGGGCCCAGGTCCCTCAGCGTCCACAGAGCCTCTTCCCTCCTCTCTGTAGCCTCCCTGCTGTACCTTCAGGCGGAAAACTGTCATGCTAATGATCTTCTAGGCAGCTCTGTTTACTGTCTCCCCTATTTTGCTGGCATTAAAGGTGACAGATTTACAAAGTACATTGTTCGGAGTTATTATGGAGTGTGAAACTGGTTGCTTTATAGCAACATGCAGCAGGCTGTCGGATCTGAGGAGTGCGTGGGCAGAGCAGTCTGTCTGCGGGATGGCAGGGAGATGCCAGGAAAATGAGCTAGCTTTAGGGACCAGGGACTCCATGAGACAAAAGCGATCGGAACAAGCCTGCAGGTATCGTTTTCTCTGCCTGGGAGGGAGAAAAGTGTGCAGCATTTGTGGAGGCCTAGAGCTGCACTATGTAATTCCAAAGATGGTTTGAAGACATACAGTTGTTACATATCCTGTGGATTAATTGGATCCAGATTCCTGAAATCTAGTTCTCTCACTGTCCACACTCTTTTCTTCCTTCACTCTTTCTCTATTAACAGCTGTCACTGGTATTTTTCATTTTTGTTTTAAAAAGACCAAAAGCAGGGAATGAGGCCTGAATCTAAAATAGCCAGGAAACAGATTTTTTTCTGTGTATATAAAACATACATACATACACACAATGTCATGTATTTTTCATCTAAGGAAAGCCCTCAAGGCCTATCATAGAGGGAGCATTCTTGGCCACACAGAGGGTCCAGCATTCTGAATTTGACCACCTCTTAGAAATGAGATTACCTGGAAAGGCCATGGGTGTGCACAAGTCTCTTCCATTTTCTGGCGTTGGGCATTTTTTGAATACACAGGTCATAGGAGGCTAGTGTTAGCAAAATTTATACAGATGTTGTTTTATTTTTATAGCTCTCCTCCATTTACTGGGTGGCATTTCCTTCAGTGTTAACAACAGAGGTTAACTGCACACAGACGTGTATGGGGATTCTTGCCAGGTTTTTTCCCCTCCCTTCCCCTCCTATAAATATGTTTCTCCAGATTGTTCATTCTCTGCCTTGGCTGCAGACAGTCTTTAGCATTCAGATTTAATTGGTTCAGCCAATTCCTGAGCCATCTGCAGAACCTTGTGTTTGTTATAAACACACTGACGATTGCATCCTCCGAGAAGTGCACTTTGAAAGAAATCAAAGGTGATCTGATGGGATTTTCAGCCCTTCCAGACAGTGGGCATTCTAGTCTTTGTTGTAAACGGTGGTGCAAAGCTCCGCTTCTGTTCTGTTTAGGCAGGAGTGTGTTCACCCCCGGCCCCATTCTCAAACACCTCTGTTTTTCTCATTTTTGTAGTTGACTAAACAGCGTCTGGTGGATGCAGATGGCATCATTAATCCCAGCGCTTTCTACGTCTACCTGACAGCGTGGGTCAGCAATGACCCCGTGGCTTACGCTGCCTCCCAGGCCAACATCCGGCCTCACCGACCTGAATGGGTCCATGACAAAGCTGACTACATGCCAGAAACAAGGCTGAGAAGTAAGTAGCACTCCTGTTTCTTCAGTGCTCCACAACTGCCCTTGTCCATTGACGCTACCCAGGGTTCAAAAGTATAAACAGAACAATATATTTCTTTTAGTTTAAAACTCGGTGAGACAGATGAGGATGTGTAATGGAATACAAGCCCATGCTCTATCACGTTGAGAAATAAGACTCTCTAATCTCTGTCTGTAGTATTGCCTCTAAGCCGTTCATTTCTCTTGAATGCCAGCTGTTCCATGTGAAAGTCGGGGACGCCTCCAGGTTGAGTGTTATTTTACTATTGCAAAGTTTTATCACTGGGGATTATATGTTTATCTTAACTTTGTCAACTCTGGTGTTGAAGGGATTTTTGGCACGGTGGGTCATTCCCATAAGCCACCAAGCACCTGTACTCTGTCAAAGCTGTTTAAACCGAAACAGAAAAGTCTGTATACAACAGTGTCCTCTTCCTTTCACCTCTCAGCCCAGAGTTTGAAAGGTGGTTCTGTGTGGATTTAATTTGCATTTACATGAGAGATAGCAGTAGTAGCTTATGCGCTGGATATCAGGGTGAGGGAGGATGTGAGAAAGAAGACGGGTCCCCTTGCGAACATGACTGGAGAGTGAGTGAGTTGTGCTTCCCTGGATCTAAACCCCAGAGCCCTGTGGCAAGCAGCCAAGGCTTGTCTTAATGAAAATTTATAGTTGAGATTATAATAGGGCAAATCATGTTTAGCAAGTCAACTGAATGACCCCAAAGGGTCTGGAACACACAACGGCAGTAACTAAATGCTTGTTGTGTAAGGATTTCTTCCCTGTTGCTGAAGACTTAGCATTGCATTAGAAAAGAAGCATAGAAGGTTTAAGTTTGTTCGGTCACTAAAAGGATAAGTTAAGCATTTTTCTCAGGAAAGCATGACTCCGGAGTTATTTTGCTCTTGGAAGTGAGTGAATTAAATAGTTTGAACCTAGCATTTTCACATGTATCAGTAGAGCAAAAAGTGTTCTCAAAATTTAAGTCTGAGGTTGTTTAGGACCCCGCCCTCCCCCCCCCCCCCCCCCCCCCCCCCCCGGGCCCCGGGCCCCCCCCCCCCCCCCCCCCCCCAACTGCCGGGCCCCCCCGCGCCCTGCCACAACTGTAATAATAACAAATAATTGTTGAGAAGTG
>NW_003852401.1:45086992-45097050 GCF_000181295.1 Otolemur garnettii
CAGAGGTGAAAAAATTTACACACATCAAAGTCTTCTCCCATGACCCCAGCACCACTTCAGGAAAAATCAAAGGTTGATTAAAATTATTTTAAACCAAATATGAAAATTGTAAAGACCCAGAGCTGTCACCAGCAACTGTTTCTCTTTTGTGCTGAAAGAAGTGCAGCCAGTAAGCTTTCTAGCATGGTCCTCACAACAGTAGATCTTCACAAGGAGTCCCTTCACCCTGGGCCCTCCGTTAACCTGTGGCTTTCTCTGTCCAGTCCCAGCAGCAGAGCCCATCGAGTATGCTCAGTTCCCGTTCTACCTCAATGGCTTACGAGACACTGCAGACTTTGTGGAAGCAATTGAAAAAGTAAGAACCATCTGCAACAACTACACGAGCCTGGGGCTCTCCAGCTACCCCAACGGCTACCCCTTCCTCTTCTGGGAGCAGTACATCGGCCTCCGCCACTGGCTGCTGCTGTCCATCAGTGTGGTGTTGGCCTGCACGTTTCTCGTGTGCGCCGTCTTCCTTCTGAACCCCTGGACGGCCGGGATCATTGTGAGTTTATTATAAGGGTCTTTGTGGAAGTCAAATTCCTTTCAGCATAGCTCTTTCTGCAGCCGGGAAGTTTTGTTTATGTCTGGGCCTCTGGAGGAAGGTATAGATTGCATCACCCATAATGTATTTATTCTAGTCGAGGTGGTGAGGTTCATGGTTAAGGTAGAGAGCCTCTAATGGCCTTAATCGTATGTGCCCTCTCCTGCAGCTTTAAGATTTTTGTGGAAAGATAGGAGACTTTTTAAAGCTCACTTTCCATCACAGCTCTAACCGTTTATTAAATAAAAATACTGAGAGCAGAACTAATTTTTTTTTAATTCAAAAGTGTCATTTTGTGATCTCATCTCAGACCCAATAATATATTTTAGAAGGGTCTTCTGTATTTCACCAGGACGGATAAATTAGAGACGTTAGGATAGTGATATATGGAGAGATGAGTTTTAGAGGGGGTGTCGTGTGTTTTAACTCCAGGAGGGGGGAGATATGATAAACCAATATTACTAACCTGGTTTTTGGCATCCTTTCTTCCAAATACTCTGAAATTTGAAGTAAGTTTCATGTAGAGTCTAATAAAACCGTGGCAGTGTTTAAATTCCATGAGCTGTGGTATAGCCTTTAAAATGCCAAAATTATAAAAACAGAGACCAGGTTTTGTTTCCACACCGTGAGTCTGTGCAGCAGGTATGCTAAAAGGTAAATGTTTAGTCTGGGAGTTTTCGTGGCACTTAGCGATTGATGTCGTCTACCTCTCTTTACTTCTCCCCACCCCACCTCCAAGAGAGAAAGATCATTCTTCTCCTTTTCTTCCATCTGTGTAAAGTTTGTTGTTTTATTTATATTTTCTCCCCTTTGGCCCAAGGAACTCCAAAGTCTCCCTCACAGATTTTCTTTTCATTTCCCCTACACATTTTTTTTACAAGGAAGATGAAAGGCAAAGGGAAGGTTTTCCTTGGATTTAACGGTTTGCTTTGTCTACCCCTGGGTCTGCGCCTGTAACCCAACCCGTGTCAGCTGACCTGCTTAACCGGCTCCCAGATCATCCTCACTCAGCCTATGGGCTCTCCAACAAAACCCAAACCACTTACACCTATGAGAACTTGTATTCACCCAGTCCTGTCAGCATTCTTTAGGATGCACACTAGGGCCAAAAACTCAGTGATGAGTCAGTGGATGGTCTCTGATGGTGAAGGTCAAACAGAAGGAAAGATCTGCACGAAATCTGTAGCCAAAGGATGAGTCTGTGATTATAGAATTCTTTATAGATTCCCCTGGTGGAGTAGGAAGGAATTGTTTTGCTTCTAGAACAGGCGTATTAGAAAAATAATGCTAAAGTTAGCCTTTATGTACTCCTTCTGCAGTCTTACAAATTGATATTCCCAAATCCCCCCACCCCAGCAGGAATGCTGAGTTAGGGAGTAAAGACAGTTGTCCAAAGTTAGAGCAGGCTGCGACCTCCATTGTATTTGGGTCACAGGTATGTTCTTCTGCTCTTGATCTGAATGGAGGCCACCTTAGAACTTTAACACCCTGCCCCATTTGCAAGGCTGAGAGTGTACTGTGCTGTGCTGTCTCCCTCATGGCTGTGTGCCTTCTCCAGGTGATGGTCCTGGCCTTGATGACAGTCGAGCTCTTCGGCATGATGGGCCTTATTGGAATCAAGCTGAGTGCAGTGCCTGTGGTCATCCTGATCGCCTCTGTTGGCATCGGCGTGGAATTCACCGTTCACGTCGCTTTGGTACGAGAGACTTTCTAAGCAAAACTTTCCAAAAAAGCAACCTGTTTCCTTTATGCCTCTTTTATTCTAAGTGGGAACCTTCAAATTTCCCCCACACCTCAGAATGAAAAGGCTTCTAGAGTGCAGGAATTCCCTAGGAGTAGCTGAAATTTTTTTTCTGGATTCCTTTCTCTCCCAGGCACATGAAGAATAGTGTGGAAGTTAAAATGTTAGCCAGGCTTTGTCAGCTGTAGGCAGTCAGTGTGTTAAGAGTCAGCCTAAGAGGCCTAAGAGGGTCTGTGCCTCTGATGGTGACTGTCCTTAGCATCACCATTGGGTTCTGAAGTGGTCCACCGTGTTCCCAAGACAGACTCTGTGTGTGTGTGTATGCACACGCATGCTGGCATCCATGCATGCACACAGTGGTTAAAACAGTAATGAAGTGGGATTAAAACAAGACCACACTCATGGTGGCATGATGGAGAAGGCATAATTGAGGGAGAAGTCAATGACAGCTGAGGAAATACCCTCAGGCCTATGAGGGAAGGCTCCAGTGTGTAGCCTAGAAGAGCTGGCTCTCCTGCTTAAGCCCACCCTGCTCCGCAGACTTCCCAGCCTCTGAATTCATGACACCAGAAAGTAAGAGAACTAGAGTTGCTTTCTACAGGAATTGTCCCCCCCCCCCCTTCTATACCTTGTCCTGTGAATGCTTTGTTTTTAGGAAATTTAACTTCAGGAGGTATCTTTAATCCAAGAAGACAAGCCCATTAAATACATTCATCAGAGAGTTATCCAAAAGCCTCACAGCTATGTGTAAATTATGTGCCATCTGCACATGGGCTTGTAGCCTAAGGACTTGGGGTTAGCAGGCATTTGATAAATATTTATTGACTGAATAAATACTGATGTTTAGAATACCCTAGCTAGGAACCTTAGCATTGGACTTAGACCAAATTACTCTTAGCGTTGCTTTTGTAATCTCTAGTATTGATGTCTCTTCAGGCCGAGCACAAGGCATGTGCATGTCTGCACAGATGCCTTGTGCCTTCCGCAGTCTCAGGGCCATTATTATGGAACTTGGAGTTTGCATACCCTTGTGTTTCAGAGGGAATGTTTTGTTGAAGTTATCTCATTTTCCCCCCAGTGTACAATAAAAAGCTGATAATATGAAAACAGTGTTCTCTGAATTTTCTGCCTGCTCAAATTATTTTATTTCATTGAGCTGGGAGAAGGGAGAAAGTGGTTTGGTTTTGTTTTTTAAGAAGAGCACAGCATCCTAGAGCTTAGAAAACCCATAATTCTAGTACTGTTTCTTCAGAATGAAAATTTTGCTTGTGAATTAAAAATCTACAAGTCATTTTATTCTGATACAAATGAAAAGTCACCTTTTTTGGTAACTTGCACAGCAAAGGAGCATGTCCTAGAACAGATTTTTATAATGGAAATGCTAACTATAGTTTTATACTATAGTTCTTCTAATCTGAGTCTTTTTTGAGAATACTCTTCATAGTACAGTATATGGTATCCTACGCAGGATGTGAAATTTAAAGTAGGCAGTTACTGCTCTCACAGGGTCTGCAAGGGCGTAAGGTCATTGAAGAAGCCTCTTCTTCCATGAAAGTCTTTAAAAAGTCAACTAGTTCCTGTTTTATTTGTTGTGTGAGTAACATACAAGCTACATTTAGTAGGGTAGACTCAACTTGGCCTTTATAGCCCCCATGGTTCGAATATGGCACAAAACAACATGGTTCTAAATCATCTTGGTGATTTCTCCCAAGAGCAAAAGGCAACTATATGGGCCGTGTCTTTCCCTGTTCTGAAAAAGTAGAACCCATTTTGGAGAAATAATGAAAACTCAGAGCACACTTCTAGTGCTATGAGTACTAGTACTTCTTCATCTGTTAAGGAGAGTGACCATTCCTCTCCTTCCATAGAAAGATAACCAAAAGGAATGCACCCTGCAGAGGCTCCCAGCCTTCTCACAGCATATCCCAGAGCACCCTAAACCTTCAAATAGAGACCTGGCTGCTGGCTCAGCCTTCCTACCAGGGTCACACTCTCAAACCAGCAGTCTGATACACCAGAACTTACTCACAAATTTCCCATGTGTTTCTTTTTGTTTTTTTGTTTTTGAGACAGAGTTTCACTATGTCACCGTCAGTAGAATGCCATGGCATCACAGTTCACAGTAACCTCTTGGGTTTAAGTGATTCTCTTGCCTCAGCCTCCCAAGTAGCTGGGACTGCAGGGGACCACCACAAGGCCCAGCTATTTTTTAGAAACGAGGTCTTACTCTGGCTCAGGCTGGTCTCCAACATGAGCTCAGGCAACTCACCAGCCTCAGCCTCCCAGAGTACTAGGATTACAGGGTGTGAACCACCACACCTGGCCCCCATGTGGTTTTTCAACAGCACTGTTGCCCTGAAAGTGATTTAGGAATGCAAAAGAGCCAGAGATAGGGAGGCGCCTGTGGCTCAAAGGAGTAGAGCGCCGGCCCCATATACCGGAGGTGGTGGGTTCAAACCCAGCCCCGGCCAAAAAAAAAAAAAAAAAAAGAGGCAGAGATATATCCATACAGAGTTGGAATGGCCTTATCTTAAATTTACAGTCCTGTATTTTTTTGTGTGTTACCTCTGTAATGCTTAGAGGTACTCCCAACACATTAGTTTGAAACCATGGCAGAAGTTTTGAGCTCAGGAGTTCTAGACCAACCTGAGCAAGAGTGAGACCCCATTTCTAAAAATAGCCAGGCATTGTGGCAGAAGCCTGTAGTCTCAACTGCTCGGGAGGCTGAGGCAAGAGGATCATTTGAGCCCAAGAGTTTGAGGTTGCTGTGAGCTATGATGCCACAGCACTCAACCACTCAACCCCTCAACCCCAGGGCAACTGAGTGAGACTCTGTCTCAAAAAAAAGAAATTATATCAACCCCAAGTATAACTCAATGCCAGCAATACATCATGTTGGTAGATCTTACTAATTGATCTATCGTGACCAAGCATTTTAGTAGCTAAATAGTAAGATGTGAGAAGTTCTGCAGAGGCAGATTAAAGTAGCTCGTAACATTTAAGACAAAGCTGACGGCGTACTGTATAGAGTCCACAGATCTGATAATATGAACGTTCTCATTGCACAGGCCTTTCTAACAGCCATTGGTGATAAGAACCGCAGGGCTGTGCTTGCCCTAGAGCACATGTTTGCTCCTGTTCTGGATGGTGCTGTGTCCACTCTGCTGGGCGTGCTGATGTTAGCAGGATCTGAGTTTGACTTCATTGTCAGGTAAGCTGGAGTAGAAGAGAAGTCTTATTTTTAAAATCACTGTTATTAGCTCGTGTGGTCTTTGTTGCTTATTTGCTCCTGTATCTGGTAGATTGCAACATCTCTTCATTGTAACTCTTCCTGTCTGTTGAATTTAACTCAGAGATAGGCTAAGAGATAATAAAGACAAGCTCTCTTCTAGACCTATGTTGGGAAATAGCTTGAAGACAAAAGATGGAAGGTTTGGGGCTGGCAGCAAAGGCAGATCCACACCTTAAGGCTGAGGGGTCACCTGATGTCCCAGTGATCTGTGTCTCAGGTTAGAAATATCTACAGAAAGAGAGGACTGCCATTCCCTTTAATTGTTTTAATTTGACCTTTGCTTTATTTCCTTCAAAACCACAGAAAAGAAAACTTATAAATACTTAAAACTGTCAGCTAGACTTTATTCTTTTAAGAAGTGAAGATAATGTGCCAGGATTTCATATTCCAGTTCCCACAAAGAACTAGAACATTTAGCCTTTGACTTGTGTGTGAAGTTTTAGAAATCCGAGCCTGATTTGGATACTTCTCCGTGGATCTCAGAGCAAGCCGTTTCTGGTTGATTTGATTAGGAATATGACTTTGTGAAGTATAAAAGGAGAGTGAGTTTTCCTTTTGAAAGGAATTTGAGGACTGCAGAGAAAGAAACCATTTTGCTCTCTGAACAGCCCTGATGGCTTTGTGAGGTGGCTGCTTTTGGATGCAACCCTACTTTGTGGACAGGAGGCCAGAATCATCAATAAGCAGAAGACAGTTCAGAATGAGAGCTATGTGGTGCAGAACCAAGTGTGAGAAAGGATTGGTTTGTTTGGTTACTTTCCGTGTGTGTGTAAAGGGTAGGAGGCTCTCCTTTTCAAGTAAAAAGAAGACTTCAACTAGAAGTACATTTACTGCAGAAAAAAGGTGAATCCATTGGTCAGTGTGTAACATAGCCCATTAGCCAAAATCAGCACCATTCGGCCTTCCTAAAGTGAGTGCCAGGGTTTGCATAGGGGGAATGAAGACCAGCCCTCCTCAGATGGCACTGTTGCTGGTGTGTCGACTGAGGCGCTCTTCCAGTGCTGGGAGGTTTGCAGGGGGCGTGAGTTGCAATAGGAGGGCAGACTCTGCATTTACAGCCAGCTCCCAGGCCATGTTTATGCCAATACCAAAGAAGTGCCTGACATAGTTAAAAGTTTTGATCTGTTTTGTTCTAATCTCTTAATTTGAATTCAAATTTTCCTTTATTTTCTTAGCATACACTTATTCAGTCATTAGTATTGTCACATTACTCACATTAAAAGCCTACTGTCAAATACTTAGTTTTGCATATTTAGGTTCTTCTCATATAAAACAAATGTAATGAGCACTCCTGTAAGTGCCATCTGGCGCCATAGCAGATCACATAGACCCCAGAACCTTCTGCATAGCTTAAGGTCTTGGAGGAGAGAGACAAGGTCACAGGCAACTCAAAACCAGGGAAAACATAGGGTGCCCTGGGATCTCATGTGTGAGAGGAGGGTCTAACTGAGCCCTGTGGGGGATGCTAAGTGAACCTGATTTGGAGCACCCAGCTGGGAACCTGCAGGGTGGAATCCCAGCTCTCTCAATCTCACCCCCAGCTGCTTGCTCCTTCCCAAAGATATCAGGGTTCCTGTTTCAAGCACTTAAAAGGGCTTCACATTTTCTAGAACTGGATGGATTAACCTGATAAAGCCCTCACTGAGGTCACATAAATGAGCAGACATTGTATACACTAAGCCGTCAGAAATCTAATTGGTCTGTTTATGCTGCAGCTAGATGGATGGGATGCAAATGTCTTAATGCCTGCAGCTGATATATGCCTCCTCCGAAAGTTCCAGCAGTTTACATTAGAGCAAGACGTTGGCTGCTAGGCTTTTGCTAATGCAGCTCAGAAGTTTCTAATGTTTATAATAGCTGCAAGGTATTTGTATTTTTATAGGTATTCTCTCTCTGATGTCGAAACATATACAGACATGGCAAAGTTGGGTGCCTGTTCCATTTTTATGAACCACAGGACCATTAAAAGATAGATATCTTGCTCTCCCTCTTCCCAGAACATCCTGAGCCTCTCCCCCACTTTCTTCAAAGTTGCCCAAGAAATCATTAGTTCTAGAAATGCATCCTTACGTGGAGCCCGCGCCCTCCAGCTGTGTGGAATGTCTGCCAGAGGATGTCCCTGGCTGACAGGTTTACCTTGGTATTCCTGAAGGATCCCAGACCTTAGCCCTCAATGGTGGGAAAGCAGAAGTACTTGTGCACTCTCTTCTTCTGCCATGGTGCTGAGGCCTTTATGTTTGAATTGGCTGACGCAAAACAAGAGTATTCAGAGATGCTAAATTGTTCAACAAAAGATTGGCCGGCAGAGCAGCCCGCCATTGTGGAGGGCCCTCGCCCAGCACAATGCCCCTGCTCCCACAGAATGGGCAGCATTTTCTTTGCAGAAAGCTGGTTCCTGTGTTCTAAAAAGGTTGCAATTGGAGCTATTTGGTAAAACTGGAACTCACAGAATTCTAGGCAGAAAGTTGTGATTAATGAAAGCCCAGGGAAAGCCTTACCTGATACACTGGAGACTTAATTAGAGATTCTGCCGTAAGATGCAGAAGCATTTCACAGTGGATTAGCTGCCTGCAGAAGTGGGCTGCTTTTCCTCCTGGGCTAAATTGTTTAAATTCTACACCCTTCACTTCATTTGTTTGCTTCTGCTGGGTTTTCGTGAACAGGGCCCCTCGGCATTGTATTGCGCTTTCAGTCTGCTCAGCCATTCAGCTTGCATTCCATATTTTTGTGTTTGTGTAACACATTCATAAATAACATTACATGCCATGAGATTTCAGCAAATTAACAAACTAATTTTTTTTTCTTCCCTTCATGAACTAACACTTTGGGTTGTGGAATGTAGCCCTCAGAGTCATAAGGTAAAAACAAAAACAAAACCAAAAACTCATCTTATGCTGAATTTGAACTATGATTTTTTAACAGCCTTTTCAGTGGGGTGGGTTTTATTAATTTCTGGTGTTGACATGCTGCAGTATTTGGGCACATGAAGGGTAGCACGATTTACATCTGTCACAATGAATATTCCTGTTTCCCTTTTATCTTCAAGGTATTTCTTTGCTGTCCTGGCAATCCTAACAATCCTGGGTGTTCTCAATGGACTGGTTTTGCTTCCAGTTCTTTTGTCTTTCTTTGGACCATATCCTGAGGTCAGTAATTACACTGGGCGTGATGTCCAATCCACGGGCCACCTGAATGCTGTTTTTTCTGGTGCCACTCTTAATTTAGATATTTAGATCTGTTCCCATTTACTGATTGTTTTCCAGTAAATATCTCAATCATGGTGGCTTTTTCCCCCCCTTCAATTTAATGACTGTGGAGATATAAAACTGTGGTTTTGTTTTGGGTTTAAACCAACTGATTGGCAGTCTAAGTCTTATGGATCTATAGATAGAAAATGAAGACTTTGCATATTTGGGCTTGGAAAGAGTAAAAAGGGCATGTCTTGGCTTTCCATTGTGTGAGAGCAGAGGGCAATTCTTTTGCTCCAGCTATGGACCTAAGAATCCTCCAGGTGATGGTGGGGGGCAGGGAGTAATAAAGTGCAGTGTGGGAAGGCAGAGGACAGAGACGCCTGAATACTACTGTGCTTTGAACTTTGAGTATGGCCAACAGGTAGATGGATAATGGCACTTTTAATACGGAATCCTCTTAAATAGGTGTCTCCAGCCAATGGCCTAAACCGACTGCCCACTCCTTCCCCGGAGCCACCCCCCAGCGTTGTCCGGTTTGCAGTGCCTCCTGGTCACGTGAACAATGGGTCTGATTCCTCTGATTCGGAGTACAGCTCCCAAACGACAGTGTCTGGCATCAGCGAAGAGCTCCGGCACTACGAGGCTCAGCAGAGCACGGGGGGCCCGACCCACCAAGTCATTGTGGAGGCCACGGAAAACCCTGTCTTCGCCCGTTCCTCTGTAAGTCACCCAAGGTAGCAGAGGGGCCTTCCCACCTGTGGCAGTGGGCCAGGGAGTCTGGGGGAGGGAGGGCCCTGCCTGCTCTGATCAGCAGATCACGCAGAAGGTGGGAGGCAAAGATACAGTATATGTTGGGTTGAATCACAAAATTGCCAATATTTGCTTAAACTACAAAAATGTCATCTTCCTACGGTTCCTCATAATAGATCAAAGAGATATGGGGGCCCAAAGTGTCACCACACAAAGCATTAGCATCTATCTTATTTGGGGCAAATAAGGGCCAGAGAGAGAGTATTCCTCGCCCCCTTTTTTTAAGCTACATATTATTTTCAGATGATAACTTTTGAAAATTGTACCAATATCTTTATTGCCAACAAAAGTAGGCTTTTTCTTTTTTATTTCTGGTAACTTGAATCACCCTTGGTAGAAAATTATTTTATTTTATTTTTTTATTTTTTTATTTTTTTTTGAGACAGAGCCTCAAGCTGTCCCCCTGGGCGGAGTGCCGTGGCATTACAGCTCACAGCAACC
>NW_003852401.1:45097220-45109332 GCF_000181295.1 Otolemur garnettii
GGCGCCTTAGCCCGTTGAGCTATAGGCGCCGAGCCAGAAAATTATTTTAATTATTATTGCCTAAGCTCTCCCATAAGACTTTTTTTTGGCTCTAAGGTCATATTCCAGGTGTCTAGAAGGGGTGGAGAAACTGAGAGCCACCCAAGTCCCTAGCAGCTAGCAGTCATGATTCAGGAAGGCGGTGAGGAGCCCTCTCCTCTGCCCCTCACTCCCCAGGATGGGCTCAACCCTCCAGACCAGGAGCTCAGTACCAAAAACCCAAAGAAGGTTCTGGGGCTTGTGTTGCTCCACTGAGGGCTCCCTGCTGTCCCTCCAGGAAATGGGTATTCCAGTCCCAGGCCAGAGCAGCCCTTCCATGAAAGAGAGAGGGGCCAACCAAATAACCTAAATTGTACTCCTCTTACCCCCTGTGAACGGCGCCTGCTGAGCTGCAGTGTGAATCTGGTTTTGTTCAGCGGGAGCCTAAAAATAGGTACAAGCTGAACGACTTTGAAGTTGGTCACGGTCCTTTTGATTGATGTGGCCACTGTGTTGCTCCGTGCTTTGTATAGAGACCCAGAGACCAGATTCCTAACAATCAGAGCAGCGCTGCCTGGCAGAACTCTCTGTGGAGATGAAAATGCCCTCTCTGCTCTCCAGTATGGTACCCACCGGCCACACATAGCTGTCATGCACTTACAGTGTGGCCAGTGGGACCAAGCAACTGGATTTTGAATTTTAGTTCATTAAAGCTCAAATAGCACACTCTAATGGCTACCATATTTGACTGTGTAGGTTAGATATAGGCAGGCTTGCCAGAGTCTTGCATTCTGGCTAGCCAGGGTCAGACGTGTAACAATTTTTGAAGAGCTCAGGGTCTGCTTTCACTGAGCAGGGTGGGGGCACAGATCATGGGAGGGAAGCAGTTTGAGTACTCTCCAACCACAGCCCTGCATTTATGGGCAGCAACCATGTGTCCAGCCAGTGGTGTTGGAGAAACCCTGGAAACAGGTTCCAAATAAAGCGTTTCTCTGCCACGTCCTGGAGGTTATTAAAAGAACACTTTTTTTCGGCTTGGCACCCGTAGCACAGTGGTCACAATGCCAGGCACATACACCAAGGGTGGCCGGTTCAAACCCAGCCTGGGCCAGCTAAACAACTACAACAAAAAAATAGCCAGGCGTTGTGGCAGGTACCTATAGTCTCAGCTATCTGGGAGGCTGAGGCAAGAGAATAGCTTATTAAGCCCCAGAGTTGCAGGTTGCTATGAGCTGTGATGCCATAGCACTCTACCAAGGGTGACATAGTAAGACTCTGTCTCAAAGGAAAAAAAAAACACTTTTTTCTTTTGTGGGTGGAAGGTCCCTACTGGCTCCTTGGGGTTGATGGAACCCTTAGTTAAAGCCAGAAAGGAAGAGGCAAGAGTAGTGGGGATTATGCTCAGCTTGGGGTTAGGAACCGCACCTGCCTGTTCTGACTTTCCTTGCCTTCCTCAGGTGGTCCATCCTGAATCCAGGCATCACCCACCCTCCAATCCTCGACAGCAGCCCCACCTGGACTCTGGGTCCCTGCCTCCAGGACGGCAAAGCCAGCAGCCCCGTAGGGACCCTCCCAGAGAAGGCTTGCGGCCACCTCCCTATAGACCGCGCAGAGACGCTTTTGAAATTTCTACTGAAGGGCATTCTGGCCCTAGCAATAGGGACCGCATGGGCCCCCGTGCGGCCCGTTCTCACAATGCTCGGAGCCCAGCATCCACTGCCATGGGCAGCTCCCTGCCTGGCTACTGCCAGCCCATCACCACTGTGACCGCTTCTGCTTCCGTGACTGTTGCGGTGCACCCTCCGCCTGTGCCCGGGCCTGGGCGGAACCCCCGAGGGGGACTCTGCCCGGGCTACGAGGGCTACCCTGAGACTGACCACGGGCTGTTCGAGGACCCCCACGTGCCTTTTCATGTCCGGTGCGAGAGGAGGGATTCAAAGGTGGAAGTCATCGAGCTGCAGGACGTGGAATGTGAGGAAAGTTCCCGGAGAAGCAGTGCCAACTGAGGTGTGTGCTATGGGACAGGCAGGCAGGCCCTGCAGAGAGGACCGCCCTCTGGGTCTTGGCCACATCTCCCAGGGGCCCCTGGGCTTTGACACATCCCAGCCTGGACCCCTTGACCTTTCATGGCCAGGGCAGTGCTAACTTGTTGGGAACCAGTCCAGTTCCAAATTGAGTGTTCCCCCACCCCTACGCCTCTTAACTTGAGGGTTAGTGCAGCTTAACCAAGACATGAACAATGTCACTTTATACCTGCTTGCCAGTCTTTATTAAAGTGCTATGACAGTATGTGTGATAACGCCCTACTGAATGAATGCAAAGGGAATCCCTCCATGTAGCCACCCCAGGGGCACCCTCCTGCCCACACCCCTCTATCCTGACCTGACTTCTAATAGTACAGATCACTGTTGCCTGTTTTTGTATGTCGTAAATATGGATTCATAATGCCTGTTAGTTTAACTTCCTTTTTTGTTTTCTTTTCAAGGGTGATTAAAATCTGAAGCAAAGAGGCCAAAGATTGGAACCCCCCACACACCACACACTTCTTTGTAGAACTGCTTGAAGAGAACGGCTCAGAGTCACGGAAACAAACTGCTGTGCCAGGCAGCAGCTCCGTGCCACTGTAACTGATTGTATTATTTTGTTAAATACTCGTATAAATATTTAAGAGGTGTACACATATGTAATATACGAAGGAAGGATATAAACTAGTATGATCTGGGCATCTCCACTCCTGCCCCAGAGTGGAGAGGCCACGGTCGGGCCCCTCCCAGCGTTTGTACATTGGTCTCTGTGCCACAACCAAGCTTAACTTAGTCTTAAATTTCAGCATATGTTGCTGCTGCTTAAATATTGTATAATTTACCTGTATAATTCTATGCAAATATTGCTTATGTAATAGGATTATTTTGTAAAGGTTTCTGTTTAAAATATTTTAAATTTGCATATCACAACCCTGTGGTAGTATGAAACGTTACTGTTAACTTTCAAACACGCTATGCGTGATAATTTTTTTGTTGTTTAATGAGCAGATATGAAGAAAGCACGTTAATCTTGGTGGCTTCTCTAGGTATAAGCTGTGTGCCGTTCTTTTGTTGGCTGTGTGTTTGGGTGTGTGTGTGATTTCTGAATGTACTGTATTACAATTTTGGGGTTTTTTTGGTCTTCTCTGTTTCATTTCTTTTCACTGTCTGTAACCCTGAGTGGATGCCGACCTAGCCAAGCTGAACGAGTCAGGATACCTTTATTGCTTTGTGCTGGTCGAGGGCTGGCCCTGCACCTCTGCCTCATCCTTTCAAATCTTCAAGTTAGGAACAGCCAGACTTGCAGCGTGGTCCACAGCATCTCTTAAGATCAATGGTTGCCTTCCAGACATCCCAACTTATGCTTCAGAGGAAATATTCTTTCACATGGATCGTTGTGATGGATGTTGGGACCTTAGAGTATAGAGCTAGCATCTGTTGATCCTTGTTGGTGTTAAAGGATTAGGTGAAATGCGTAGGGGTAAGCCTTAGCTAGGCCTTGCCAGTGTACTCTCAAAAGCGTGCGGTGTTGTGAACAACATATATGACAGCCCCCCTCCAAATCCCAATTTAAAATTGTATTGCAAAATGTTTGGGAGAGGATGGCCATGCTATCAGGTGGAAAACCTGTTGTGTTAGTTCTGGGCCCACAGTAAACACAGAGGTGATGTTTTGAGTCTCTGCAATTTAAAGTTCCTCTCCTAAAGTGAACATCTGGTTGGGGCTTTCTGGATCTGTTTGCATCTTTAAAAATAAATAGTGAGCATGCTTTACGAGGCTGCATGCAGAGTGAGAAGAGCCAGCCTCGGGATTCTTTGCTTTGTGTCAGTGTTACAGGTGCACACCTCTTAAATCCAAACATCATCTCCCTCATCTCCCCATTATTCATGTTCTTGCAATGCAGCATTTATTGAAAAGCCGGAAGGTGCTAATTACATACACTGCACTGAAGAATGTGTACAGAGACAGACCTCCCACCCAACCCTATTTCTTAAAGCTTTGCTTCTGTATTGGTTCTATCCACTTGCTCTGAGTTTTGGGCTCCCTCACCTTTTAGCCAGAGGCCAGCAAATGTTGAGGAAGCACTTGGTGTCCGGTTCCCCTTCCAGTCAACACCACCATCTTATTTATAGACAAGTCAAAGGAGAGGGCCAAGTCCCCACAGGGCTGAAGCCTAAGCTACTGTGAGGAGCACATGGGTGGCAGTTCCCATCATTCCCTCTTGCATCCCATGGGAATCTTGATACAAAGGCAGTGGGCCCTAGTAGTACCGGCAGTATAGTGACCTCAAACACTAAAACTTGCTTCAAAACTGTAAGATGTGATGAGAAGCCATCTGTGGTTGTCAGGTGTGTGTGTGTATGTGTGAGAGAGAGAATCTGCCAGGGACCCTGTCCCTGGCCATACCCCTGCCACTGTCTTGGTGCCTCTTTGTCAGTCATACTGCCTGCCTACCTTAACACCCAGCTCTGCTCAGAAAACTTAACGTCCCTCGATGAGGAGAGAGATGATTCTGACGTCAGCTTCCCTCCGGCTCTCCGTGCTCCCTTCCTGAGCCCAGCTCATGGTACCCCAGAGCCTGTGCAGCTCTGACTTCTGCACAGGGTAGAACTTTCTCCCGTAGTCACAGTGGCAAAGGGAGGACTCAGGGGCTGGCAGGCGATTGGAATTTTTCTCTCTCCCCCCCTTTTTTAAATAGTTTTATTTTGTCTGTCTTGTTCGTTCATTTGGATGTTTTAATTTTTTAAAAAAGACTTTGCTGATATTTATAATTTTGTATCATAAGATTGTTTTCCTACAGTATTTGTCATGCCAGTTTATAACAAAAAAATGCAGGGATTTTATTTCTATTGGAAACACTATTACAGCTATGTTTTACTTTTGAACAGAATTTTTATTTGTATAGAGTGCTTACTAATGTTAAATAGTTCAGAGTATATAACATTTACATTAAGGACTCATGGTAGGTTTTAGTATAAGGAGATTAAAGGAAATAAATATTCAAACTGGGTCTCATTGTCTGCCAGTTTTGGTGGAAATGAGTTTGTGTCATTTCAATTACAAAGATAAAAGTATGCCATATAATTTATTTATATGAAAATTTATTTTTGTAGTGTACATAGTAGTCATCAAGTCTTTTGACAGAAGTATATTTTTAAAGAATTTATATGTGAGAAATCCATAATGTCTGGAACTTCGCTGAGACATGAGTGGGGCACACTTTTCATTGTAAATTACAGCAAGGAAAAGAAAATGTTTAACAGTGTTAAGAGAGTGAGAGCGAGTGAATATTCATGCAATTGTGAAATGTTTATTAGTTACCATTTGTGACCTAGTGTGGTTCTCATTTTAAACCTTGGAAGGTGAAAATGTACAAACTCTCTAAATATTAATGTTCAAACACTGATAGAAATTCTAACATGAATAAAAATAATATAACTTGTTGGTTATGTCTTTGTTTATAGAATTTTTTTCTTTAAAATACTTTCTAAAGGCAGTGTTTTCGGATCATCAGCTCCGCTGTTTCATCTTGCAAACCTTCTCAAACACTCATTTTCTTGTCCTACTTGATAGAGGAGTTTTTATTTTCTGACACCAAAAAAGTTCCTAAATTACCGTTTAAAATTATCTCTTTTGGGGCAGCGCCTGTGGCTCAGTGAGTGGGCTGCCAGCCCTGTGTACCAAGGGTGGTGGGTTTGAGCCTGGCCCTTACCAAACTGCAACAAAAAAATAGCCTGGCGTTGTGGTGGTTGCCTGTAGTCCCAGCTGCTCTGGAGGCTGAGGCAAGAGAATCACCTAAGCCCAAAAGCTGGAGATTGCTGTGAACGGTGATGCCACAGCACTCTACCAAGGGTGACAGGGTTAGACTTTGTCTCTTTTGAAAAAAAAAAAAAAGATCCCTCTGTCATCTCTTAACATACTTAATCTTCTTATATGATGCCCAATAATTAGAGGGAACATAAAGCCAAATTCAGAAATTATTATAATCAGTATCACCAATTTCATGGGACTAAATGAATCTAATACAGAATAATTTTTGAGTGTTTATTGACATGCAATGATTTCATCATATAGTCATGGAGAAATATCCCTATTTTGCTGCTGAAAGCAAGGAGTGGTAGGGAATAACTTGAGACTAAAATTGCTATAAGTATGGGTGAGTCCTAGGAGAGTGAGCAAACTACAGCCTCGGGGCCCCATCCCATTTTGTTACACATTTATCAGAAGACATTCATACCTGTTCACGCATATACTGCCTATGGCTGGTTCTCTGCTCCAACAGCAACTGAATGGGTCCAACACAGACTGTATGGTCTGCAGGGAATAAAATATTTACTACTATCTGGCCCTTAAGAAGAAGCTTGTCATTCTAAAGACAGGGTAGCACAGGCTGGGCATGATGGCACATGGCTGTAATCCTAGCTGGAGGATTACCTGAGCTCAGTAGTTCATAACTAGCCTGACCAACAGGGAGATACTGTATCTATTAGAGATAGAAAAAATTAGCCAAGTGTGGTGATACTGTATCTATTAGAGATAGAAAAAATTAGCCAAGTGTGGTGATACTGTATCTATTAGAGATAGAAAAAATTAAGCCAAGTGTGGTGGTGGGCGCCTATAGTCCCAGCTACTTGGGAGGCTGAGGCAGGAAGATCACTGAAGCCCAGAAGCTTGAGGTTGTTGTGAGCCAGGGTGATGCCAGGGCACTTTAGCCTGGGGCAACAGAGTGAGACTTGTCTCAAAAAAAAAAAAGTAGCATAGGCCATAGGCCAGGGCTACTCAAGTGTGGTTAGTGAATCAGCCTGCCTTGGAAGCTTCAGCACCACCCCAGAGCTCCTAAATCAGACTCTGGGAGTGAGGCCCAGGAATCTGTGCTTTAACGAGCAGTCCTGGTGATTCTGATGCACCAGAAAAGGCAATCCCTGAATTTCTTCCAGCCGAATGTGGCTATGGTTCTATAATTTGACTCTGATTCGGGCCACACAGCCAACACAGGCCAGATCTGGAAACAACATAGAGATCCCGACTCCTCTGTGTGGTCTTTCCACAAAAACACATGTTTCTCTGTGGGAAAGAGTCGAGACCTGTGAACTTTGTGTTTGTGTCTGGGAGTCCAGGGAGAGTAATTCCCTTTTTAGAGCTCTGCCACAGCTGTGAGGAAGGACCTCAGCAGAAGGCGTGGGCTCCTGACCTAACGGGGAGGCAGATCCACAGGCTGGGCCCTGCTTCCCCCTTCCTGCCATAATGGTTTCCTGTCCTCCAGGTGACTTAAGTATGACTTGGCCAAGTTATTTGAAACCTTGCAGCCCCTATGTCCTCATGTATAAGTTAAGACAAATGTCCCACCCAAACTTCTAAAGGTCGACAGTAATGATGGGCTATGGGGTCAAGTCAGCTGAGGGAGAACCAGAACAACCTCATCCTGGGGGTCCCCATCTGAGCTCTACTTTAATCCCACTCTACCTCTCAGAATTCCTCATCTCTCGGTCCTGGCAAGGTGGCTCAGGCTATAATCCTAGTACTAGGAGGCCACAGTGGGTGGATTGCTTGAGCTCAGGAGTTCAAGACCAGCCTGTGCAAGAGAAACCCCCATCTCTACTAAAAATAGAAAAACTAGGGTATAGTGGCAGGTGGCTATAGTCCCAGCTACTCATGAAGCAAGAGGCAGGAGGATCTCTTGAACCCAAGATTTTGAGGTTGCGGTGAGCTGTGATGCCACAGCACTCTATCCAGGACAACAGAGTGAAACTGTCTTAAAAAAAAAAAAAATTCTCCATCTCTAAAGTGACAAGGTAGTCACCAGGGGACATTTTATGCCTTCCTCTTTGGAGGCCTTTGAGGTAATACAGAAAAGTCCGACCAAGGAATAACATGTTCGGGTAACACAATGTCTTGCTTAATAAACACTTTACCTGGGAAAAATAATAATGAAGTGTTAAGCATGGTTTTATGCCTTACAACCTCATCTTCTTCCCTCCTGGTATGTTTAGTCACCTGCCTCTGTTCCCTTAAGTGGGACATTTCTCACATAAGGCTAACCTGGTTCATTTAGGTCATGAGGAATATGTACTCCCTAAGCATGAAAATATCAATTGCATTAATTGGAAATCAAATTGGGAAGCTTTTTTTGAGACATGCTTCCCACCACCAAAATGACCATTCATTACCATTCGATTTCTGTATTCCTTACCAATGACATACAGCGAATGAAACTAACTTGGTTTTTAGTAATGTTGGCCTAGGGAGAAGTTTTCAATCAGATATGTGTCCCCAAATCCACCATATTTACTCAGGACTTAGGTAAACATAAGGGCCCCCCCTTTTTAGGGGGGCACCACAGATGTATTTAACAGCTTTAGGAAAGCTGTGTCCTGCTTAATTTCAGGCAGCAACATGTTGATGTAAAGGCAGGTGTTTCATTTTTGGTAACTGGTAACTGACCTCCCAAAAGGAGAAGTGGAGATGGTCTATTAATCATCCAAAAAGGATATTTGCCAAGTTTTAATTACTTTTAATGAAGGCTGCACATAACGAGAACATGCCTCAAACAGGCATCTGTTTAATCCTTTGTCATGATGGGGGGCATGTTGGGTGCTATTTTCTGCATAGGGTCCCTGCCAGGAGATTACAACTCCTGCCATCAGAGGATCTTGAAGAGTTATTCTGGCCTGAGGTAGACCTCAGGAAGGGCACACAACAGAGATGACCCCAAGTAAAGCTACCATGGCCAAAGCATGTACAGTCTTTCTCCATGGCAGGGTGTTTTTATTACTGATTCACACCTCTGTAGGAATTCACTTTTTTGGGTCAAAGGAAGCAAGTGTACTATTGTGAGTTGTAACATAGAGTCAGATATCTGAGTTGCTATAGAAGGAGCCACCTTTATCAAGATAGTATTTGCCCTGAGAAGGACTCAGACCCCAGCAAGAGGTGTCATCTGGAGAAGGCAACCAACACCACATCTTCAGCACCGACATTTGAGTCCCTTTTACAGGTGACCTTTCAACAACACTGGTTTGCTACTGCACAGGGCCACTTAGATATGGATTTTCTGCCTCTGCCACCCCAGAGACAACAGGACCGGCCCCTCCTCTTTCTCCTCCTCCTCAGTCTACTCAATGTGAAGTAAGAATGAAGAACTTTATGGAGATCCACTTCTACTCAATGAATAGTAAATAAGTTTTGTCTTCCTTATATTTTTCTTAGTAACATTCTATTTTGGGGGGGCCAGCGCCCTACCCTTTTGAGCCACATGCGCCACCCCAAGTAGCATTCTATTTTCTTTAGCTTAGTTTATTATAAAAATGCGGTACTTTGTATAATGCGTATACAAAATACGTGTTAATAAACTGCTTCTGTTATTGGTAAGGCTTCTGGTCAACAGAAGGCCATATATAGTTAAGTTTTTCTAGAGTCAAAGTTATAAATGAATTAGTACCCCTAGCTCACATTGTTCAAGGGTCAGCTGTACATACATTCCCTTTTCCTAGAGAGTGTTATCTTAAGTCATCTTCCTCCTATCCACGGGACTTGAGGCTGAGGGTATAGGAGTAGGATGTAAGCTCACAACAAGGCAAAGAAAATAAAATCAAATAAGAGTTTATAAGAAATCAAGCGTAGGCAATGCCTCGGTAAACAGCACTATCTTTCCACACAATGGACAACGGGAGGGGGTGGTGAATAATAACCTGTATTATTTTTATAAAGAAAAAAAAATCCTATAGTTAGAGGAGGAATTGATGAGCAAGTTCTAACTGGTGCGTTATTATATAATAATGAGGATTGCAGCACTAAGGCTAAGTCAAGATGCCAAAAGAATCATCTCTATAATTACTAAGTTCAATCAACAGCTGTGGTAGGTGAACCCGTGTTCAGAGTCTCTTTTGCAGCAAGAGGAGAAGCAAGATGGGGCAGGAATGGAGAGCAGCACAAAGCTCTCTGCTGTGGATGAAGGGACAGAGAACTATGTCAGAGAGAACTAGTTCAGATGTCCAGAAAGTGAGGCTGAAACTGTGGGAAAGAACAGTGCCACCAAAACCAAGAAAAGGCTATTAAAATAAGGGAAGAGATATGGGGAAAAAACAGAGCACCACAGTGCCAAGAGATGCTCAAAGACCTTCTCCTTCAGAAAACCCGTGGGCTGCAAGAGCAGTTGCCAGCCCATAGTCCACGCGCTGTGATGGTGCTGAAGTGTCCATAGGCACACTGGCCCTTCTCTTATTAATTTTCCAACATAGTTCTCATTTACCTGGCATCATGGAAGGTCATCAGGAATCACGGAAGCTTTAGAGCTGTAAGAGACTTTTGCCATCTTGTACCTGGGAAACCTGGAGAAGTGACATGCTGTGCCCAACATGAGCAAACTGTTGGGTCACATTTAGAACCTGGATCTCTGGAGTCCCGTCTGATGTTCTCATTCTCTTTTATTGTCATTTTTCCCTCCATTTGTTTCATGTTGTGACTTTTGAAGGTCTGAGTGACTGCTGTCTACACCGCTACTATAGGCAAAAAGGTTTCTGAGCCTCCCAGCCACATCGTAGCACACACAGTGTGTGTTTGTATTAAAGGCAAACAGCTGCAGCTGAGGAAGCAATTATCAAATTTCTGAATTATCCTTCTGACTACACTTAAATTCCGAAAGCTATTTGACTAAAATGTTCCTCTTTAATTAGAAGCAATTAATATGTGAAACTAAGTTTGCATTTCACAAGACAGTTTGCATTTCACGATTGAAATCACATAGTTCATTTACTAATGGTCTCCAACGGTCTGTAATCATAGGGTACACACAATTAAGGTGGGATTTTCAAAGTGTTAAGTACAGACGGAAGCCAGAGTTTATGAATTACACTTCCGCTACTGAGAACATAGCCAGTATCCACTTGGGGCTGTAAAACATATCATTCACTCACATGCTTGCCCAAGCACACCCATTGTGTGTAAGCAGTCCTGGCCTGTCCACTTTGACCCCTTCTGAATTTCCTCTCTACTCTCATCCCTTCTCCCCTGAGATGTCTTGTCCTTGCTCTCTCACCCCTCAAGTCATTCACCGTCAGAACCAATGCCAATAGAGACCTACCTATAAAGATGCTGATTGTTGAGCCCTGTCCCGGGTGGCGGTGATACGAGGAATACATGATGACACCATCCCTTGCTCAGTATGTGCCCCTGGGTTAGCTCACTGAATAAACCCAGTGAGTAAGACATTGACAGAGACTTGAAATGAGCAGGTGAAGAGTGCTAATGTGCAGGAGGAAACAGAAGAGATGAGGAAGTGGTGGAGGCAGTGCATGAGGATGAGAATGAAGCAGCAGGAAAGTAAGGAATGATGGAGGAGAATTAAGAATGATGACAGGCCAGGTGCGGTGGCTCACGTCTATAATCCTAACACTCTGGGAGGCCAAGGCAGGTGGATTTCCTGAGCTTACAAGTCCGAAACCAGCCTGAGCAAGAGCAAGACCTCGTCTCTAAAAAATAGCAGGTGTTGTGGTGGGAGGCTATAGTCCTCAGCTACTCAGGAGGCTGAGGCAAGAGAATGACTTGAGCCCAAGAGTTTGAGATGGCGGTGAAATATGATGCTACAGCACTCTACCAGGACGACAAAGTGAGACTCTGTCTCAAAAAATAAATAAGTAAATAAAATAAGAACAGTGCCTTTGGCTGGGTGCAGTGGCTCACGCCTGTAACCCTAGCACTTTGGAGGCTGAGGCAGGAGGATTGCTTAAGACCAGGAGTTTGAGACCAGCCTCAGCAACATACTGAGACTGACCCCATCTCTACAAAAAACAGAAAAACTAGCCAAGTACCATGGCTCATGCTTATAGTCCCAGCTACCCAGGAGGCTGAGGCAGGGGGAGCACTGCCTTTGTTTTATGTATTGATTTTTTTCCTGCTGTATTTCTTTCATTTTCCAGAATCACAGCATGATAAATGTATTTAGAGCAGAGGTCTATAAACTATGGTCCACAAGCCACATCTGGACCAAGATTTGTTTTTGTAAATAAAAAATGTTCATCATCAGGTGGTGCCTGTGGCTCAGTGAGTACGGCACTAGACCCATATACTGAGGT
>NW_003852401.1:45109393-45111494 GCF_000181295.1 Otolemur garnettii
GTTGTGGCGGGCGCCTTTAGTCCCAGCTACTCAGGAGGCTGAGGCAAGAGAATCGCCTAAGCCCAGGAGCTGGAGGTTGCTGTGAGCTGTAAAGCCACCGCACTCTACCGAGGGTAATAAAGTGAGACTCTGTCTCTGCAAAAAAAATGTTCATCATCAGTGAAAAAGCAGAAAACCCATAAAAGCAGTTTATCTTTATATAAAAGTAGAGGCAAAAGGCAGAGAGGGTATATATTTGCATTGTTTTATCTTATTCATGCAAATAGCATTTAATATTAACTGATATTAATCATAAATTATTGAATAATTATATATTATTAGGTATAGGTTATGTTATTGCATCATAGTATTATTATTGGGGATTTATATTTCACGTGTATTTGTATTTTTTAATTCATCAAAAGCAATCTTTATCCACACGAGGCACTTTTATAAAAAGAGATGTTAGGATTCTCTTTTCAGCCTTGATTTCTCTCCTCTTTCTCGCCTTCCTCCCCATGCCCCCCTTCCCAGTCAGTCCTCTCTTCTCTCCTCTTTTTCCCCCTCAAACTGACATTTTTTTTAAGCCAGACGTTTTCTGGGGGATTTCCTTTAACAATCGTCCAGGAAACGTCACAGGAGCAAGGTGCCCCCGGGAGCGTCGCGCAGCTTCGGGGAGACTCGGACGAGCTCCGTGAGAACCGAGGGCGCCCCGCGCCCGGAGCCCGGAGCCCGGAGCCCGGAGTCCCGAGGTGCGCGGAGGCAGGGCCGGCCCGGGCTTCGCCGTCGTACAAAGGGGCCGCTGCACATGGCAGGCAGGCGAGCAGATGCCAGCAGACAGCTTTTGTGAGTCCCTTCATGTTAATTAACTTTTGTGAGAACCTTCATGTTAATTAACTTTGCTCGAGCTTTCCCGAGACTTGAAAGCTCTGGAGTGGTTTGTTTTTGCAAAATGCTTTGACTCCAGGCAGAGCCGCTTCAAGGGGGAAAAAAGGAGAAACAAAAAGAAAGAAAGGGAAAATTTTTAAGTGGGGCTTTGTTTACCAGGAAATTTTCTCCCTTGGCTCCGTCCTTCCCCTCCCCCCACGAGTATGGACTCAACCATCAGAGAGAATGTTAATGGCCTTTTTCTTGCCCTAAAAGCTAAACCAGAAGCAGACCTCCCCGGCAGGGCGAGCTGGCTGGGCCTCACCCAGGGGAGACAGGTGTGTGCCTGTGCGTGTGCGCGCCTGCTTGGGCGCCTGGCTTTGAAAGGAAGCAAATTCAAAGTCGGAAGAGACCTGGCCTCATTTATTCCAATGAAGCTAGACTTGGGGGAGACCAGTTCTGTCAGTTAACGTGCTCATTCGAAGAGTCTCACCACCCCGGGTGAGACAGACGTGGCGGTTCCGCGTGTTTCCGAGCCTGGACTGGTGGTTAAAGTTTAACCAAAGCCAAGTGAAAAAGACCAAGTGCTGGAAAGTGGAAAATCTGTTCCATTATCTAGTTAGCTATAAAGCCTACACGCTATCCAACCACTAACATTTTATTTCAAAAATGTTCAAACGTGCAGCAAAAGTTCAAAGAATTGTGCAGTTAACACCCATCTACCCACGACCTGGATTCTGCAATTAACACTTAGCTATGTTTGCGTTTATCGCCCATGTAACCATTGTCTCTCTCTCATGGCTGGCCATCAAATCAGCTTATGTTTTAGGCATTTTTTTCCTCCCTCCCTCCCTCCTTCCCTCCTTCCTTCCTTTTTCCCTCCTTCCTTCCTTCTAACATAGAATTTTACTATGTTGCCCTCGTAGAGTGCCCTGGCGTCACAGCTCACAGCAAACTCTTGGGCTTAAGCAATTTTCTTGCCTCAGCCTCCCAATTAGCTAGGACTACAGGTGCCGGCCGAAACGCCTGGCTACTTTTTTGTTGTAGTTGTCATTGTTGTTTAGCAAGCCTGGGCCAGAGACGAACCTGCTAGCCTGGGTGTATGTAACCGGTGCCGGTAGCTCAGTGGTTAGGGCCTGTTTTAAGCATTTTGAAGTTGCTAACAAACGTATACTTCTCTCTAAAACACTTGAGCGTGCCATCTATTAAGCAGTTCAATATTTGTTTACGGCTAGTGCATTTTTTTTTTTTTTTA
>NW_003852401.1:45112449-45117965 GCF_000181295.1 Otolemur garnettii
CCCAAGTAGCTGGGACCACAGGTGCCCGCCACAACACCCGGCTGTTTTTGGTTGCATTGTTGTTTTGGCAGGCCCCAGCTGGATTCGAACCCGCCACCTTAGGTGTATGTGGCTGGCGCCTTAGCCACTTGAGCCACAGACGCTGAGCCACTTACTCAGCATCTTAATATGACATATGTTTGGTCTCAACTGTGTCATATTATTTTGTAGTATAATTATAGCATATATTCTATTGTATTTACTGTACTTTTTGTCATCCATATTAATTTTTATTTATTTTATTTATTTTATTTTTATTTTTATTTTTGGCCAGGGCTGGGTTTGAACCCAGCACCTCTGGCATATGGGGCTGGCACCTTACTCCTTGAGCCACAGATGCCACCCCATATTAATTTTTAAAGTTTCATTGGTATTTAAGAATTTTTTGTTCTAGTTATTATTTCTGTATTCATATATGTTATGGTTTCCCCAACTGCTTTTTTTTTTCTTACTTAACCTTTTACAACCTAATCCATCATCAGTGTCTTCTTGACTCCCATTTATTACAACAAGCAATGATCCTATTTTTCTTTCTCCTTTTCATGTTCCTATCTTCTCCCATTTTTAGTTGTATTCTTTCTACTTTATTAGGACTCATCACATTTATGTATTTTCTACCCACCTTCTTGCCCTTGTTTTACTCCTGTATCTACAATAAACCATTCACTATTGATGTTTTCTCTATTATCACTTAGTTGATGAAGTTCCTTTTTTAGGAAGGGCACTGGCACAGTACTCCATCAATTGGATAGCTTAAACAGAGACAAAATCCTCAACTACCACTTTCTTTCCTTGGGTTTCATGAAAATGCTGCCTCACTTTACCTTGCTTTTTTTGTGGCTCATGAGAAGTCTGATGCCGTTCCTCATTTTCTTACCTATAAGTAACTGAATCATTTTGCTTCAAGGTTCTGAGAATCTCTTCCTTTTCTCATTAAAGTCTAACCATTTTACTATGATATGTCTTGGAGATAATTGTCTCTTGTCAGTTTTCCCGTTTATACAGTAGCCTTGCTCTATGTGTAGGCTGAAATATTCTTTAATTTTCAGAAAATTCTCTTGGAGTATAAATTTAGATATCAGTTATGTTGAGAGAGAGATATGTATGTATATACATATAGACAGGGTGGACATAAATTTCGTGTGCAATTTAAAATAGTGGTAACTTTAAATTGCATATGAACCTTATGTCCACCCTGCATCTATATATATTTTTTGCTTCTTTAGGGAACACAAGTATTCATATGTTGGACCTTCTCTGTTTGCCTTCTGTTTCAGCCACTTTCTTTCTGATTCTTTTAACTTCTTTATCTCATTTTAATACTCTTGGTTGTTTGCTTTCTTTTCATCAGTGTTCCTAATTAAATTCTTATTTAACTCTATTCTCATTGGGACTTATACTTTATTTCTGAAATAATTCTGTCTTTTTCTTCAATACCTTTTTTGAGTTTAATGAATTCATGGGGGATTTCTTCTGATTTTGTGTGCATTTTTCCGGTTTGTAAAAGTTATGATACTACTTCATTTTATATGGAATCAAAAAAACTTCGAATAGCCAAGACATTACTCAGAAATAAAAACAAACCAGGAGGAATCACGCTACCAGACTTCAGACTATACTGTACATCTATAGTGATCAAAACAGCATGGTACTGGCACAAAAATAGAGAAGCAGATGTATGGAACAGAGTAGAGAACCAAGAAATAAACCCAGACACTTATCATCACTTGATCTTTGATAAGCCTATCAAAAACATAAATTGGAGGAAAGATTTCATATTTAACAAATGGTGCTGGGTGAATTGGCTGGCTACTTGTAGAAGACTGAAACTGGACCCACACCTTGCACCGTTAACAAAAATTGACGCTCACTGGATAAAAGATTTAAACTTAAGACATGAAACTATAAAGATTCTTGGAGAGAGTATAGGGGAAACACTTGAAGAAATTGGCCTGGGAGAATATTTTATTAGAAGGACCCCTAGGCAACACCAAATATACATTACTGGGATCTGATCAAACTAAAGGCTTCTGCACAGCCAAGAACACAAGTAAAGCAAGCAGAGAGCCCTCAGAATGGGAGAAGATATTTGCAGTTTATGTTTCTGACAAAGGTTTGATAACCAGAATCCACAGAGAACTCAAACTTATTAAAAGTGATCTGAAATAATTTCACTGTGGGCAAGAGACTTGAACAGAAGCTTCTCTGCAGAAGACAGGCACATGGTCTACAGATACATGAAACAATGCTCATCATCTGTAATCATCAGAGAAATGCAAATCAAAACCAGTTTGAGATATCATCTAACTCCTGTAAGAGTAGCCAACATAACAAAATCCCAAAATTATATTTGTTGGCACGGATGTAGAGAGAAGGGAACACTTCTGCACTGCTGGTGGGAATGCAAACTAATATATCTCTTCTGGAAAGAAGTTTGGAGAACACTTAGGGAACTAAAAGTAGACATACTGTTCGATCCTGCAATTCTTCTACTAAATATATATCCAGATGACCAAAAATCACTTTACAACAAAGACATTTGCACAAGAATGTTTATTGCAGCCCAATTCATAATTGCCAAGTCATAGAAGCACCTCAAATGCCCATCAACCCGTGAATGGATTAACAAATTGTGGTATATGTACACCATGGAATACTATGCAGCCATAAAAAAGACAGAAACTTTACCTTTTTATGTTTACGTGCATGGAGCTGGATCATAATCTTCTTAGTAAAGTATCTCAAGAATGAAAAAAAAATAACCAATGTACTCAGTACTATTATGAAATCAAAATATAATCACCCACACTTTCATAAGAAAGATACAACACAATTATAGCCCAGAAAGAAATAGAGAAGAGGATAATCAGTGCCCTACTTATTGTGTATATTGCAAGGATACATGTCAACTATATTAATGGTAGAGTATAAGGTCTAAGCTACCAATGAGGTTATCAAAGGTAGGGTAGTAGGGTGGACAGGTGGCAGAAGGGTAATCAGTGCCCTACCTATTGTGTATATTGCAAGGGTACATGTCAACTATATTAATGGTAGAGTATAAATGTCTAAACACAACAATTAAATAAGTGAGGTGAACACTATGTTAACCAGTTTGAAGTAAACATTTCAAATGGTATATAAAATCAGCACATTATACCCCATAAATGCACTAATGTACACAGTTATGATCTAATAAAAAAATAAAAATTATGATACTAATATTTTTAAAAATACTATCTATATTTGGGTTAAGGTACTGAATTCAGGTGGTGCCCGTGGCTTGATGGGTGGGGCACTGGCCACATGCTCCAAGGCTGGTGGGTTTGAACCTGGCCCAGGCCTGCTACAACAATGACAACTGCGACAACAACAAAAAAATAGCTGGGCATTATGGTGGGTGCCTGTAGTCCCAGCTACTTGGGAGGCTGAGGCAAGAGAATCACTTAAGCTCTAGAGTCTGAGGTTGCTGTGAGCTGTGACACCACAGCATTTTACCCAGGGCAACAGCTTGAGACACTTGTCTCAAAAAAAAAAAAAAAAGATACTTAATTCAGTTTGGAGGGTATGTTAAGTTTTCTTCTGCTTTGTGAATGATTTGGGGGAAGAATTTTCATCAGTTAAATGTTACAAGTAAATTTCCTGTTTTCTTCTTACAGTTGCTTTACAGGAAATCAGATTGATTTTTATTTTCTTATTTTTGGATATTTGTGGGCAGGATTTCTAGTTCAGGGGTATCTTCTTATGCTAATTTATGGAGGTACAATTTATTTATGTATTTATTTATTTATTCAGTTTTTGGCCAAGGCTGGATTTGAACCCACCACCTCCAGCATATGGGGCCAGCACCTTACTCCTTTGAGCCACAGCACCACCCTAGAGGTACAATTTTTTTCAGTGGATGAAATTGTTGGTATTTGTGATCATCCTAGTAAATGTTTAACAATCAGATCACTAGGAAAAAACATGTAGCCTGACTAGTAGCATTTTCTGGGTTCTGTGGCATATATACTCCTACTGTGGCTGATTTTAAGATACCAGTGAGGTTATCGTTGAACATAGGAAGAGAAGATGGTAAGTCCACATGAACCATCATGTTTATTACACATCTATATCCTTTTTGCTTTTGCATCATCTTTGGTTTTTCCATCTTATTTCCTCCTTGTCTTTCATGGTCCCATCTTCGAGGACACAACTCTTTCTGTTTTAACACTGTAACTTTCAGTGCTGCTCATTTTAAGTCCCTCTGTTGTAGCTGTTCTTTGCTCTACCAAGTCGCAGACACATATTCAGTACTTTGACACTTCCTATTGGACTTTTCTGGGGTAAATTTGCTTACGTTTCATCTGTATCTCCTAACTCCCTTTCTTATTTTTTATGGGTTTCTTAAGACTTCAGCATCCACCGGCTTGCAGTGCTGGTAGGACTCTCCTGGGACTGGGTATTTAGTTCTCTATTTAAGGTTATTTGAAGACCGTGTATTTTCTAGCTACTAATAAAGCTGAAGGCGTAAGTCATGTGTAGTTCTCTTGACATTCATTAGTGGTTATATACTTGTGGAGCGGATGTATAAGAATACAGAGAGAAGTTTGGATCCAGGTAGCCACCAGTGTCACTACTCTTGAAGACCTTACTGGCTTTACTTTTTATTATCTAATTTATTGTTGCAATTTCATGTTGACACAGGCTGTAGGTGAGCTTTTCACGTTACCCTACTTCACATGAGACCTAGTCCTTTAGGCTGTCTCCGTGCTCCAGTAAGTAAAGCATGGTTTTAATATTTAGTCAGATTGACTAATAATAGTGAGTGGTAAATGTCCTACCTACAATTCTGAGTCAGTGGGATTGGTATCTCATGCTCTCAGCCTGACCTCAACGAATTCCAATCAGGCGGAAATGCTTGACCTCAAGTGGAAGTAGTAGAGAGAGGAGAGGAACATGTCAAAATAATAGCAATTTGAATCTGTTTTTAGTTTTGGCATACACTAGAGTAGGGTAAGTATTCAATTAAAAGTTATTCAATGTTCCTATGGCTCTCAGCATTCACAACTGCATTTAATATTCAACTGTTATTTAATCTTATTCCCATATGTCTTGCATATAAAGATTTAGCCATCTTTGTGTTTACTGCAGTGCCTAGTACTGATCCATGATTAAAGTTATTGATTTATTCATTTGATTTGATTTTTATTTTATATTGCAAAAACTTCTTTTGAGTGCCAACACAGGCATAAAGTCATGGACTCAGCAAAGCACACAGACTACAACATGCAATGCTAATTTTTTTATTCTTTGAAGAAGTGGGGTCTTGCTATTACCCAGGCTGGTCTTGCTTCTACTCTCAAGCAATGCTCCTGCTTTGGCCTCCCAAAGTGCTAAGATTAGAAAATCCAATGTATTGTTTGCATCTACATCTTTTGTCTGTAACTTCAGATTTTTGATTCAGACATTGAAGAAACTCACTGTTTTTTTTTTTTTTT
>NW_003852401.1:45118950-45120242 GCF_000181295.1 Otolemur garnettii
AAAAAAAAAAAAAACTAGGCTTCAAACTCACTGACCCTAGAGTAATATGGTTTGGTGAAGTAACATTCTGGATGGAAATTCTGAAACTGAAAGAGGGTAACACAAATCAGATGTTCATCCAGAGGATGTTTAAATGTATATATATGTAAATACATCCTCTGGGTTGTCAACAATATGATTTTCTTGCAGAGATTTTCTTACACAGCACAATATAGGCCAGTCTTGGTAAACAGGCTGCTTTGAAGCTATCTATCATGCTTGCTCCTTAGATCTGGTAGTTTTTCTTTACCCACGATGTATTTACCAACATACCCCCTTAATTACACATGCCACTACACACTCTTATTCTGCGGCTCCAGCTTCCTTAACTGACTGAGTGAGGGAGACCCTGTTTGATTTCCTGGCTTCACTGAAGTAGAGAAATGCTTCACAACCTCTCCTCTTAAATACACAGCTACAAAGCTGCCTTGCTTGGGTTATATATAAGTTTATAAAGAAGCAAGATGATTCAGGCTGAAAAGGGTCCAAAGGTTATTGAGATTATGGATGCTTTTAATTTTTAAAATATTTCACTGTTTTTCAGTGCGTGTGTGTTACCTTTTTTCAAAACCATATGATCAAACACACACACACACACACACACACACACACACTCAAAAAGAAAATACCAAAATGATACAAGTATGAGTGCCTGTAATCCCAGCTACTGGGAAGCTGAGGCAAGAGAATTGATTGAGCCCAAGAGTTGGAGGTTGCTGTGAGCTATGATGTCAAGGCACCCTACTGGGGATGACAAAGTGAGACTCTGTCTCAAAAAAAAAAAAAAGACCTTTCAACCATCATGACTGTTTTAATATTTTCACCACTCCTCACTATTCTCCTGGAAAGCAAGGCTTTCTCTCCTCCTCTCCAAAACATACACACAAACATACACCACACCCTTATATACCACACCCATGCACTCACCACAGTGGTGATCTCTGGCTTGGCAGAAATGATTTTGTGTATTCACTTATCTATATTTTCTGATTTTCTTCAGGGTACCAATATTGCTTCTAGTCTTGCTACCGTGCCCAGACAGGTATCAAACTTCAGGCCTCAAGTGATCCTCCCACCTTGCCCTCCCAGAGGGGTAGATCACAGGAGTTTAACAATAACCTAAACATTGAAATAACTGCCTCATAGACAAATGCATCAAACGTTTTATATTCTCGCCAACCCTTGGCATTATTAAAAGTTTCCAGTTCTGAGTGAATGAGGGATAAAAACTTTCTTTTTTTTTTTTTTTTTTT
>NW_003852401.1:45120615-45140299 GCF_000181295.1 Otolemur garnettii
TAGGATTACAGGCGTGAGCCACCATGCCTGGCTAGGATAAAAACTTTTCTATTGGTACAGTGGACACTATTCTGGTGATGAGCATACTAAGAGCCCAGACTTATGTACTATACAAGGGATCCATGTAACAAAAACATTTGTACCCTCATAATATTTTGGAAAAACAAAAGAATACTGAAAAAAGAAGTTTTCAACTTTGTGTTTCCTGATTATTAATGAGACAGCCATTGGTGGTTTTGTCTAGTCTTGCACAAAACCTACATTATCTTAATTACCACATTTTTTAAAATAATAAATCTTGATATCTAGTAGAGGAGTTTCTCCAGCCTTGGTCTGAATCTTCACTGTTCAATATAGTAGCTACATGCTACATGTATTTTTGGAGCCCTAGAAATGTGACTAGTTGAAAGTGAGATGGGCTTTAAGTGTAAAATACACACCAGCTTTTCAAGACTAAGTACCAAAAAGAAAATGTAAAATGTCTGTTAATAATTTTTACATTGATTACATGTTGAAACGATACTTTAAATATTCAAAATTGAGTTAAATAAGATATATTATTAAAAGTAATTACAACTGTTTCTTTTTAGTCTTTTAAATGTGGCTACGAGCAAATGTAAAATTGTATATGTGGTTCATCTCGTTGGCTCGTGTTCTATTTCTCTTGGACAGTGCTGTTCTAGAACTCACTGGTTTTTCTATTTCTTTGTCAGTCAAAATAGTAAGTCACATTTTTTCCTACAAGTCTTTCCCTTTTATCTAATTTTTCAAATATATTAGCATAAAGTTTGTAATCGTCTCCTTTCTTTTTAATGATTTGTAGTGATTTCTCCCTTTTTATGAAATACCTGATTTTGGTTGCTCGTGCCCTCCTTCTTTTTTCTTAGTCATGTCAATTATTAATCTTTTTAAAGAACCAAGTTTTGACCATACTGGTCCTTGTTTTATACGTTTACTTTGCATTTCACTAACTTCTGTGCCTATATTCACTGCTTTCTTCTTTCAATCTTCTTTGTGTTTATTTTGCTGTACTTTTTCTGACTATTGAAACCTTATTTGAGTCACTGATTTTCAGACTTTTCCTAGTCTGTTTTTACATTCCATGTCTTTTTTTTTTTTTTTTTTTGAGATGGAGTCTCATTTTGTCACCCTCGGTAGAGTGCCCTGGTGTCATAGCTCATAGGAACCTCAAACTCTTAGGCTTAAGCAATTCTCTTGCCTCAGCCGCCCAAGTAGTTGGGACTACAGGTGTCTGCCACAACACAGGGCTATTTTTTTGTTGCAGTTGGCATTGTTGTTTAGCAGGCCCAGGCAGGGTTCGAACCTGCCAACCCCAGTGTATGTGGCTGGCGCCCTAACCACTGAGGTTGGGGCACCCAGCCTGCATATGTCTTAATATGTATTATTTCATTTTAGTTCAGTGTAAATATTTTCCAGTTTTTGTATTTGACCCATAATATCTTTAGGAATACCTTTCATCATTTCTAACCAAATGAAAATATTTTCTTTTAATTATTAATTTAACTTTTAATAATCGATTTCTAACTTTTTTTTTACTTTAATTTTTTTGAGACAGAGTCTTGTTTTCTTGCCACCCTAGTAGAGTGCCGTGGCGTCATAGCTCACAGCAACTTCAAACTCTTGCGTTCAAGTGATCCTCTTGCCTCAGCCTTCTGAGTAGCTGGGACTACAGGTGTCTGCTGTTTTTTTAGAGACAGGGTTCTCTCTCTTGCTCAGCTGGTCTCCAACTCGTGAGCTCAAGCAATCCACCCACCTCTGCCTCCCAGAGTGCTGGGATTATAGGTGTGAGCCACCATACCAGGCCTAACATAATTTTACTGTGGTCAGAAAATATTCCCCTATAAAATGTATTGGGACTTGTTTTTATGACCCAATATATTTTGAATTTTTGTATGTTCTTTGTTTGCTTGAAAAGATTGTGTGTTCTGCAGTTGTTGGGGACGGGTTTCTATGCATCATTTAGTTCACGTTTTTAATCATGCTCAACTCTTCTACATCAACACTTTTTCTGTCAACTGCTGAGAGAAATGTTTAAAAATTTCTCCTATGATTGTGTTTCTTATTTTAGTTGTCAGTATTCCATTTAAGTATATTGAGGTTATATTTTGATCCATATACATGCAAATTTATAATTACTGTTCTCGTGAATCTATCCTTGTATCATTATGAACTGGCTGTTAAAGACTACATAAGTAATTATGAACAGAATGTGAATAGAATATGGAGGTAAAGGCCACCCTGAAAAGGTCTCACTTGTAAATGAGGAACGTATTATTGGATGATGGAAGAAAGGCCATTCTTCTTATAAAGTGGCAAAGAACTTGGTTAAATTGTGTTTGTGTTCTAGTGTTTTTGGAAGGCAGAAGTTGTAAGTGGCAAAACTACATATTTAGCTGTGAAGATTTCTTTCCTTCTCTCTCTTTCTTTCTTTTTTCTTTTTCTTTTTTTGAGACAGAGTCTCACCTTTTTTGTTTTTTTTGAGACAGAGTCTCACCCATTGCCCTGGTAGAGCACTATGGCATTATAGCTCACAGCAACCTTAAACTCTTGGGCTCACGCAATTCTCTTGCCTCAGCCTCCCAAGTAGCTAAGATTACAAGCATCAGCCACAATGCCCGGTTAGGTTTATTTTCTATTTTTAGTAGAGATGGGGTCTCATTCTTGCTCAGGCTGGTCTTGAACTCCTGAACTCAAGCAATCCACCCTCCTAGTTCTCCCCGAGTGCTGGGAGAACAGACATGAACCACCGCTCCTGGCCAGCTATAAAGATTTCTAAGCAAAATGTTGAAGAAGCGACTTGGTTCTTGAATGCTTATGATACCATGCAAGAAGAGAAACATGAATCAAAGAAGGAATTGCTGAGCAAAAAGGAATCAGAGTTTAAAAGATTTAAAAAATTCTCAGTCTGTTCATACTACAAAAAGTGAGAAAGCATGTTCTGAAGAGAACAGTAGGGTGTGGTGGCCCAACCATTTGATAAGAGGATTATGTGGCTGTAAACCATGGACTGAATCATCCATCTCAACAGAAGCCAGGAATAGAGAGGGGATTATTCCAGCAGAAATAGTGCCAGCTGGGACACGAGGAAGCAGAGAATATGGGATGGAACAAAGGTAGGTTATGAATATGTGCTATCCTCCAAGGAAAGGCAGGAAGAACCCCAAAGCAATTTGGATGTCAACTGAGCCACTGCCTTGGCTTCACTAGGCCAGATAGGCTGCAGCTGGAGATGTGGGGGTCTGATCCCTGCATGGCAGAGACCTGGGGCACAACCTCTGGCTGGGGCAGGACCCCCACCCCACTGGCTCTGGAAGACAGGGCATTAAGCCAAAGAGGATTATTCTCAAGCCTTAAGATTTTATAGTGTTTGCCTTGCAGTTTGGACTTGTCACCCCTTCCTTCTTTTCTATCAATATTTATCACTTTTGGGATGGGAACATCTACCCTATGCCTGTCCACCACTGTATTTTGGAAGCACATAAGTTGTTTGGTTTCACAAGACTTTGGACTTTAGATGTCTAGAGTTGCTGCAGGAATGAATTAAGACTTTTGGAAGTGGAGTGAATATACAGATGAGCCCCAGTTTACAACTAGGTCATGTCCCTATTAACCCATGATAGGTAAAAAATATCATAAATCAAAAATGCATTAAATACCCTGATACAGGAGGTGTGGGCATGGAGCAGGTGGCAGCTGCAGAGCCCGGGGGCCACACTGCTGCATGGGGGCATCCCGGGGGCTCCCTGGGGGCTTGCCCTACTCCGGGCGGCCTGTGCTCACCCTCCTGCTCTCCTGCTGGCCACCGGGTCAGGTGCCAGGAGCAGGCCCAGACCACTGACTGGAGGGCCGCCCTGAAGACCATCCGGAACGGCGTCCACAAGATAGACCCAGTTGAACACCACCTTGGACCTCCTAGGAGGGGAGGATGTGCTCAGCCAGTATAAGTGCAGTGATGGATCCAAATCTTTCCCACGTTATGGTTACAAACCCTCCCCTCTGAATGGATGTGCCTCCCCACTATTTGGTGTTCATCTTAACGTCAGTATCCCTTCCCTGACAAAGTGCTGCAACCAACATGACAAGTGCTATGAGACCTGTGGCAAAACAAGAATGACTGTGACGAGGAGTTCCAGTATTGCCTCTCCAAGATCTGCCGAAATGTGCAGAAAACACTGAGACTAGCTCATCATGTTCAGGCATATGAAGCAACCGTGGAGCTCTTGTTTGACAGTGTCATACATATAGGCTATAAACCATTCCTGGACAGTCAGCGAGCTGCATGTAGATGTTGTTATGAAGAAAAAATGGATCTTTAAGGAAGATACTGATAGCTGGTGACAGATGAGGATGGAAGAACATAGCCTTTGACCAAGAACAAATGTTTTTATAGCATAAAAATATCTTATTTTATGAAAAGATTATATTAAGACCTTACAAAAGTTTATATTTTGACATTAAAACCTCAAAGTAAAAGACAGTGGGGGAGGTCAGAGGAGGCGCGCCTGGCTTCTCAGCTGGCTTCCTGGTGGTGTTGGCTTAGTGTGCCAAATTGCCTTGTCCAGTATGTGTTAGGGAGAGAATTTTTACAAAGAAGAATATGTAACTTGATTTTTGCAACCAAATTTACCAAGAAAAATGAGGTCAAATATAAAATTCATTATGAAGGCTGTTCAACAATTTTTTTTTTTGGAACTACAGGAAATTCTTCACTTAGAAGTGTTATTTGTGTACTAGGAAATTTTAAATACACATTTATACCTGAATGAAACTGAATTTATTCTGTCTCTATTTTAATGACACATAATTTGTTGTTTTTCTATAGTCCATTGAGCCTATAAATAAGTCACAGTTCTATTAGGACTATTTATAAGGACAAGGTTTCCATGTCTGTCTGTCTTGTAAAAGTGACACCATCAGCGGATTACCACTCAGGGAACAAACCCAGGGTATCTCATCTAAATATTATATAATATACCGAAAAGGTGATGTGAACAAGATACAAAAACATAGCTACTTCCGTTTTATGGGCCACTCATAACACAAAGGTCTCGATTGGAGTAAAGGTGGATTTAATGAAACAAATGAAAAGTTATTTAACAAACACATTAGTGCGCTATTTACTGTTATGCTTTGCTGTTTATTTCCTAGCACTTGTTCCTTATGGTAGATGCTGGGATATTTTTAAAAGACTGTAACCTTTTACTAATTGTGGTCTTAATAAATACCCTGATACAACCATAGTCAAGTAAAAAAGTCAGAAGTCAGCCTTCATAAGTCTAGATGCCCCTTGAGTTATGATGGGGTTATATCCTAGGAAACCTATCATAAAATTTTAAAAATCATAAGTTGAACCATCATAAGTCAGGGATTGTCTGTATTTCGTGTGTGAGAAGGAGATGAATTTGGGGGAGATCAGAGGTAGAATGGACTAGATGTATGTGTACCCTCAAAATCAATATGTTGTAACCCTAACTCTTAATATGTTAGGGAAATAAATGTTTTTAGACCTCCAAGCCCTGGGCCACTGACTGGTACCAGTCCCTTGCCTGTTAGGAACCAGGCTACATAGCATCGCCATCTGAGCTCCACCTGCTGCCCCATTCCCCAGGCCTCACTCCCATCCCCCAATCCATGGAAAAAGTATCTTCCATGAAACAGGTCCCTGGTGCCAAAAGGGTTTGGTCCCTGACTTTTTAGGAACAGGACTGCACAGCAGGGGGTGAGCAGCAGGGAGGGGGTAGTGGGGAGCTAGCTAAGGTTCATCTGTAGCTGCTCCCCATTGTTGGAATGGGCTCCACCCCCTATCACATCCTCTACTTCCCGTTCATGGAAAAATTGTCTTCCATCCCCAGAGCCAAATGGTTCAGGACACCAGTCTATGGTATTCTTGTTACAGCAGCATGAACTGGCTAAGACAGGCATTCATACAGTTTTCTGGCACTAAAAGGAACAAATAACATGCAACAACAAGGACGAATGTTAAAAATATTGTACTGAAAAAAGCCAGACTCTCCCCCACCCCAATTTTTCTGTATAATTCCATTTATATGAAGTTCTGTAATGGCGAAACAAATCTAGTTTATGTGATTGAAATCAAACTTATGTGGTTGTTTTGGGGGTGTGGGGCAGGATTAATGGGGAGGGATAGAAATGTTCTGCATCTTACTGAGGATCTTCATTCAACAAATGCCAGAGAACTGTCCCGTTAAGAGCGGTGCGTTTCGGGGTGCGTAAATGATACCTCAGTGAACTTGTGATAATGTACATGTGTACAGCCTGTGCGCGTGCATGTTTGTGTTTGTTCTTTGCCCACCTCCTTTCCATTTCTCTCACTAGGGAATATAATCCCAGAGAAAGGCAAAGCAGTTCCAAGGATGGCCGCAGCAGAAGTCCCAGAGTGACAGAGGAGAATGGAGGTCTACAGGAGGGACGTTGGCAAGAAAATAATGCGACAAGGAGATTACTTCATGAGGAAGTCTGAGGACCTTCCTGTGGAAAGTTGTACCAGGAGGTTATAAAAAGGGGTTTGCGAAAGAAAACTAAGCAAAAGCAAAAGAAAAGTAATCCTGGACACCCCGGGGGAACGCTGGACGGTGCTGGGCTGAGAACAGGATGGACAGAGGCAGCATGAAGGTAAACACGCCACGCTGCCTAATCCTGAACTGTGTGACACAACTGGGTCTGGGCGCTTCTGAGCGAAGCCTGAGGGGGCGGCTCCTCAACCATTCATAAATTCAGTAGTTAAACTGGATGAATCAAAAGAGATCAGGATACACCCAGGACTTAGAAGCATGGACGTGTAAACGCCACGAAAAAATAATTGCTTACAAGTTGCGTAGACTTAAAATTTTATCTACAAAGCAACACTAGTCTTTTCCAATGTAAGGAGACTTTTAGGGCAATTTGAAAGAACTCTGAGGTCGTTTACTAATGTAGTGTATTAAAGAGATCCTTGAAGGACACACAGAGGTATCACAATTGGCCACTACAGTCAGCCCTCCATATCCGAGGGTTCCATATAGGCAGATTCAACTAACTTTAGATTGAAAATATTTTTTTAAAAAACAATTTAAAATAATACAACAATATAAAGTAATACCAATTTTTAAAAATACAGTATAAAAACTATGTACCTAGCATTTACATTGTCTTAGGCATTACGAGTAATCTAGAGATGATGATTTGAAGGGTACGAGGATGTGCATGGGCCATATGCAAATACTCTGCCATTCCCTCCCATCCTTTTCTCTTGCACCCCATTCCAGGTCATCCAATCCCCAGTAATCCTCCTGTCTCACCTCTCTCTGAACATCCTACATTAAGTCAAGGAAAATAAGCTCTGTTCTGCCCCACCTGGGCTCAGAGGAGATTCCACATGGGGCTTGCAGAGGGGAAGGATGTCACCGAGCCCCACAAGCCTTCTTGGGTGCAGTAGGCCATGTGAGGTGCAGCCCAGGGTCCCACCTCAGCCCTGCAGAGGAGGCTGTTTCATTCAGTGAATCAAGAGGTGAGGAGGGGGAGAGCTCCAGTTACCTCCTGTTCCCTTGGGAACTTGAGGGGTTGTCAGGATGTGTTTCCTTTCTGCACTCAGCTGGGAACAAGCTGGTGGAGAATTTTCTCCTCTGAGCAGAGAGAGAATTCTCTTCTGTCCCCACCCCGCCCCCATCCATTCCCACAGCCACCAGTTCTCTGGGCAACCCCGTTAGCAGTTTGGGCCTTTCTTTCTGCACACAATTGAAGTGGAAGGCCGGAGTCTCGTCCATTCAGACACCACATGGAACACTCTGTTTTTGTCACTGCACTCTCTCATCTTGTAGAAACATAATCTTATCTGACAGAGGCAAAATCAATCTGGCCTGTCTTCTCCTAGTGACAAAGTGTGAGCTTCATTCCATGGCACAGCGTTTTCTGTAACTTCAAGATTTAACATTTCAAATTATTTTCCAAGGGGGCTCCTATTGCCGCTAAGTTTGGGCTACTTTTTTCCCTGATGCTGAAAGGTTCGATTCTTCCATCTATCCATCAACAAATCGCATTGAATGACGGTGCTCAGTGACCCAGGATGCCACTGGAGACAAAACACACCATACATATTTTCTGGTCTCCCTGGAAAATTAGTGCAAACACTTTCATCACTGCAGAGAAGGAAAATATGCATGGAGCAGTGAAGATCTGCTTTGTTTTCTTGTTTTTCTAAGAGATTTCCCCCTCCTTCAAACAGTGAAATTTATATTGTTCTTTGTCTGCAAATTTACCAGTTAAGTAGAATTCCTGGATGTTTCTCTCCCTTTCTGCAACCCAAAGCCCTTTTCTCTCCACCTTGTATTTATACATATTCCGGGATCGCTCTCTTTTCCTCTCCCAGTGCTGCTGAAAATTCATCCCATTTTTGCCCTGACTTGTCAAAAGGAGCAGTTAAAATATTTTGATTCAAATTCTTTTCCCACCTGTCCTCTTTCAGTTCCATTTTAAAGAATCCTCTTTTCTTATAAATGGATGGTTTTTGATTGCTCAGCCCTTTCTCCTGTTAAATTTTCTATTTTTTGTAAGAGACACAATCTCACCCTTTGGAAATGAAGCAGGAGGAGAACCAGGAGCTCTGGCCATCCCTGCAGCCCCATGTTGTGCTCCCAGTGAAACAGCTCCCTCTGTTCGTGGAGAAGACAATTAATCTCCTACTACATAGAAGTGGTGCCTGAAAACACCAAGATGAAAATGTTTGTGTACAGGGTGGTCTATTTAAAACAGTTCCCATATGATGCAATACAACTTGAAAAGGAAGCTCTTTCAGATGACTCACCACTTAACAATAATAATTAGCATTTGGGAAACTTGCTTAGAACACCCAGCAGAAGAATATTTTATTGATTTCTTTAGAGTTTCCACACTCTGGCTGGGGCCTCAATCAAGACAGGGCATTGGCTCGGCGCCTATAGCTCAACCGGCTAAGGCGCCAGCCATGTACACCTAAGGTGGCGGGTTCGAATCCCCAGCCCGGACCTGCCAAAACAACAATGATGGCTGCAACCAAAAAAAATAGCCGGGCGTTGTGGCGGGCGCCTGTGGTCCCAGCTACTTGGGAGGCGGAGGCAGGAGACTCGCTTGAGCCCAGGAGTTGGAGGTTGCTGTGAGCTGTAATGCCACAGCACTCTACCCAGGGGGACAGCTTGAGGCTCTGTCTCAAAAAAAAAAGACAGGGCATTAAAGACTGAAGTCCAGTTTCATTTGTATGAGTCTGAAGTTGGGGAGATCAAGTTTAACAACAGTTCACCAGAGATGGACTTAGGGAATTTAGATGATTTTAAATTGAGATAAACCATCAGTGGCACCTTGTTCAAAAAAGCGATAAAATGTTGAGATGCATTAATAAGAACATAATATCTGGAACAAAGTTGGTGATGATCCATCCCATTGTACTCTTTGATGGTCAGACTCCTTTTTGAGTATTTTTTCAGTTGTATGTGATGAATTTTTAAAACAACAGACTAGAAAGCATCCAACCTGAATAATGAAAGCTCTGAAAACCAGATTCACTAGAAGAGCAAGTTCTGAGTTAGAATTGGGTTGCAGTCCCAGCTCTATAAGTTAATAGCTGTCACCTTGTCTGAGTATCTTTGTCCACAGAAATAATGATGATGATAATAATACTCATATCATGGGGCTATTATTTTTTCTTTTTAGACAGTCTCACTCTGTTGCCCTCAGCAGAATGCCATGTCACAGCTCACAGCAACCTCTGATTCTTGGTCCTAAGCGATTCTCCTGCCTCAGCCTCCCGAGTAGCTGGACTACAGGTGCCTGCCACAATGCCTGGCTATTTTTTGTTGCAGTTGCCACTGCCGTTTTAGCTGGCCAGGGCCGAGTTCAAACCCACCACCCTCAGTATATGGGGCTGGCCCCCTACCCACTGAACCACAGGCACCGCCCTCATGGGGCTATTCTGAAGATTAAATAATTCACATATAGCTTATGGCAGAGTGCCCAGCACATAGCATGTGCTCAATAAATATTAGATATTTTTGTTAAATTGACAACAAAAGTAGTCATTATGATACCACCTTATGGTTGTGTTGACGTTATATCATCTTGTTTTCTAACATTTACAGTTCGTGTAATTTAGTCATTGCTATTTTCATTTTGTGGAGAAGAGAATTTCAGAGTCATCTGCCCTGCAGGGGCTTTTGCTTGTGCTGAGCTGGCTGAGCATGGACCTCCAACCTCACCTGCACATGGTGCTCAGAGCTCGGAGCATATGTGAGTACCAAGCTGCTGACAGGGTGAAGCCACCCTCTCCTCGGAGGGGCCGTGGACAGGCCTAGTGGGAGGGTCCTAACCATGGCTTTGGTCAACATACCAATTGCCTAGAGAAGGGAGAGCCCTCAAACTGACGGCAGTGGGGCCTTGAATACACAGCACTCCTTTGGAAAAACTAGAAAGTGCCCATGACAGTATTGCTAAGGCAATTTCAAAGCAGATTATACAGATTATACAAAGTGTTCAAACATCAAAAGCACTCAAAATCAAGGTTGCTTGAACATAGCAGCCTCATGCCAGAGTCACTGGGCAGACAGATGCTCCTGCATCAGACTTTCATCAATGAGCAACCACCTTAGGCCCAGTGACTTGACCTGGAGTGGAGACACCCCCCATGAGCCCAGAGCCTTCTCACACCACCAGCCACCTGGCTCATAGGTCTAGGGCAGACACCTGCCACCAAACCCCAGCACCCCATTTCTTAGGGGATTTCTGGACTTCTCAGGTATCTTAGCTTTTCACCCTCATTCAGTCCTTTTCCACATCAGCTTTAGAACTCCTACCACTTCTGGTTACTTTTTTGGCTTAAGTGCTGCTCCCCAGGCCCTAGGGCAAGGAGCAAAGGGACTTAAATTCTGCTCTCTGCCTTCACCTTTGATGGCACCTTGAGGTCACTGAGTCTCTGCAGTAGGACACTAAGCCACCAAGGAAAGTGCAGCTTCATATTGAAGTGGGGTGAATACCTGTGGGAACACATGTGTGCACATGATTGGGAGAGTAAGAGAGAGAGAAATGATCTATGTGTCAGTTCAAATACGCCAACATCTTTTCAGATTGGGCAAGGTTGTGTCAATACCTCTGCTATAGAACCAAGCAGACAGTATGACAAAGTTCACTGGTCCATTTTTGTAAAAAAAAAAAAAAAAAGTGTGTGTGTGTATGCATGAGCACATCCACATCCCAAAGGAAATATGCCCCAAGATTAATGCTAGATGTCTCCTCATGATAGATAATAGGTCTTCTCAAATCTTTTTTCTCAAGTGTATTTTCTAACTTATAATGAATCTGTATTGTTCAATAATAAAAGACTCAAAAGAGCTTCGAAATAGCGAGGGGCTATTTGTGACTGGTTCATACCAACTACCATTAGAAAGCCCCCAGTTTCCAACAGACAAGGTGGCACAACCTGCTAGTGTCTGTCTAATATCCATTCTCTCCTTCTTCCTTACTGCTGTGATTTTGTTGGAGCCCCACTAGGCCCAGAGATTCCTCAAAGATTCTTCATTCAATGTTTGGTCATGTGGCCCAACTGTCATCGGTAAGATATAAGCACAAGCCACTCAGTGGAGCTTTAACTTTATTCTTTTGTTCTTGTCATGATTTTCTTCTATCACATGCCTGTGGCAATAGCAAAAGTTTGTAATGAAACACGAATTGCAGCATTTTTTCTACCTATGAAAACTTTAATATAGAACTGAAGATGGGGAAAGCCAGGTGGGAAACACCTGGAACTAGCATATGGGCAGGAGCCTTAATAAGGTACAATACCCCTTTGCCCTTCTCTCAAAAATGCGGGCTTGTGGTTAGCCTCCAAATTTGGAGGTCTTTGCAATTGATCTAGACAAAGCAATGGACTAGACTGAGAGAAGGGAGGCAAGTGAGGTGTGAGTCTTTTCCTCTCGTAAGTTTGGTAATTCTGAATGTCACAAAGGTCCTTTGTTTAAGCACACTGCATGTTCCAAGCAATTCCCGGAATTTTTTAAATGGCTCCCATTTTCCTGGAGGAGAAGCTTGTAATGATCTGCTTGGCTCTCTGCCTTTATAGCCCTCTACTGCAGTCACTTAACCCCCAATGTGTAGATTCAGTCCTACGCCCCCAAAGCCACCCCTGTCCGCAGGCAGGGGGAGAGAAATCAGCCCAATCTCTCCTGCCTCTATCTTCTTTGGTCACCTGACTCATCTACAAAAGTAAGGATTCCCCATTTGTCTCTGGTAGAGATGGACATTTACTGCTGGTTAGAAGTAGAAAGAAAAGAAAGAAGGTATGTATGTTTTAAAATTGCTTGTAAATATAAACAAAGGTGAAATTAAAAAAAATAAAGTGTCCCCCCAAACACTTGCCCAAATATTAGCACTCCTAGGTGGTCAAGGCATTTCAAGCATAGGCACCTTTGGCTTTCAGTTGGTCACAGGAGGCTTAGGGGATCCTTTAGGATTTATTACCATTTTCCAGGAACACATCCCATTTACAGGGAAGGGAAAAAATGCTTTAAAATATCTCATGAAGACTGCACTATACAATCCTTAAGTTAGAGCCTCTTCCTTTGAAAACGTGCACATTTCCATACTATCCCATTTTTATTCAGACTGGTGAAAACTGTACTTTTTTTTAACTTAAGGAAAGTAATTTGATGAAATTTAACAGCCCTAATGAATTAAGTGGAGGAAAATGCAGAAGGCTTTAATAACACCAAACCTATTGAAATGAAAGAGCCTATACATTGTCCTACTGACAGACTTACCAGCAGAGCAAACCAGATGTAGGTTGCCAAGGGAAGTTCAGCTTGTAAATTGTAAGAAAAGAGTATACAGCCAGGCTCCACTGGGCTCTGTTATTTCTTCGTTAAAACGCACTGTCAATCAGGTTGAAAAGAAATGTCTAATTAACACCATAGGACACCAAAAAATTTAGCGTCAGAAACTCAGCTGCTATTCCTTTTTACAACTGTATCTCTCCAAGCAACTCCATTCCTTGCTTTCCACCCTCCCCCCATACCATCGCCCCTCCCCCAGACTCTACTTGCTTATGATCAAAAGCATCAGAGAAGTTGCAAAATGCATTGCATTACATAATTCCCACTGTATTGCTGTGAACCAGCTCCAACTAAAGTTTCCAGCAACTTCTGTCCTTTTTGTGCCCTGGGTTCATGCAAGGACCCAGAGACAATGGAACATAATGAAACAGGTTTCCTTTCTGAGATCTCCTCTTTCAAAATGTGGAAGAATGAAGAGTCTTGGCTTCGCCACTCACCAACTAATGTCACATTGGGAGTGTTCCTTCGTACCACTGAGCCCAGCTTCATCACTCATGAAATGGGGCTAAGTCAGAAGGTCTTGTCAGCCTACTTTAAGGATCAGTTGAGAGAGGGTGTTTAAAAGGGCTTTGTAATATTTAATCCACTGTCAGTATTACTTAGAGCTGGATGAGGTCCATATGTATTTTGGTTAGGAGGAATTATAGTGTGTCCTGAAGCCTTTCAGGGGTCTCAATCCTCAGTCCTTTCCCCTGTGTACTCACATGCTGTTCATGCCCAGGTCATGGGGGCTGAGTTGAAGTTGAGGCTGAACCCAAGGACTTGGGTTTGGGGGAAGTACTAGGAGAAGGGAATACAAGATATTAGTCAGAGACTCTAGGGCTTTCTTATTACACCATTCCTTTGCATCCAGGGACCAAATACTGCTGGTTTCTCCACCATGACGCCTCCCTGCTTCCACACAGTCTTTCCATTGCCATCAATTTTAGGATCTCTCACTGGCACTCCTACCATGGAATTTCCAATTCCAATTTATGCCACTCTCTCCCTTCTAGACCCTTCTGTACATGGCTACCAGATTAGTCCCAGTTAAACCGCACTAAACTTATGTCAGTCTCACTATTTGAAGATTTCAGTGGTCCACCATGTATAAGCATATATACAAATTCTCCTGTCCTTTACCAGACATTTAAGATCCCACAGTGATGCCACTCTCTGCTTCCTAGGCTCATCTCCCTTCACTTCCTCTTTAAGTCTGCCTGGTCATTTGGAAGTCTTGTTCCATAAATGTACTTTTAATGGCCTCTTTCATTTCTTCAAATATATCAACATAGTCATTGTATATTCTGCATGCGATAATGGTGATTGACAGTTTTACTCTTCTGGCCCTATTGTTTATTGTTTTGCTGATTGTTGTCACTTATAGTACTTTATTTCTCACATGTTCTCCAATCTTTTTGATTGTGATTCATATTCTCTGTAATATGATTCTCTAAAGGAATTATTGGAGGGCTGGGTTTAAGGTACATTCTCCCAAGGAGAATTTTAGCTTGCATCCACCATGTATCTCAGGCACTATCAACCCCGGTTCACTTAGAAGTAGATTCTTGACTCAAGGTCTATCAAGCCACATGGGCAATGTGAATTTGGGTCAGATTCCTTCATAAGGGGCCGACCTGTAGTTATGAATTGTCAAGAATTTTTTCCCCAAAGTGAAAGCCAAAAGAGGGCAAATTTTCTTCCAGTGTTCCTTTGACATGCAGGTTTTTGTCTAGGTCACTCATCGAAGGTGTGAGTATATTTGGACAGGTCTCCTGGTGTGTGGGACCTCCAGTCTAATTTCCCTTGTCCCCTGTCACATTGTGTGGCCCTTTAAAACCAACACTCTATGCAATTACAAAGGAACTAAGGCCCACAGAGCAGTGGATGGCTTCAATGCCCATCGCTTCTCTGAATTCATGATTTTTATTTTATTTTTTATTGATACATAACAAATGTATACATTTGGGGGGGTACTTGTGATAGTTGAATATGTTCCTATAATTTATAAAGATCAAATCGGTATATTGGGGATATCCATCACCTTAAATTTTTGCTTTTTCTTTATGCTACAAAAATTCAAATTCTCTTCTAGCTTTTTTGAGAGCACAGCTGCCTTCTTCTTTTTTTTAGACAGTCTCACTTTGTCTCCCTTGGTACAGTCCCCTGGCATTACAGCTCACAGCAACCTCAAACTCTTTGCTTCTCCTACCTCGGCCTCCTGAGTAGCTGGGCCTACAGGCACCCACCACATACCTGGCTATTTTTAGAGATGGGTGTCTTACAGTAGCTCAGCTGGTCTCCAACCCATGACCTCAGGCAATCCACCCACCTCCACCTCCCACAGTGCTAGGATTACAGGTGTGAGCCACCGCCAGCCCCAAAGCTGCTTCCAGATTATGAGATAACAGGAAAACCCCATCAGTGGCCAAATTTCCAATTGCTAGCTGAGTCCAAGTGACCTAGTTGAGTGAAACTTATTTTCCCCAATTTCCTGCATTTCCCTGGTAGTAAAATTACCTTTCCTGGTGGGGGCTTCTTAGAGATGAGCAACTCAAAGAGTGGAGCCCCAGTGACCGGGATTAGGACCTTTCGGAAAAAGCCTTCACACAGCACCTGCCCTTTTGTCCTTCCCCTCTCTGCCGTGTGCAGCCAAGGATCTGGGCACCACCTTCAAAGCCGAGAGCCGCCTCTCAGAGGCCGAGCCTGCAGTGCAACCATCTCAGGCTTCCCAGCCTCTAGAATGGTGAGAAGACGCATTTCTGTTCTTTGTAAATTCTTTATAACCCTGTCTGTGGTGTTTTGTTGCACCAGCACAGATGAATTTAGGAGTGAAAGTCGAAAGTTTTGTTCTGATGGATAGAAACATTTCAGTGTCCTGAAAAAGAATAGAAATAAATGAGAAGCCTAGAATACAGAATAGTCAGTCAGGGTTCTTTTTATAAGTAACCAAAAGTTGTTCCATCTACTTTAAGCGAGGAGAGAGTCCGTTGACGAGATGCAGGGAGGGTTGGGGAGGGCTGGAGCGCCATCAGGGAGTCTGCATGGGAGCTTCTCGGTCACAGCGGCCCCACAGAGCTGCCCTTTGGGAATGGGGGCGTTGCCAGTGCTGCAGACACGCTGCCTGCCTTCCCCATGGGGCATCAGATACTACTCATCCTGCCCTGTGGCCCCTGCCAATGAAGGTTCTGTGTTGTCACTCCCAGGCAGCAACTAATGAGCTGAGCCTCCGCCTAAGTGCCAGGGAGGCTGCAGAGATAGATGTGTGGGGTCTCCAGTCTCCACAAGGGAAGCTGGGCTCCAGCAGGCAGCTCTCCAGGGTGGGGAAAGGGCTCTAAAACTAACAAGCAAGCGAGACATCAGGCCTCAAGGACTAGTTAAGAGGATTCCGTTCAGAAATCAGCAATGGCCAGGGCGGGGGGAAAAAGAAGTTCAGGATATGTTATCTCCTTAACTGGCATTTCCAGGGGTGCCTGCGCCCCCAAAAGGAATGATCCAAGAACAGGAGTAACCAGAAAGTCAATTTAGCTTAAATGAAACTGTTGCAAACCATTTTAATAAAAGAAACTTGGTGATACAGAATTAGGAAATCTGGAGATAAGTTCTCAATTATAATCAAGGTAATTACTTTGTTGATGAAACATTTTTCCCTCAAATGTAAGTGGGAAAAATAAATAAGTCAGGGCTCTTGTGTGGGAGTCTGTGACACAAGAGATTTCTACAATACTGTATTTATTATAGCAGGACTTAATTTGTTTTTAGCAAAGTAGCAGTGATGTTAAAGGAATCTAAGCAATCTGCTTTGTCTGAACACTTCTAAAGGGAGGTCTGAGATTCCAGAACTCGTAATCATTTTGAAATGTAGGTCAATCCAAAGATGGGATTAAGATAAGCAAATTAGCTTAATATCCACATTGGAATGCAAGTCTTCCAAATAGTGAAATATTTCAGTGCTTACTCTTATCTCACCATCTCATTTTTTAGAGTGAATTAATCTGCCTGCAAAAGGGCTTCACTCACAACCAGGGTTAACTGGTAACCTGTGGAGTAACCCCAAGTTACTCCAACACTAATTCGTAAGACTCCTCTTATCCTATCCTACTTTCTAAGAATAAAGGGAATTTTTCATTGTTAGGTGTAAAATCTGCAAATTATTTCATCAACTTTGACTAAGTCTATCAGCAACAATTTGAAACTGTCGAGGACGGAGACATCAGCAAGCCAGCAATTGGAAAACTTGACTTGGGGGGGAGCATATTTTTCAATGTCATTCAGTTATTTTTTTGTTGTTGTTTTTAGCTTTTAGTTCGTCTAAGATCTTTCATTTATTTTCACACCCCAGGATAAAACTAATTTTTTGAGCTTTTATCTGGGCTGGCTGACCCTTGAAGAATTATGAAGGAGACCTTTCCTTGTATTTGACCTCCAAATCATCTTTTAGCAGTTTATTTTCCTCCCTCAGTTCTTTCGAAGCACCCAGTATTCCTGAGGCACCCCTCATCACCTACCTAGCCTTAGCTCCTATAAATCTAAGTGTAGGTCTGGAATGTTGCTACGCTGACTGGGCCAGAGAACCTGAAGTGTAATTGAGTGATCGACGCACTTTTACTTTAAATCATCTTGGAAAAAAGAGAAAAAAACGAAAATGTTTGATGAGCCAGTGCAGCTTGGCTCTCAATTTGTTAACCAGCATGTTGTGAGCTTCAAACATACCTGTGCCAGGTACTGAGGATAACAAGAAGAGGTAATTCGTGCTATCAGGTAGCTCAAAGTCTGTGAGAACACAGGGACTAAGGGAAATAATTACCTTACCACATGCAATTAGTTGCTTCGCCTTAGAGTTTCCATTGCATTAGGTACAAACGTCTGTTGGCACTTACCTCACACCATGATTTCCCCGGCTCCTAACATGTTGTCAGGCATATATAGGCTCTCAAAAATGTCAACGAAATAATGAATGAATAAACAAATGAACAATCAAAACATTATGGAAGTACCAATATAAAATGTGGCAGGAGCAATTAACTCTGGCTGGAGGAAAAAGGAAGTCTTGTAAGAAATTATGATTTGAGGTGAGGCTTAAAGCATGTCTAGCATAGCATCTGACCTTGAATGAGCCCATCATAAAAGTCAGATAAATTCAACTGAGTGGAAGTTCAGGTGGAGAAAGAGGCAGGAGAGTTCCAGGCAAAAGTATTTCCAGCACCTAGCTTAGCGCCTGGCATGTAGTAGGCACGCAAGAAGTACTTAGGAATGAAAGAAGGATGGATCAAGACCTGTAACAACAGCATGTACAAAGTCACCGGTATTGTGAGAAAGCAAACCTCTTCAGGGCATGGTATATTTGGAAAAGTATGTAGTTATGAGAGAAAGAAAGAGAAAGAGAGGTAGTTGCATCAAAAAGAATGGGAAATAGAAGGAAAATATAATGCAAGGAACAGAGCTGCTTGCAAAAGAGGAACTAGGTAGAGAGAAAAGAAAAATTAAATGGAAATAAACCAGGAAATACAGAATCAGAGGTCTGGTGGCTGTGAGGAATGACCCTAAGGATCATACACAACTAAGGTCAAGGGACTAGAACAACAGGTCTCTGACTAGGAATAGAAATATGGTAAATTATTAAGGAAAGGTAATGACTCAAAGGATTGTGGTCCAGGAGGAGCTGGCACGTAGGGAAAATAAGAAGAAGAGTTAGAAGAAAATGGGTTGTCTTTAAACTGGGACGAACTCGAGTGAACTGTGTTAGACTATGTGTTAGTCATCTTTTGCTTTGTAACAAATTAACCTCAAAACTCTCAGGAGAAGCTTAGCTTGGCGCTCCTGGCCCAAGGTCTTGTGTGAACTTTGAAGGAATATGCTGGCTGAGACTGTAGTTACCTGCAGACTTGACTGGGGCCAGAGAGTAGCTCAGACACATGTTGGTGGGAAGCCTCATGTAGCCCACACAGAATTTTCCACAAAGCGGTATGATGCCCTTCTGATATGCAGCTGACTTCCCCAGAATATGTATTCCAAGAGAGGGCAAAGTGGAAGCTGCAATATTGTTTACCACCCAGCTGTGGAAACCAAACTCTGTTGTTTCTGCAATATCCTATTGACTATTCAGAGTGGGAGGGGACCCCACAAAGATGACTGCCAGGGGCAAGAATCATTAATGGGCTGTCTAAGAGACTATTTTGGGAGGCTATCAAAGAGACAACTCCAAGAAGTTGGAGGCTGGTTACTGCTGCATTCCATAATTACCTAATCTGATGTAGTTCTCTAGATTCCTCAGGCTGGTTCAATAAAAGATGACAAAAATAGCCTTCCATAGCTCTAGGCTTATGATATCTTCCCCATAGCTAATAATCCCTTTAAAAGGAAAACACTGCTTCCTAATGGCTCCAGCCAGGCTCCCAAAGATGAAACTACAGATGGTCTGGATTAGGTCCAGTAAACGATCTGAATCCATTCACTGTGACTGCATAGACTAAGTGTGAGTGATCCACTCACAGTGTGTGAGGAGCAGTTACCTCTGGCTGGTTCTGGTACTTGCTTGGTTTCTTCAAAAGGAAGACATTCAGTGAAACAGTAGCAAAGGTGGCAGATGTCCTCTATAGCCTCAAAGCAAAACCTGCCCACTCTGCCCATATCTAAGACCTTCCTTGGTTGGCATAACATCATGTCCTATAGCTACTTGTCTTTTTTTTTTCAACATTTTTTATTATCTGAGTGTATTGCAAATATAATTTGCAAGACCTATAAACTGAAAAATATAAAACATTAAGAGAATTAAAGAAGACCAAAAGAAAAATATACTCATAGAGTGTATTTATGCAAAATCATAAAATTATACT
>NW_003852401.1:45141266-45164691 GCF_000181295.1 Otolemur garnettii
AGCTCACACCAACCTCAAACTCTTGGGATCAAGTGATCCTCCTGCCTTAGCCTTCAAAGTACCGGGGATTATAAGTGCCTGTCACAACACCTGGCTAGATTTTTTTGTTTGTTTGTTTTCTGTTCTTTGTATTTTTAGTAGAGGGTGGTGGGCAGGGTCTTGTTCTATTGCCTGGCTAGGGGACAGTGGTGTTATCATAGCTCACTGCAACTGAAGAGTAGAAATTTTAATGTGATGAAGTCTAACTTACCAATTTTTAAAAAATAGATTGTGCTGGGGGTGGGACACAATTATAAGAGGGACTTTACCTAACAAATGCAACCAGTGTAACCTAACTCTTTGTATCCTCAGTGAATCCCAAATGATTTAAAAAATATTGTGCTTTTGCAATTCTAAAAATGTTTTGGCTAACTCAGACAGATCTCTTATGTTTTCTCCTAGAAGATTGACAGTTTCAGGGCACAATGGCTCACACCTGTAATCCTAGCACTTTTGAGAGGCTGAGGCAGGTGAATTGCTTGGGCTCAGGAGTTCGAGACCAACCTGAACCAGAAAGACCCCATCTCTAAAAATGTCCAGGTGTTATGGCAGGCACATGTAGTCCCAGCTGCTCAGGAGGCTGAGGCAAGAGGATCCCTTGAACCCAGGAGTTTGAGTTTGCTGTGAGCTATGACACTATGACACTCTACTGAGGGTGACAACATAAGACTCTGTCTCAAAAAAAAAAAAGGTGCATATACTTTTTATGGCACCCTCTGTATAAGTATCTGACAGATATTGATTCTCTTTCTCTGAAGAACTTTGATATATAATTTACTACAGGAACTGGCTCATGTAATTATAGAGGCCAAGAAGTCACACAGTGTACTGGAAACTGGAAACCCAATAGCGTTACTCAGTCTGAGTCTGAAGGCCTGAGAACCAGGAGATTCAATGTGAGAGGGCAGGGAAAGATGGATGTCCCAGCGCAAACAGCGAGGGCAAATTTGCCCTTCCTCTACATTTTTGTTCTATTCAGGCCCTTAGTGGTTGGATCATGCTTGCCTAAACTGGTGAGGCCAATCTCCTTTATTCAGTCTACCAACTCAAATGCTAACCTTTTCTGGAAACAACCTTGCAGATATACCCCAAAGTAATGATTTACCAGCTATTTGGGGATCCATTATCCTACTCAAGTTGACATGTAAATTTAACCATCACACAACCTAAACATCAAATAATAGGTGATGAACAGGTAAAGAAATTGTGATACATACACTTTGTGGAATACTACTCAGCAATAAAAAGGCATGAACTATTGATATGAGATTTGACAATTAAGTTTACATATGTGCCACCTTGCACTTTTGCTGGCAGTACTGTACAAACAGCTTTGGTAAGGTTTTGTTACCTTGGTACATCAGTGTCTCACAGCTGTCTTTTTTTTTTTTTTTTTTTTTTGCAGTTTTTGGCCGGGGCTGAGTTTGAACCCGCCACCTCCAGCATATGGGGCCAGCGCCCTACTCCTTGAGCCACAGGTGCCGCTCACAGTTGTCTTCATGTTGATGTGCGGCAGTATCTTGTTGAGTGGCATTCATTGTTATTGTGTGCCATACAACTACTCTAATGGTCGTTCAAGAGAAAGAATTCCAAAATTGCTTTGAAGAGCAAGCTGGGCACTGGCGTCAGTACATAGCTTCCCCACTGGAGTACTTTGAAGGTAACCATAGTGATATCCAGCAATGAGGTATGTAGCACTTTTTCTTGGATGAGTTTGTGAACTTAATTGTTAGACCTCCTATGTGTATAGCACAACATGGATAAAGCTCAAATGTTTATGTCACGTGTATACTCTCTATGATTTCATTACATAAAATTCTAAAATAGTTAAACTAATCTTTAGTGTCAGAAAGACATCAGTAATTACTTGGGTGTAGGGGAGAGGCACAGCAGGAAACAGGAAGAAGGAATTACCAAGAAGCAGGACTTTGGGGGAGTGATGGATATACTTATTATCTAGATAATGTTAATAGCTTTACAAACATATACATGTGCAATTTATTTTAAGTCAATCACACCTCAGTCTTTAAAAAAAAAAAGAAAGTAAGGTCTTAGTTTATCTCCCATGTGCCCTCACTCAAGAAGCTACTGGAGGATGTGGGGGTAGAGACTTCACTGTCATGTGTACAATTTCCTACATCTGATCACTCCAGCCATAATGGTCCAGCATATTTCACATTTCTCAGTGAAATCTTTCTTGAACATCCCAAGTTGGAGCAAGAGCTCAGTCTGCCCTACTTATTTCATGAATATTACAATCCAGAATGTTCTTTTGGTTCCTCTGGTGTGCTGACTTCTTCGTTAAATGCTTATCTAACTTACATTTTTGAGTACCCACCATGTGGTGCTCTACTAGGCAACTACAAAGATACCTTTGGACGAGAAAATGCCTGTAGACATCATTACAATTTAGAATGAAAGTACTGGGAGGTTCAGAAGAAAAGCATGATCAACTCTTCCAAGGCAAGGAAGGAATACTGGAGATGGGTCAGGGTAGGCAGTCTTGAGCTGATTCTTGAAGGATGAATATGGGTATTTTAATGGCATAATCTTTTATTTTCAATTAAATTGTAAGCAGTTAAAGACAGACACCATGCCCTAACCCATACCTGTTATCCTTGCATAGAATAAATACTGAGAATGTATTTGTTAACTGATTAATACATTCATAGGGCTGGAATTCTCAGCTCACAAATTCTCTTTTCACTGAAAGATCCCTACAGATGTCATTAAGCTTTATAAACAGGTGTTCCATGACCTGAACCAAGAGAGTTGAATGCAATTCGTTTTTGTGGATAATGAGGATGTGATCACTATGTTGCCGAAATCAAAATGGGAGCATCCTAGGCAATCCTAGGCCACTCTGTTATGTAAAAGTCCAAATCTTGCCTCCTGTAAACATTTTCAATTTAGGACAGAAAACGTTCGTTGAAATGTGGATGTAGCCACATCGACAAAGATGTGAAATATTTCAGACTCACTCTTCAAAATTAAAGTCCACAGTGACCCTGGGGACAGGTCATTCTGGTTAAAAATAACTGTAGATGTCCATCTGCTGTTTCCTCACAGTCTTGCCTCAGCTGGGAACACTGTGAGTTTAAGAGCATCAAGTCCCAAGTCAACGAAAGAAAGAAGTGTTAGCAAACCTGTTAACACATCTGGAAGATGCAAATCATAAATTCTGCTTCTTTATGTGGGCGTCTCCCTCCTCCACTTACTTGCTGTTTTTATGTCTAGCATTTCATGAATCAAGGGGAAGAAAAAATACATAGGAATTGAGAGTGTTTCATGTTTAAATGGTAACACCACACCCCTAAGTTACCCAGGTGGTGAGTAAGAAAGAGGTTTATGGCCTCTGGTGTAAAAACCAGATTGATCCTGGTTATTTCACTCTGCTTTTAACATGGGGAGGTGGTAAATCATACATAAATTATTAGCAACAGTTTGTCCCAGATGAAATGGATTCCGGGAAACTACACAACAGTAAATCACATCGCAAATAAGAAGCTATTGATGGCCTGATTCGATGTCATTCAATACTTTTACAATTAATACCAATTTTATTTAAGAATGGAAGCAAATTTCCTCCTTTGGTATTTGATAACTTACTGAATTCAATTTTAAACTGTTAAAACTGTTAAAATCAGCCTGGCTCCTATCTCCTTGAATCAGTTCAAAGTAAGAGTTTTTTCCTTGTTGCTGCCAATGTATGCAAATATATTAAGCACAAAATCATTCTTCTGGCTCACTCTTCCCACAGATGTTCTGAGTTCTCATTCTTTGTGCAAGAGACATACAAGAAGTATGATAAAATTGGCATGATTGTCGAGAGCGGTTATTTGGGCGGGACAGGTGCACTTGTCAGATGGAGATGTTGTGAATGTCAGCCGGGAGAGAGGACTCCAAAGTGCTTCCAGGCATTTGTGCCTGGCTGTTGCAAGGAGATTCATTCTCAGGCCCTCTGAATCTGCCAGCAAAAGCTCTTTCCCACATGATTTCCCAGCCTGGTCTGGAGGAGGGCTGCTCAGACAGAGAGGCCCATAAATTTCAGAGATCTCCACATAGAAACCTGAGTTTCCACAGTCGTTTTTGAAATCCAAAGTTGTGAAGGGCTAAATGCATCTTGTTTACATACAGCGTGGGTTTATTTATGCAGTGCTCTGTTAAACTCACCATGTGCCAGCCTGGCTAACTGTCCAGGCATATCCTCTTGGGAAATTTCCAGAGGAAGGGGGCAGGGGCTGATGTCATAGGGTAGGGGGAGGGAGACATTCATATGGCTTCAGGTGAGATGAGAGGGGTGTCAGAAAAGGTAATCAAGCCTTGGAATTTGGGAGACATTTGGGTTTGCAGAAGGTGGGCAGAGTAGGTTTTAAGTTCATTACTTGTAAAAATATCAAGAGTAAAGCACACAAAAAAGTGTTTTCTTACAACTAACTCAGGCAACATTTATTGAGTTGGACCAAAAACTGAGTGAGGCGCTGGGGTTCACAAAGATGTTTCTCTCTGGCCAGAAGTTAGGCAGATACAGAATTACTCAGGAAACACTGATGGATACACAAATGAGTACCATAGGTGTATTTAATCAGCTGGGATACTTCTGGCTGGAAATAACAGAAAGCCTGATTCAAACAGGTTTAAGTGATCAAAGAGATCCACTATCTCACTGAATCAAAAAGTCTGGAAGCAAGTCTTTCTTCAGACCTAATCTGGAAAGAGAACCATGTTACCAAGACCTCAATTTCTTTGCAATTCTCAAAGCAGCTTTCTGCAATATTAACTTCATCCTGTGACTGGCTGTTCTCACCACCCAAAGATGCCTGCACCAGATTCCAAGGCTGTAGGATTTTGTCCACATCTAGTGGGAAAGAAAGAGTAATTTTGTGACACAATTGTCATAAATGTCCCGAGAACAACGCTGACTGAACCAGGGTGGGTCATATGACCACTATCAGGGCCCTCCCCCTCCAGTGAAGCAATCACTGGGGCCAGAAGATGCAAGGTGTTACTTGAAAATCTCCAGGTTACATGGTAATCTGAAAGGTAGGAAAATAGTTCTATTGTTGGCTGAGCAAGATGGCTCACAACTATAATCCTAGCACGCTGGGAGGCTGAGGCAGGAGGACCACTCGAGTTAGAGATGAGCCTGGGCAAGAGTGAGACCCCCTTCTCTACTACAAATAGAGAAATTAGCCAGATGTGGCAGGTGCCTACAGTCCCAGCTACTTGGGAGCCTGAGGCAGGAGGATCGCTTGAACCTAAGAGTTTGAGGATTCTGTGAGCTACACTGATGCCAGGGCATTCTGGCCTGCGGCAACAGAGTAAGACTCTGTCTCAAAAAAACAAAAAGTTCAATAATCAATATGTTCAGCATACTGGGTGTAAACGTTAAGGGGTTTGACTCTGCCCAAGGAGGGGGTGGTGTACAGAGGGAAACCAGAGACTGGGGAAAACTTTACAGAAGAGGAAACGTCAGCTGGACCAGAACATGAAGAACCTTGAATAGAAGGCTGAGAAATTTGGACCTTCACCCCACTCGGTAAGGAAAGAAGTTGATAAAACAAATCCACAGCATAAACTGTGTGGGCTTTACCATAAATGTCCTGAGAACAATGCTGACTGAACTGACTTATGCTCCAGATAAAGTAGAATTTTCAAAAAGTTAAAACATGACTCTCATACGAATATAGGAGGAGCACATGTCCCATTTTATTGGAGGAGCACATGTCTCATTTTATTTATTTCATTAATTAATGAGAGATCCAGTAACAGGCTAACGCCAACTTTAAGAGCATCTGAGGAGCAAGTATTTATGTAGCTCATCAGGAAAGGCACTTACAACAACAAAAAAGGAACTTAGAATAACATTGGCAGAGTACATATAAAACTAGTGGATGTACTTTGGAGCAGTGAAATCATAACTTTGGGGCTTAGCATTTCTACTCGAGAGAAATCATTTGTAATTTCTACCAGACTCAAGCCTACAAGTTGATACTTAACTTCACAGAGTCTGGGTCTTTCATTAGCAGTAACAAACAAAGCATTTAATGAAATAATAGCACAACCTAGTCTAGACCCAGAGAATAATTCTTAGATGGGCCTGTTAATAATTTAGTGTGACTCTAAAAAGACAGTTATCCTCTTGGCTTTATTTCTAAATTTTGGATAATTTGTTTTTAACATGAGAGCCATCTATTTAGTTTTTTTTTAAGTAGCATGTCAGCAAATACCAATAATTTCCATCAGTTTTAATATAGTTATTAAGAGAGGCTTGGGGAGGTTTATGTGAAGAAAGAGACATTTTGAGTGATTCTCAGAGTCAGGGTGATTGAACTCAATTGCCCTTCACTAGAAGTAGAGGCCCCTGCTGTCATCAGACTACAGAAAAATCAAGCCAGAGATGGCTCCAGTGCCTACAGAGATGTATGTTTCAGAGGATTCTTCAGAAATGAGCGTAAGTGGGAAATGGGGCCTTTTCACCACGGCCAAACAAGGAGACACCAATTTTGAACCCATTTCGGCTGTGAGAGTCCCACTCCCTGGCCCCTCTTTACCCCTGAAATGTTTTGGTTAAAAGAGAAAGACATTCTATACACTTAATAATCAAGTAGGGCCAAGCTAAGCTGTGTTTAGACCCACATTTTTGAATAACAGATTATTAATGGGCTGGTTGAGAGAATCAAACCATTTGGTGTTTGGGGAAACTGAAAATGTTTAAAAAGAATGCTTGACACCCTTTCTCTCTGACTGCTGCAAGATGTTTGGTTATTCTTAGGGGTCCACGTTAAAGATTAATAGAAATTGCTTAGCAACTTTCCACTAAAAATACAGAATATTAAAAGGCTAATATCCACTTTTCAAGAAAGGAAAGCATTTATTTCAATAGGAGCTCACCAATCGAAATACAATATTTTGTTTATTGTTGGCTCGGCGCCTGTGGCTCAAGCGGCTAAGGCGCCAGCCACGTACACCTAAGGTGGCAGGTTCGAATCCCCAGCCCGGGCCCACCAAACAACAATGATGGCTGCAACCAGAAAATGGCCGGGCGTCGTGGCGGGCGGCTATAGTCCCAGCTACTTGGGAGGCTGAGGCAGGAGACTCGCTTGAGCCCAGGAGATGGAGGTTGCTGTGAGCGTGATGCCATGGCACTCTACCCAGGGGGATAGCTTGAGGCTCCGTCTCAAAAAAATATATATATATTTTGTTTATTGTTAAAGTTGTAGGAATAATAGTTATACCATAAGAGAATACAGCCCATCATATCTGCTAAAACTAGGGTTGCCATATTTAGTAAATAAAAATACAGTATTCCCAGTTAAATTCAAATGTCAGCAAAACAATGAATAATTTTTTAGTTGTATCATGCACAATATTTGAGACATACTTGTAGTAGGCAGAAAAATAGCCCACAAAGATGTCCACATTCCCTTACCAGGCAAAAGGGATTTTGCAGATATGATTGAGTTAAAGCTTTTCTTCAGATGGGAAGATTATCCTGCATTATCCGGGTAGGCCAATGTAATCACAACGATCCTTGTGAGAGGGAGGCAGGAGGGTCAGAGTTTGAGAAAAATTGAAGATGGAGGAAGGGTCCATCAGCCAAAGAATGCAATCAGTTTCTGGAAGCAAGAATGGGCAAGGAAATGGATTCTGCCTTCAAACCTTTAGGAGAGCCAGACAAGCTGGCTCACTTCTGTAACCTTAGTGCTCTGAGAGGCCGAGGCCAGTGGCTAGCCTTAGCCCAGGAGTTTGAGACCAGCCTAAGCAAGAGCAAGACCCATCTCTACTAAATATAGAAAAACTTGCTGGGCATTTTAGTGGGCACCTATAGTTCCAGCTACTCCAGAGGGTGAGGCAAGAGGACTGCTTGAGTCCAAGAGTTTGAGATTGCTGTGAGCTATGGATGAGGCCATGGCACTTTATCCAGGGTGACACAGTGAGACTCTCAAAAAAAAAGTCTTCAGGAGGAACATGACCCTGCAAGATGCCTTGATTTTAGACTGGTTAGAACCCCAGGGAGTAGGTTACATACAGTATTGTATGATAAATTTGTGTTGTTATACATTACTGTAATTTGTTATAGGGGGCCATAGGAAATTCATATAATGCTTCTACTAAAATATTATTTGTGGCCAGGGTGGCAGCTCACACCTGTAATCCTAGCACTCTGGGAGGCCGAAGTGGTGGATTGCCTGAGCTCATGAGTTTGAGACCAGTCTGAACTGGAGCAAGACCTCGTCTCTAAAAATAGCCGGGCGTTGTGGCAGGTGCCTGTGGTCCCAGCTACTTTGGAGGCTGAGGTAAGAGAATCACTTGAGCCCAAGAGTTTGAGGTTGCTGTGAGCTATGATACTTCAGCACTCTACCAAGAGCAACAAAGAAAAACTCTGTGTAAAAAAAAAAAAAATTATTAGTTGTTTATCTGAAATTAAATTTAATTGGGTATCCTAGATTTTATCTGGTAATTCTACCTAAAATATCTAGGCATGAAACAGTAGGCTGTAGTAGAAAACACTCTGAAATAGGAGTCAGGAGATTACTATTCTCAGCCTTGGGGAAAATACTGTACATTCAGGGCTCAAATTCCTGAAACATAATCTGAAGAGGCGCTTGGCCTCCATAATCACTACGGTTCTCTTGCAGTCCATGATTCTATCTTTTGCCAATACAAAATAAAACAAAACCAACCAGCTCAGTGTCTGTAACACAGTGATTATGGTGCCAGTAACATACACAGAGGGTGGCAGGTTCAAACCCAGCCGAGGCCAGCTAAACAATAATGACAACTGCAACAAAAAATAGCTGGATGTTGTGGCAGGTGCCTGTTGTTCCATCTACTTGGGAAGTGGAGGCAAGAGAATCGCTTGAGCCCAAGGGTTTGAGTTGAGGTTGCTGTGAGCTATGATGCCATGGCACTCTACTCAGAGCGACAGCTTGAGACTCTGTCTCAAAAACAAAAAAAAAACCAATCACATTTGGGAATGTTGACAGTCTGACACAATTCTTTTCCCTTGGCTAAGTGCAATAGTGCTCTATCTCCCAGTAGTTTTCCTTCGGCCCCTCCCTCCAAGACTCTGCCCACTGGCCCAGTGTGTTTGGCCCTGTCCTCTCTTGGGCAGGTCTCCTTGTGTCTCCTAACTCAGGCTCTGAAACAAATGGTGTTACACACTATATGAGTCTCCTAGTGCTGCCCTAACAAATTATCACAGACTTAGTGGCTTAAACAACACAACCTTAGCTTACAGTTCTGAAGGTCAGAAGTACCAAGTGGCCTAAAATAAAAGGGGTTTTGTTGTTTGTTTTATTTTTTGTGACACAGAGTCTCACTTTGTCACCCTCAGTAGAGTGCTGTGGCGTCATAGCTCATAGCAACCTCAAACTCAAGCAATCCTTCTTGCTGAAGCCTCCCAGGTAGCTAGGACTACAGGTGCCTGCCATTACACCCAACTAATTTTTCTGTGTTTAGTAGAGATAGGGTGTGGCTCTTGCTCAGGCTGGTCTTGAACTCCTGAGCTCAGGTGATCTATTCGCCTAGGCCTCCGAGAGTGCTAGGGTTATGGGCATGAGCCACTGCACCTGGCCTTAAGATAAAAAATGTTGCTAAGCCTGCATCCTTTCAGGAGGCTCTAGAGAAGAATCCATTTCCTTGACGGCCCCAGCTTCTAGATGCTGCCTGCTCCCTTGTCTCATGGCCCATGGTGCTCAGATTTCTACCTGCACCATCATCTCTTCCTCTCAGACTCTTGACTTTCCTGCTCCCCTTTTATAAGGACCCTGTGCCCACTCAGGTAAGCCAGGATAATCCTCCCTTTTCAAGATCCTTAACTTAATCACATTTGCAAAGTCCCTTTTCCTGTGGAAGGTAACATAATCACAGGTTCTGGTGATTAGATTGTAGACATCTGGGGGAGGTCTTCATTCCACCTACCGCACTACCTAATACATCTGCCTACTCTCCCCTTCTTAACAGAACCATTCTTTTGTTCAGAGTGACAAGGTGCTTAGATAAAGAATTTTTATTTACAAAGCTCCCTTGAAACCACATGTGGCCGATGGGGCATAGTTCTGACCTGTGAGAAGTAGAAGTCTAGCTTCCAAGAAAGCTTCTGTTTTCCTGAATGAAAGAGGCAGGCTCAGTGGGCGTATACTTTTTGCCCTCTCCATTACCTGTTCATCCTGAATGGAAAATAAATGTGATGCCTGGGAGGGCAGCCACTATATTGTGAGCTCTAGAATGAGCATCATGCAAAGCAAAGAAAAAGTCAAAAGACCTGAGATCCCCAAGGCACTGTGAAAATGACTCCTGAGCCCCAGTCTGCCAGTCCCTAGACATCTGGTTACATGAGAAAAAGGAAACTTTAATTGTTAGAACCAGGACTGTCAGTTACACGTGTAGGAACCCAGTTGTAACAGATGCAGGTTCTTGTCTAAGTGCTCCCTGGAGGAGCAACAAGGATGTCTCCTGGGAATAAGTTAGTGCAGAATCTGGCCAGGCACAGTGGTTCACGCCTATAATCCCGGAGTTTTGGCAGGCTGAAGTGGGAGGACTGCCTGAGGTCAGGAGTTTGAGACCAGCCTGGGCAACAGAGGGAGACCCTCTGCCATCTTTACAGAAAATAGAGAAATTAGCCCGGGGTGGTCTACACCTGTAGTACCAGCTACTCAGGAGGCTAAGGTAGGAGGATCGCTTGAGCTCAGGAGCTGGAGGTTATAGTGAGCCATGATCAGGCCATTATACTCCAGCCTGAGCAACGGAAGGAAATCAAGGAAGGAAGGAAGGAAGGAGGGAAGGATCTAGGCCCCTTTCCAAACCAACTGAACCCAAATCTGCATTTTCACAAGATCCCCAGGCAGTTTTTCATTATACACTAGAGCCCAGGGGTTCTGGAGCTCACAGAAGTCAGGACGGAAACTGTCTCCTGTGGTGGCAAACTTGGTCTGTTTGTAAAGATGCTACCCCTGAGATTTACTGAACAAATGTCAAACAGCGGGAGGTGGGTACAAAATTTTGTACACAATCAGTCAGTCCATTCTCATCCACCACCACCAATTACCCCCATTTAGTTCTTTTCTTATTTCCACTCTAAAGTTATATTTCGTGATTAGTCAGCTCAGGACCCCACATCTGTTTTATTCCATCAAGATCAAGATTAATAAGGAGTTGAAGGCTGAGTGAAATCAGGAAAAGGAAAAAGTTATCTCCTTTTAAAACTTTTAAAAGCTTTTCAAAACTCTTGGTGTTTGTACACATATCTGAAATATTTTTAGTGCCATGGACCACTCATTCAGATGAACAAAGCACACTGCAAACATCCTTGACTTAAAGATGCTTTAATTTAGGATTTTTTTTTTTTTACTTGATGATTTTTCAACTTTATGACTTTAGTCCCATTGTAGGTCATGGAGCATCTGTAAATATGTGAATTCACAGAGAGCGCAGGGGCCTTCAAAGAGCCTTTCAACCCACTGCATTTCTCATCTCTCAACTTATACATGTGATATGGACTGTTCAGTTGTGTACTGATGTCTTTCGATGATTTCTATCAGAATATTACCCAAAAAAAGATGAAGTATTAATAAAGCACAGCTACTGTTTCCTGAGTAATGGAAGGAACACTGAAGGTGTGAGTAAATCTGCCCTCTTGAAGACTGTTCTGTTTTCTGAATACGTGTAAATTCAAAAGGTATAAAAGAATATACAGTGAAAAGTCTACTGCTGCTCAGTCCCCTCTCTCCAGCCACCAAATTTCCCTCCCAGAGTGCTTACCTCTGTTTTTCTTTTGGAGACAGAGTCTCTCTGTGTCACCCCAGCTAGAGTGTAATGTGATCGCAGCTCACTGCAACCTCAAACTCCTGGGCTCAAGCAGTTGGGCCTCAGCCTCCTCAGTAACTGGAACTACAGGTGGATGCCACTATGCCTTGTCATTTTTTCTATGTTTTGTAGACACCAAGTCTCACTCTTGCTCGGGCTGGTCTCAAACTCCTAGCCTCAAGGGGTCCTTCTACCTCAGCCTCCCAGAGTGCTAGGATTACAGGTATGAGCCATGACACCCAGCCAACATTTTCTTGAGAATCCTACAATGGGAACTTTGCATATTGGAAGATGCTAAAAATTGCAGCTGAAAAACAAGAGTGTAGATTTCTCTGAACACTTCTTGAGGGCATACATTAATCTTTCTCATCATCCAATTTTTAAGATCTGTGGCTGGCATTTAATTTTTCTTTCTGTAGCATAGATAAAATATCTGTCAAGAGCAAGAGTTGCCACCCACTCATTCCAGGGGATTAGGGAGATAACATTTCTAAAACACTTTGAGTCTCAAAGGATGGCTCTGAATAAACATAAGCAGTTGTTATAGCTGGAGCCGCCTTCTATATAATTTGCATTTTATAACTGCCCTCACCCCCAAGCCTGCCACACAAACTTTCCCTCCCTGCAACACCATTTGAGGGTGAGAGGTTAAATAAGAAATGGTGATTGATGGAAGGCAAGACTAATTACAATGCTTTGAGGATTTTTGTTTTGTTTGCCTAAAGCTTCCCGACTCATCTGTTCTTTAAGGAACCTGGAGATTTTTTTAAAAAGAGAGACACTTAATTACATAGTTGGGTGACCTTATTTAATAATTCAAATAACTTAATATTTTCCTCTTCTTTTAAAAAGATGGATCATATTTTACATACTTTCTTCTTTTCCTTATTAATATGTTATGGGCATTACTATGTTTTGAACAGCTGCACTGGGAAAGCATGACTATTTGAAAATAAAGAGTGCTCGCGTGTCTAAAGATCCCATCAGGAGACTTGGTTCACATTTGTGCGGTAAATTGACATAGCATTTTGAGGGCCTCCTAGGTGCTAAAAATAAAATGGACATCACAGAGACATCTAAGATGTTTTCCTTGCCCAATACAAAGCCTTCAGTGACACGTGTGAAACTGAAGGATTCAGAGAGCATTTTCTAGCACCTGAAAAATGAGGTGATTGCTTAAATTGCTGTGGTTTGAGAAGATTTCTTCATTTTGTCCCTGACCATTTTCAGTATGTACTCCAGTGGACTTACGGACAAATGACTAAACTTTTCTAAGGGATAAAAGCCTCTATGCAAAGATTCTAGGACAAAATATAAAACCATCTCTGGCAAAGTATATAAAAATAATAAACAACTGCAGTAGATAGCAATTAATACAGACTTTATTTCCTTTTTGAAGATAAGATCTTCAGTTATAAAACCGTTGGGCGGAATATTGAATGATGGTTTGAGCCACCAGAATGATTGATCTACAAAACAACAATTGCCATGTACAGTCCAAATTAAAGGACATAGCCCATAAAGGCAGTTTTAAGAGTGTATGTTTTTTCCTCCTTAATCTTGTATAAGAGCTAACCTTGTAGACCCAAGACATTTCTAGCAATTAATGATTGGTTGAGGTTAATAGTTCTGACAAAGCCTTGCCCATTGATCTTCTTCAGCTGGTCATTAACCTCTAGAATCTGGTCATTAACCTCTAGAAACTACTAAATAGGATGCAAAAAAGCATTTTACCAGTATTACTCAAAAGGCTGTATCACTGTTTCATATATTTCAAATGTAAGGTAGATGTCTTTCTTATAATGCATACGTCTGTCTGTGCAAGGTAGTTTAAAATCTCTTTAGGTTTTTATTTCCAGAATTTTCTTTCAATAAGATGTATATGCTGCTATGTATGCAGGCAAAACTATTAAGAACCGGCATCCTAAAATGTTTTTATTGGCCCAAAGAAAAGGGGGAATAAAATTAACTTAAAAAATGGAAGTCTTTGTTTTTATCTGTTAATGCTTTGAATGAATTTATTAAAAGCTAGAATGAGAGTGAAAATTGGATTGTAGGTGAGTGTCCCCTTGAAAATGGTGCCGTATGTTTCCCATACTCTTAAGAGAACTGACCATAAAGTATAGTTGAAACATCACAAACACAGGCCAGTTTATTATTGTAACCACAAATCATATTTTCACAGTAATTTGTTCTGATTTAGGAATTTTCATAAGGAAAGATATGAAGTCTCAGTGGATCATAATGTTACTGACTCTATTCACCATTTAATAGGCTTTACTCTGATTTTACATCCTGAGTCCATAAAGCTTATTAAATGGCACTTCAAAATTTCTTTCTATGGTGGAAGCTTTGGTTAAGTGAAAAGGCCTGTTGGGGTTTTCCCCCTGTAGTTTCCTAATTAGGGCTTCCTTATTACATCACAAACATTAATCACCACATTATCCAGTAACAGATCAGACTTACCCTATCTTTCAGATCCTCATTAATCTACCAGTAAAGTTATGAGCTCCATTAATATGGCTACATTTAGAATGTCTCCCTGAAGCACAGTATTTCCATTACTGGAGCTGAATAACCAAAAAAGCCATGCATCTTACCCAGGCTGGAAATGTTTTTGAAATGTCAGCTTTGACAGAGAAGCTTTCTCTGCACCCCCCATCTAGGAATCCTACAGAATATTTGCTTTATTTACTGCTTTGTGTACTATTTCAGCAGGGAAAAAAAAAAAAAATTCCCCAAGTAGGATCAAGTTTGCATCTTGCAGAGACAGAGCCATCTGTTGTTGTCCAGAGCTTGGCCATTTTCCATTTGGAATGCAGGGCTAGCCCTGGTTGAAAAAGAATGTGAAATCTTCCTAGAGTGTGATCACCCCATCAAGCAGAGGGAGCGCGGCAAGTTCCCTGCAATCCTAAACCAGCAGCACTTCCTGAACACCTGCCCTGCGCACAAATGTTCCTTGGATGAGTGACAGTGAAAATGGCAACGCGTCAAGTTCACCTGACCACATCCACATCACTGAACTAAGTTGGCTGGCTCAGATGCAGAGCCTAATGTGGTTCTGCAAGATAGTCCAGCGAGTTCGCCCAGTCTTCAGATCTCGCATAAAGGCCCATCATTTTATGGATTTGGGGAGTGTGGGATTTTCTTTCAGAACATTATAAAAAGTCTCTGAGTCTCTCAGCTTATTTTGGAATTGAATTTATTGCATTCATGGCTGGATTTGGCAGTAACTTTTTGCCTTCTGTCTTTCTGTCAGAGTAGTATATAGATTAGAGCATGCCATTTCCTCCTAGAGGATGTAACAATGAATAAACAGTTACAATTTATACTATATACATATGGTATTTATCATAAGACACATTTAAGAGAGACTGAAATAAATATAAAGATGCTCTTAAGGAATTTTAGAATATTAGAAAATATTTTTCTGAAGAGACACATACTAAAGTCAATGAATATTTGGTCGAAAATATCAAAAGACTAAGACAAAATTTAGAGTTAGACAAAGCGGAAGAAGAGGAATAGCAATAAAGAGAAGAGTTATTTTCTGTTAAAACAACTTAGGGGACACTTTTTAACACCACATTTCAAAGATTAGAAATTATGTATTTGCAAGCAGAGTACTGCATGTATCAACATTTTTAGCAAAACAATCTTTTGGTATGTTGGGGGCTGCCTTTCATTCTTGAGGCCAAGGACATACTATTTAGCAAGATGCAGTGAATGGTAAGGAAAAATGAAATGATTCTGGAAATAAGTGAAAAGTTTCTTGGTTTAAGATAGGCACTTCTCAGAGTCTTTCATGATACTCTTATAGAGTTCATGGAGAACTGAAGCCTGGGTAATGGTACAGTTCACTGGATTTATACTTGATTGAACCGAAGAGGTCAAAGAGGCAATGTATCAATGTTACACGGGAAGGGGAGCTCCAGGGATCTGTATTTGACTTTGCAACAGAGAAATGTGTTTCTCAGATGTGTAAGTTATAAAAGTCAGGATTCAAGAAGATACCTACAGATTGTACAGACGGATGGAAATCAACAAAATGAAATGTAGTGCAAATAAATGAAAACAAAAACCCGCATTTGGGTTCAAATATTCCACTGCAAAATACTCAACCAGGCATCAAAAGTTTATATAAGAAAGCAGGCACACACACAAACACACCTTAGGTGCCTTAGTTAATTTCAAGGGGGAAAAGGAGTCAAGACTTTGAGTTGGAGAATGAACTATGAGATCTTAATTTATATTAACAGAAGGACAGCGTCCAGATCAAGGGAAGTAATCATTTCAATAGATGTTTCCCTGGTCAGTCCACATCTGGAGTTGTAATTCTGTGTGCCACCCTGGGGAGCCCAGGCTAGGCCGAAGGGTAATGGAGAACAGGCTGAGGTCAGCAACGAGGGAGGTCGAGGGGATGATTGGAGGGGATGCTGAGAGAAGCAGGCTAATGAGAATCTAAGTCTTTGAAAGCTGGGAGTTTCCCCTTAACGGGGCCCAGGCTTAGTTCTTCCAGGCTGAAGGTGGAACGTTAAGGGGGCTAAGAGAAAATTAAGAACAAAAAATTTTCACCATTACACAATCCTGCAACTCTGACAGAAGTAAAACAATGATCTGCTATGATAATCAAGGACTTTCTTCAATAAGTAAGTGGCATGAGGAAGATAAGGGGGAAACCGGGGTGGATTCCAAAAGAGCCTTAAGAAACTGATCAACTAAATGCACGATAGGGACTTTGTTAGAGCTTGAGTCCATCAACCACCTGGTCAAGCAACATTTTTTGAGATAATCAGGGAAATTCTCTTGTAATAAATTCACCCTTTAAATTCAGTGTTTTTTTAAAAATTATATATATACAATTTTAGGTACTATTCACTACTATTCCAAAAAAATTTTATCACCCTCCGCCAAAAAAACACATCCCCCACTGCTTCCCACTTCCTCCACTCCAGCCCCTAGCCCTAGGAAGCATTAATCTATTTTCTTTTTTTATGATTAATTATTTTTTATTAAATCATAACTTTGTACATTGTGCATTTATGGGGTTCAGGGTACTGCTTCGATATACAACGTGAAATGTTTACATTGAACCAAGTAACCCATCCATCACAAGTATCATTAATCTATTTTCTATCTGTATGGATTTGGTGTTTCTGGACATTTCATATAAATAGAATCACACAGTATATGGCCTTTTATGAGTGACTCCTTTTACTTCACGTAATAATGCTTTTAGGGTTCATCCAAGTTGTAGCATGTACCAGTACTTCACTCTTTTTTATGTGTGCATAACATTACATTGTATGCCTACAACACATTTATCCATTCATAAGTTGATGGACATTTGGGTTGCTTTCACTTTTTGACTACTGTAAATAATGCTGCTATGAAAATTCATCTACAAGTGTTTGTGTAGACATGATTTTGATTATCTTAAGCATAAGCCTAGGAGTGGGATTGCTGGGTCATATGGTAACCCCATATTTAACTTTTTTTTTTTTTTGAGACAGAATCTCACTTTGTCACCCTCAGTAGAGTGGTATGTTGTCATAGCTCACGGCAACCTCAAACTCTTGGGCTTAAGTGATTCTCTGGTGTCAACCCCCTGAGTATCTGGGACTACAAGCACTGCCATAACGACTGGCTATTTTTAGAGCTAAGACCTCGCCCTGTAATGTACACAGCTATGATTTAATAAAAAGAAAAAAAGACCTCGCCCTGGCTCGGGCTGGTCTCAAAGCTGTGAGTTCAGGCAATCTACCCACCTTAGCCTTCCAGAGTGCTAGAATTACAGGCATGAGCCACCACGCCTGGCTTCTATGTTTAACATTGTGAGGAACTATCAAACTGTGTTTCCAAAGTGGATGTGTAGTTTATATCCCCACTAATAATATGAGCGGTTCTGGTTCTATTCTCCACATGTTTGCCAACACTTAATATTATCCTTTCTTTTTTATATCCATCATAGTGGGTATAAAGTGGTATCCTGTTGTGATTTTTTATTTGCATTTCCCTAATACCTAGAGATGTTGAGAATCTTTTTGTGTGCTTATTGGCTATTTGTATGTCTTCTTTACAGAAATGTCTATTCAAATAATTTGCTGATTTTTTACATTGAGTCATCTTTTTATTATTGAATTATAAGAATTCTTTTTTTTTTTTTTTTTTGCAGTTTTTGGCCAGGGCTGGGTTTGAACCCGCCACCTCTGGCATATGGGGCCAGTGCCCTACTCCTTTGAGCCACAGGCACCACCCAAATTATAAGAATTCTTTACATATTGTGTATATAAATCTTTTATCAGATATGTAATTTGCAAATATTTTCTGCTATGAGTTGTCTTTGCATTTTCTTGATGGTAACATTTGAAGCATAAAAGTTTTCAACTTTAAGGAAGTCTAATTTATGTAATTTTTCCTTTTTCATTTGTGCTTTTCTATAATTGAATTTTTAAAATAACTTTTCCATCTATTAATTTAATATAATTAAATATACATTGATACATTGCCTCTTTGACCTCTTTGGTTTAGTCAGTTATAAATCTGCCAAAATGTACCATTAACCAGGCCCTCAGTTTTCTATGAGCTCCAAAGAATATTGCTAAAGACTCTGAGAGTGCCTAGCTGTGAAACACAACTGTGAAATAACCATTGTGATGTGGTTGTAAAGATGTTAAAATGCCATACACTTAATTTTATTCAAGTAACTTGGAACTGCTTCATATAGTAAAGATGTGTAACTAATCAGTTATAATTTTTAAATCTATATTACACTATCAATTCAACTATCACAATGATTTAGTCATGTCTGGAAGAAACTGGACCCCTCTGAAAATTAGTGTGTAAATGGTAACACAGCATTATTTGAAAATTCTTTCCCTCATCCGGAATTTCATAGAACACACTTATGCTCATGAATTCTGAAAAAAATATTGTTTCTGCTAATAAAATTGGGCCGGGCAGAGTGGCTGGTATTTATAATTCCAGTGCTCTAGGAGGCCAAGGTGGGAGGATCACTTGAGGCTGGAAATTTGAGACCAGTATGGACAACCTAGGGAGACCTTGTTTCTACAAAAAATAAAAAATTAGCTAGTGGGCATAGTGGCATACACCTGTAGTCCTAGCTACTCTGAAGACTGAGGGGTGCAGATTACTTGAGCCCAGGAGTTTGAGGTTATAGTGAGCTATGATTGTACCACTGAACTCCAGCCTGGATAACAGAGTAAGATCCTGTTTCTTATAAAAAAAAAATTATAAAACAAAAAAATTTAAGAGAAAAGAAAATCATCCTCAGCTTGTATTGTCAACCTGATAGGGTCACTCACCCTTTCTTTAGCCCACAGTAGGGGACAACTAATAAGAAGCAGGAGAAGTGAGAAAATGTGACTTGAAGAAGAAATTCAATACTATACATTCGAAAGTGAAAACAAAATTTGAACTATAGAACGTAAGGTTTAACTAAAAATATCCTTGAGGGTCTTAAGAGAAATTTATCAGAAATTGCAAGGTCCAGGGGAAGTGGTAAGTTTTACAAATAAAGAGACATGAGTTTGAAAATTTTGAGAAACTGTATACCAGGAGACTAGAGGATCAAATCTCATTATTTCTACCCACCATTTAAGAATGTTTAAATGTCTTTAAAGAGTAGATACTTTTTAGATAGTATTGCATAAATAAGTATACATAGAGTAAAACTTGGTTACATTTGATAATCAGTGTCCTCACATAAACTCAGTCCCATAATCTCTGGGTCATTACATAGAACTATACACAAAAAAGTTACATAATACTTTAAATACATGTGTTAATCTCAATTACCTCAGTGATTCATCTTTATATAACAAGTAGTTTTTCTAAATAATTACTATAACTAACTGCTCTACCTTAACTTTGTTCTGTTACTTTCACCAACCTGAAATTCACATGGATCAAAATCTTATGATTGTTTGTATTTGTAGTTTCCAAAGCTGTACCTATTTTCCCGAGCTAATGCAAACTCTAAATTTTAATTACTTTTGAAAAAGTATGGAAAAATCCATACAATGACATTCAAAAGACAAATGGAAGTGAAAAGTAAAACTTTGTAATTTTTACATAAATATTTATATTGGACAAAACGCAAATCATTCCCCATTAAATATGGTGATTAATACATCTTCATTATTGGTCCCTCCTGAAACGTGACTAAAATAGAGTGAAATGAATTAAACATGCATAAACCCCAAAGAAAACAGAAAGCTGAAGACACTACAGCAGAGGAGAGATCTCACACAAAACTGAACGTGGACAAGTAAATCAGTGGATGGCATCTGTCTCGTGAACCAGAGGCTGAAAACTCAGCCTGTTGGGAAGCTCTGGAAAACTGAGACAAAGGGAGCAGATTTAGGCTACTATCCCCTGGGATGGCTCAGAAATTGGAGGCACTGAGTAGGTATTTTGAAAGCCTTGGTGCAGGGTAGAACTAAAAGCCCAAGGAAAACCCATAGTGCTTATAAGAAACATGGAAGCCCCCGAGCTGCATTCCTGCCCTTTCCTCCAACACAGCCAGAGAATTACCCTGCTCCTCTCCCCAACAGAAGATAGGAAGGGTTGGACTGTATGGACTCTAATCTTGGAAACACATGCCTAACTTAAGACAAGATAAAGTTCTGTACTGAAAAACTAAGTCAGTATGTACATGCTGAACATAAGACTTCCAGCTGCACTACTCCCCACCCTCATCCCACCCCATATTCTGTTCACATCCCGTAATATTGGCAGCCAGGCCTGTACTCCCAGGCAGGAGCCAAGATGATTCATCTTTGCTGGAAGCTAACCAGCCCCATCCCTCAATTCTACAGATACTGCCAAAAGGCCAGAGACACCTATCACCACCCAGTGGGGCCCTCCCATTGACAGGTTCCACACAGGGATCCAGAATTTCCAAGGAGCCTTGAGCCAGGATCTTAACTATGAAAAGACAAAGTCATCAGAAATTTTTAGTATAGAAAACAACAGCAGAAAATGAAAATATAAAAAGAGACTTGGCCAGGCACGGTGGCTCATGCCTGTAATCCCAGCACTCTGGGAGGCTGAGGCAGGTAGATCGCTCACAGCTTCGAGACCTGAGGAAGAGTGAGACCCAGTCTCTAAAAATAGCTGGGCATTGTGGTGGGCACCGATAGTCCCAGCTACTTGGGAGGCTGAGGCAAGAGAATCACTTGAGCCCAGGAGATGGAGGTAGCTGTGAGCTATGGTGCCATGGCATTCTACCAAGGGTGACAAAGTGAGACTCTGTCTCAAAAAAATAAAAACAAAACAACAACAACAAAAAAAAAAACTTCAGGACATTGGGGGCACAATTTTCAATAGTCAATTAAAAAAAAAGATAAAAATAACTCAAAGAAAAAATAAAGCAACTCAAAGGAAACAAAAAATGTAGGGAAGAAGAAAGTTTCAAAAATAAGAGAAGATGTTGTATCCATGAAACAAACAGGTAATTATAAGCATGAACATTTAGAAAACAAAAGTGAGCTTTTGGAAATGAAATATAATTGCAGAAATGGAAAACTTAACACAAGGTTCAAAAAATAAAACTGAAGAAATAACCCAGTAGTTAAAAGGAAAAAAAATTAATGAGATAGAGAAATTGGAAGATAAATTATAAGAAAGGTAGAGCTTCGTTCATTCATTTATTCATTGAATGTCTGTGCTATGTCAGACTCTGGTCTGGGTATTCGGGATACATCAGTAAGCAAAGCAGTAGGACATCCCTTCCCTCAAAGTTTTTACATATTAACTGCAGGGGTCAGAAAATAAATGATAGACATAATAATAAGTAAGTAAATTACATAATGTGTAAGGAGATAATTAATGCTTTGTTCAAGAAGAAAATAAATAAAGCAGGGTAAAGGGATTGGGAGTGCGGAGAGGATTCTGTGCTTCTTGTTTTTTCCACTTGTTTTTCCACTTGTTTTTTCCAGAGTATACTATACATCATTAAGAAGAAACATTTGAGGCCAGGCATGGTGGCTCCTACCTGTAATTCTAGCACTCTAGGAAGCTGAAGTGGGTGGAATGCTTGAGCTCAGGAGTTCAAGACCAGCCTGAGCAAGAGCAAGATCCATCTCTACTGAAAAAAGAAAAACTAGCTGGGTGTGGTGGTACATACCTGTTGTCCCAGCTACTCAAGAGGCTGAGGCAAGAGGATTGCTCAAGTCCAACAGTTTGAGGTTGCTGTGAGCTATGATGCCAGCTAGGATGCACTCTACCCAGATTTAAAAAAAGAAGAGGAAGAAGAAAAGATGGGAAAGACATGGATAGAGTAGGTTTTGATGAGGTAGAGGGTGGATCAAGAGTTCAACTTTATTTTATTTTATTTTATTTTTATTATTATTTTTTGAGATAGAGCCTCAAGCTGTTGCCCTGGGTAGAGTGCTGTGGCATCACAGCTCACAGCAACCTCCAACTCCTGTGCTCAAGCGATTCTCCTGCCTCTGCCTCCCAAGTTGCTGGGACTACAGGTGCCCGCCACAACACCTGGCTATTTTTTGGTTGCAGCCGTCATTGTTGTTTGGTGGGCCTGGGCTGGATTCAAACCCGCCAGCTCAGGTGTATGTGGTTGGCACCTTAGCCACTTGAGCCACAGGTGCCAAGCCAAGAGTTCAATTTTAGAAAAGTTGAAGTTGAGGTATCTATTAGATATTTAACATAGGAATCTAATATCTGAATAAAATAAGTTCCAGAGATAAAGAATAGAGGAAACAGGGTTTGGAGAACACTCAAGGAAATAAAAGTAGACCTACTGTTCGATCCTGCAATTCCTCTACTAGGTATATACCCAGATGATCAAAAATTATTTTACAACAAAGACATTTGCACCAGAATGTTTATTGCAGCCCAATTCATAATAGCCAAGACCTGGAAACAGCCCAAGTGCCCATCGACCCGGGAACGGATTAAGAAATTGTGGTATATGTACACCATGGAATACTATGCAGCCATAAAAAGGTGGAGACTTCACATCTTTTATGTTTACCTGGATGGAGCTGGAACATATTCCTCTTAGTAAAGTATCTCAAGAATGGGAAAAAAAGTGTCCAATGTACTCAATACCACTATGAAATCAATATATAATCACCTACACACTCATATGAATGGCAAAACATAACTATAGTCCAGAAAGTAGAAGGGAAGAGGAGAGAAAGAGGAGGCGAGGGAGAATCTGGGACAAGGGAGGATATTTGGGGGAACCTCACCTGATGTGCATGATGCAATGGTACATTTCAAAACTATTAAGAAATGAGTATAATTGTGATGGATGTGTTACTTAGTTCAATGTCAACATTTCACATTGTATATTGAAGCAGTACCCTGACCCCCATAAATGCGTCAATGTACAAAGTGATAATTTAATAAAAAATTAAAAAAAATTTAAAACAAGAAGCAGGGAGGAAAACAATTGAACAATTCAAGAAAATGTCCTAAATCAGAAATCTGGGCTCGGCGCCTATAGCTCAACTGGCTAAGGCGCCAGCCACGTACACCTAAGGTGGCGGGTTCGAATCCCCAGCCCGGAACCGCCAAACAACAATGA
>NW_003852401.1:45165996-45179869 GCF_000181295.1 Otolemur garnettii
CCGGGCTGGGGATTCGAACCCGCCACCTTAGGTGTATGTGGCTGGCGCCTTAGCCCGTTGAGCTATAGGCGCCGAGCATGCATTATTTTGAAAAATTTTTTAAATTCAGAAAGTCATAGGGATTTATTTCAGAAAATATAGAATAGTAAGACATAGACATAAAATTAACACACTTAAATTTTCTAGTATACATTACTCAATCCATTAAATTTTTTCTCTTTTCCTACTTTCCATTGGATACTTTGAGATCTCTTTGGCTGGTTTAAATTATATGGTATTTGTTTTTGTTTTTTAGGAAGAGTCTCCCTCTGTTGCCCTGGGTAGAGTACCCTGGCATGATAGCTCACAGCAATCTCAAACTGCTGGGCTTCAGCAATCCTCTTGCCTCAGCCTCCTGGGCAGTTGGGATTATAGGCATGCACCACCCACCCAGCTAGTTTTTCTATTTTTGGTAGAGATGGATCTTGCTGGATATGGATATGTTTACCATCTTATTTAAGTAATTTTTCAAGAGGGCTTTTATTTGCCTTTGTGTGAAAAATCTTCTGTAGCCTTGTAAGCCTGGGAATATTTTTCCATACCCCTCAAGTTTTGTGAATTTGGCTAGTATAACATTTTAGGCTAAAAGTTACTTTCCTTTAATACTTCAAAATATAATTCCATTAACTTTTTGCATCCTGACTTGCTTTCTGTGATTATTGTTCTTTTGAAGTTTATCTGTTTATTATCGCTAGATGCTTTGTAGAATTTCTCTTTTGTTTTTTAATGTTTTAAAACTCTATTCTAGGCTGGGTGTGGTGGCTCATGCCTATATTCCTAGCACTCTGGGAGGCCAAGCCTGCACAAAAACAAAACCGCATATTTACTAAAAATAGAACAACTAGCCAGGTGTTGTGGCAGGCACCTGTAGTCTCCACTACTTGGCAGGCTGAGGTAAGAGGGTTGCTTGAACCCAGAGTATGAGGTTGCTATGAGCTAGGCTGACACCCAGGCACTCTATCCTGGGCAACAGAGTGAGACTCTGTCTCACAAACAACAACAACTCCCCACCCCAAATTTCTATTCTAATATTCAACTTTTCCCTTTCTCTTCAATCTGTGGACTCTATCTTCACTGTTTCTTCCAATAATTACTCTTTTATATTACTCAGATACTGACACTTATATTTTATCTTCCATACCCACGAGCTTCCCTGCTTTTATTTTTTTTGTCTTTTTTGCTTGCTTCTCAATCTTTTTTTTTAGCTGCATCCATTCTGTAATTTATTCCTTATATTATATTTTGTTCAACTATTATATTTTCTTAGCCAACATTTTCCCTTGGTTTTTTTTTTTAATTCATTCTTGCTCTTGCTTCATATTTTAAAGAAATTCTAATACCTATTAAATATATTGATCATGCTTATTGTAAACTCTTTGTCCTTATGTTCCAATAATTTCTTTCTTTCTTTTTTTTTTTTGAGACAGAGTCTCACTTTGTTGCTCATGGTAGAGTGCTGTGGTGTCATAGCTCACAGCAACCTCAAATTACTGGGCTCAAGAGATTCTCTTGCCTCAGCCTCCCAAGTAGCTGGGACTACAGGTAACTGACATAATGCCTAGCTATTTTTAGAGATGAGGTCTGGCTCTTGATCAGGCAATCTACCAGCCTCAGCCTCCCAGAGTGCTAGGATTACAGGCATAAGCCACCTCACCTGGCCCACAATGAAATAATTTCATTTCAGAAAATGTTTTTCAGATTGTCACCTGTAGTAGACTGGAAAATGGTCCCCAAAGATATCAGGCCCTGATCCCCTGGAATCTGTGAATGCTACCTTATTTAGAAATATGATCTTTGCTGATGTGATTAATTTGATGATCATGAGATAGGGAAATTATCCTGGATCATCTAGAAGGGCCCTAAATGGCTTACAGTGTCCAAATGAGAGAGGGATTTCACACATGTACACAGACACATTAGACGATGACATGAAGACTGAGTGGAAGGATCCCTTGAGTTCAGAAGTTTGAGACCAACCCTGACCAAGAGCGAGAGAGACTCTGTCTCTACTAAAAAAAAACAGCAAAAAAACAAAAGCTAGGCCTTATGGCAAGTGCCTGTAGTCCCAACTCAGGAGGCCGAAGAAAGAGGATTGCTTGAACCAGGAGTTTGAAGTTTCTGTGAGCTAGGCAAACGTCATGGCACTCTAACCTGGGCAACAGAGTGAGACTCTGTGTCAAAATAAATAAATAAATAAATAAAATAAGGAAAAAACTGGACTGAGAGAATGTGATATTGTCAAATATGTGTTTGGTTTTTGATCTGTTTCCTGGCGCACAACTTTTAAAATCCTTAGAATCTCCAAAGAACTGCTAATTCGGATTTTTCTATGCTAGTGATTGACTACTGACTGGCAGCCCTTAGTAACTTGGGGACAGTAGCTGGTCACCAAGTGAACAAGACATTCAGCGCCACCCCTTGACCTCGGGGCACCAATGGCCAATAATTTAATCAGTCATGCCTATGTAATGAAGCCTCTACAAAAATCCAAAAAGGACTGGCTTTGGAAAGCTTCCAGATAGCTGACTGGTAGCCGTTCCTAGCAGGTGGCATGCCCAGGGAGCACACGGAAGCCCCCAGCCCCTTCCCACATACCTCACTTTGTGCATCTCTTCATCTGTATCCTTTGTGACAAACCAGTAAATGTGTTTCCCTAAGTTCTGAGAGCCATTCCAGCAGATTAATCAAACCCAAAAGGGGGTTGTGGGAGACCCCCTACTTGAAGGCAGTTGGTCAGAAGTTCCAGGGTGGAGGAGGGGGGAAATGGACAGGGGCTGGGTGGGGTGAGGTGTGCCAGTCTGTGGGACTGAGCCCTCACCCTGTGGGATCTGACACTATTTCCAGGTAGGTAGTGTCTAAATTGAATTGGAGGATGCCTAGCAGAATTGATTGCTTCCTTGGTGTGTGGCGGGAAACACTCACTGAACTGATCATAGACGTCTTCCATGTTGATTCTTAGGATGTGAGAGCAGAGAAAATACAACTGGTTTTTTTTTTTTTTTTCACTTACAGAAAGAGACTCCTCCTTTTAAACTGTGCAACTTTCAGGCAATCACTTCTGTTCTTTACCATCCATTTCATAATCTGTCCATGGGGTTGAATATCATCCTAGCCAGAGATTAAAAAATGAGAAAAAGTATATGAGAGGCCTTCCTCATCAGCAGGTGACCAGCTGTGGAGATTACCTTGTTCTTGAGCTCCCAGGCCAAACTGGAGTCCAGCACATAGTAGCAGAATTGGATTTTTGAGAGGGAGGAGATAAAGTAAGGAGGGAGAAGACAGGGCCACCTCTGTGGTCTTGTGCGTTGAATGATCCTCTGACTTCATTCAGAATTTCCCTCAGCAAGGTGCTCCTAACACCGACTGGCTCAGTGCTTCCCACTGATGAGGAAAGCCTAGAATAGGGGCCACGCACTCAAATACTTTCAGGAGCCAGCCCTATAGCATAGATGTCAAGGTTAAAAGGTTTAAATCCCATTATAACTTGGGAATGCATTAAAAAAATGGGTATGTTAACTTGGTTACCAAGAAGTGGACCTTGAGATCAACTTTTGTGTGCAAGGGATTTACTGAGGAGTGGCTCCTGAAGAAACTAGTCAGGGGCCGGGTGCCTGTAGTACAGTGATTACGGTGCTGGCCACATGCACCGAGGCTGGCAGGTTCGAACCTGGTCTGGTCCAGGTAAACAACAATGACAATTGCAACAAAAAATAGGTGGGCACTGTGGCGGGAGCCTGTAGTCCTCTCTACCAAGGATGACAAAGTAAGATTCTGTCTCAAAAAAAAGAAAAGAAAAGAAAAGAAAAAAATCAGTCCGGGTCTTGGAGGCGGGACACAATTACAAGAGAGACTTTATCTAAGAAACAATCAGTGTAACCTGGTTCTCTGTACCCTCAATGAATCCTCAATGTTAAAATAGAAAGAAAGAAAGAAAGAAACCAGTCAGGGGATGGAGGAAAGTGGACAGGGAAGGGAAGAAACTAAGCAAAGGTTCAAATTCAGAGTCTGTACTTCCAGGTGAAGTGGCTTCAGGAGTTGTCCTGACCCTTAGGACAAAATCGCAAAGAAGCCAAAGGAGCATTTTATACAATCAGTGTAAGATATTTAATAGGAGCTGGGGATGCACCACCACATTAATGCATTTTCTTTGTTACTCTACCTAATCTAATCTTCCTCCTGAACCCTCCCACCCATTGCTTAAATGGGGAAGGGGTGTAGAAAGGGAATTTAAAAATTAACTATTAGAGTGGCACACCTACAGCAGGGACCTTACCTAACAAACACAAACATTGTAACCTAATAGTTGGTACCTTCATATTAATCTGAAAATTTTTTTTTAAGGATGAAAATTTAAAAGAACTATCAGTTCTAGTTGGCTTAAACATTTTAGTAGGTTTGCTTAATTTAATCAGTGTCTTTAGTTTTTTGCAGTTTTCCCTTTCTCAGTTATCCTGCCCCCACCCCCTTTGCTTCTCTGGCTAAGATGGTATTTCTAGACGTGGGAAATAGTATTAAAACATTCCTGGGGTGACAGGTGAGGGCGGAGGTCTCCAGCTGAGCCATTCTTTGACTTTTCAGGCCTCTGGGCTGATGGCTCTACTCCATCTGTTTGTAGGTTGCCTGATGTCATTCACCTCTGACTCAGTCTCTGCCAGTTTGGGCATAGTCTGGGCTTCTCCTCTCCTGACTTGTCACCAGTCTGGCCTCTACTGGCTGTAAACCCCAGAGTCTGTTCTGTTTTCCCTCCAGCCTTTGGCTCAGCAGTGCCAGGTCCATGCACTATTTACTCACTCTGTCAACTCTCAATTCACCAGTCTAGTGTGGGGAACCCCAGACAGATTTGGTTTCTGGATTTTTTTTATTGTAGCAAAATATATAAATATAAAATTTGCTATTTTAACCATTTTTAAGAGTATGATTCAGGAGCATTAATTAGATTCACAATGTTGCACAACCATCACCACTATGCCTAAAACTCCTTTATCACCCAAACAGGAAGTCTCCTGATTACCTTTCTCCTAACCCCTGGTCATCTACTTTCTTTCTGTCCTATGAATTTGCCTATGTTTCATGTAAGTCGAGTCATACAATATTTGTCCTTCTGTGTAACTGGCTTATTTCACTTGTAATATCCTCATGATACATTCGCGTCTCAACTCTGTCGCCCTGGGTAGAGTGCTGTGGCGCTCACAACTACCTCAAACTCTTGGGCTCAGGTGAGCCTCTTGCCTCAGCCTCCACAGAAGCTGGGACTACAGGCACATGCCACCACGCCCTGCTAATTTTTTCTATTTTTAGTAGAGACAGGTCTCACTCTTGCTCATGCTAGTCTCCAGCTCTTGAGCTGAAGCAATCCACCCACCTCAGCCTCCCAGAGTGCTGAAGATTCCAGGCGTGATCTTGGCAATTTTCAAGAATACAATACATTGTTACTGATTTTGAGGAGATGTTGTTCAAAGGACACAAAATTTCAGGTAGATAGAAGGAATGATACATCCCTTTGGGCGCAATCTCTCTCATGCTTCCCTAATCTTTATTTCGTTTTCAGTACTTAAAAAGAGTGGTACTTTCTTTTACATTTCCTACAATGTATCCTCCCATCTACCATAAAGAATGATCTGTAACTATAGCTATTAGAGTCACCATGTTGTACAATAGGCCTCTTGAAATTATTCCTTCTATCTACCTGAAATTCTGTGTCCTTTGAACAACATCTCCCCATAGTCAACAACAATGTATTGTATTCATGAAAATTGCCAAGATCACGCCTGGAATCTTGTGGGTGGATTGCTTCAGCTCAAGAGCTGGAGACTAGCATGAGCAAGAGTGAGACCTGTCTCTACTAAAAATAGAAAAAAATAGCAGGGCGTGGTGGCATGTGCCTGTAGTCCCAGCTTCTGTGGAGGCTGAGGCAAGAGGATCACCTGAGCCCAAGAGTTTGAGGTAGTTGTGAGCGCCACAGCACTCTACCCAGGGCGACAGAGTTGAGACTCTGTCTCAAAACAAAAAGAAAAAAAAAGAAAGCAAGGAAATTGCTAAGAGAGTATATTTTGTCATCACAAAAAAATAAGTATATGAATTCATGCATATGTTGATGAGCTTGATTTAGTTATACATTTTAAAACAACATATACATGATAAATCTGTACAATTTTATTTTTCAATTAAAAAATACATACACAATTTGAAAAATGAAACTGAATTTAATTGTTTTCCACAACTAGAGCATCAAAGCCACCACTAGCCTTAGCGTCACAAGTTCTTTTTTGCCACACACTAGTTGCCATGGTCTGAATGTTTTTTGTTTTTTTTTTTTTTTTTGAGACGGAGCCTCAAGCTATCCCCCTGGGTAAGTGCCATGGCTTCACCGCTCACAGCAACCTCCAACTCCTGGGCTCAAGCGAGTCTCCTGCCTCAGCCTCCCAAGTAGCTGGGACTACAGGCGCCCGCCACAGTGCCTGGCCATTTTTTGGTTGCAGCTATCATTGTTGTTTGGCGGGCCGGGCTGGGGATTCGAACCCGCCACCTTAGGTGTATGTGGCTGGCGCCTTAGCCACTTGAGCCACAGGCGCCGAGCCCATGGTCTGAATGTTTAAGTTTCTCCCATTCATAAGTTGAAATGCACTCCCAGGATGATGGTATTGGAGCCTTTGAGAGGCAATTAGGTCATGGGGCAGAGCCCTCAGGAATGGGATTGGTGCCCTTATAAAAGGGACCCTTCGCCCTTCCACCTTATGAGGTTAGAATGGGAAGACAGCTGTCTATGAGGAAGCGCCCCTACCAGATGCAATGAATCTGCCAGCACCGTGATGATGGGCTTTCCCAAGCCTCCAGAACAGTGAAAATAAATTTCTGTTGTTTATAAGCCAAACAAACAAGAAAAGGTAACTCTCACGGAGCCTGGGTTTCCTTCCCTAAACCTAGAGACATTATCTCATTTTTCTGCTTTGGATAGGTGTTTATATTTTTTAAATCTCTCTCTACTCACTCTAAAGGATGCTTCTGATTATATATATTCAGAAAGGCAAAAGAGGGCTGGGCACAGTGACTCATATCTGCAATCCTAGCACTCTGAGAAGCTGCAGCCGGCAGATTGCTTGAGCTCAGGAGTTTGAGACCAGCCTGAGCAGAGTGACATCCCTGTCTCTACTAAAAAAATACGAAAACTAGCCCGGTGTTGTGACTGACCCATGTAGTCCCAGCTGCTTGGGAAGCTGAGGCATGAGGATCGCTTGCGCCCAGGAGTTTGAGGTTGCTATGAGCTATGAGGATGCCAAGGCACTCAACCCCAGGACACAGCGTGGGACTCTGTCTCATTAAAAAAAAAGGCATGTTAAAGGCAAAAGAGGCATGTCAATAATTGTCAAAATATTATTTTCATGTTACGAAAATGAGTAAAGGGCTGGTCTTTGTGGGGTGTGGGGGAGTAGGGTTAGCTGTAGGCTTCGTCTACACTGGTATGTCTCAAATTTAATGTATATCCATATCACCTGGGGGTGTTGCTAAAAGTGCAGATTCTGGCTCAGTAGAGCTTTTAACAAACTCAAGCTGAAGTGACTGCTGCAAAGTCTTAAAGGACAACTTACACATTAAAAACATTTTGTAAAAAATGACCTCAAACAGTTCTCTGACCAAATATGGGTTTAGCAGTCTCTACACTTGAAAAATGAAGGGACAATACTAGGTTATCACTAAGGATTTCTACAGGGTGTCTAACACAGTGGTCTCAAACTCGCATACTTACAGGGGCCAGTCTAGAGCTAGGTGGAGACCATCAAGCTGGAGAAGGGGACACTGCTACCGAACCCGAGCTCAGGGCTGGCACACAGAAACACTGGCCCAGGGTGCCCATATCGTCCAATTTTTCAAGGAAGTGAAATCAAAGGATTTTATGTGAAATTCTATGATTTTCTAAATGTTTTCAATTAGTTTTTTTTTTCCTCAAACACTCTTCAAGTAAACAAGACAAGTCTGTTGGCCAGATGCAAACGGCAGGGTGTTTGCTTACTCTCCCTGGTCCAGTGTTTTGCTAGACCCTTGAGAGATATAAAAGAGGAGGACCTGGGTTCAACTGATGGGCGTACCCCTGTTGGGAGCTAAGAGATGTGCACACGAAATAGCCAGGGACCAGTGCAAAGGCATGAGTCTGCAAGTCAGAAAAGGGAAATCTAAGCTATTACAGGACCTGAGACAAAACCCCAATGAGAGTCAGATCCTACCCCAGCAATGAATTTGGTGATTTGCCCAAGTACCCTATGTGTGAGAAATAACCTGCTTACTTTGTCTTAGTGGGTTAATTAGTGCTGATGACCAAAGAGTACAGTCACTTCTGCTCAGGAACAACTTCGGTAGTCATGCAGGCAATAGTAATTTAAAACAAATCTGGCTTAAGAAATAGATTAATGGGCAAATTTTAGTGGAATCTGTCATGACACACTACAAGAAATGAAGAGTTCTCGCAGAAAGAAAAAGAAGGTTTCTAGAAGTTATACGGATGAAACCATCTTCACTGCTATGAAAAATATATACAGAGTATTATGCATTATTGCTTGAAAATGAAGTCATGGAAATTCATTTGAATAAATGGATGGATGTGGTAAACTGAATAATGGTCCCCTGGAGTCATCTATGTCATAATCCCCAGAATTTGTGAATTATGTTAACTTATATGGCAAAAGAGATTTTGTAGATGCCATTAAGGATTTTAATTAATTAATTAATTAACTTATTTATTTTTGAGACATAGTCTCACTTTGTCACCCTCAGTAGAGTGTCCTGGCACCATAGCTCACAGCAGCCTCAAATTCCTGGGCTCAAGTGATTCTCTTGCCTCAGCCTCCCAAGTAGCTGGAACAATAGGAACCTGCCACAATGCCCAGCTATTTTTTAGAGACAAGGTCTCATTCTTGCTCAGACTGGTCTTGAACTCCTGAGCTCAGGCAATCCACCTGCCTCGGCCTTCCAGAGTGCTAGGATTATAGGCATGAACCACCTCACCTAGTCTGTCATTAAGGATTTTAAAACGGAGAGATTATCCTGGATTATCTGTGTGGGCCCAGTGTAATTATATGAGTTCTTATGAGATGAACCCCTTCTCTCATCCCTGAGAGACGCAGGAGTATCAGAAGCTGTGAGGAGGGGCATCTGTAGTCAGTGGTTAGGGAGCCTATCACATGCTCCAGGGGCTAGGGTTCAAACCCAGCTCAGGCTTGCTAAACAAACAAAAATAGCCAGGTGTTTTGGCAGGCGCCTATAGTCCCAGCTACTAGGGAGGCTGAGGCAAGAGAATTGCTTGAGCCCAAGAGTTTGAGGTTGCTAAGAGCTATGACACCATGGCGCTCTACCGAGGGCAACATAGTGAGATTCTGTCTCTATTAAAAAAAAAAAAAAAGGAAGCTGAGAGGGAGAGATTGGAAGATGAAGCCAGGAACCAGGGAATTCAGGCAGCCTTCCAAAAGGCAAGGAAACATGCATATCCTTTCCTAGGACCTCCAGGACGAACAGACCCCTCCTCACATCTTGATTTTTGTCAGCTGAGACTGATTTGGGACCTCTAATTTTTAGAAGTATAAAATAATAAATTTAGGTTATTTTAAGCCAGTAAGTTTATGGTAATTTGTTATAGCACCAATAAGAAACTAATACAGAAGGCAGGAAGCATGAAAACGCTTTTTTAAAGTTTTGAGAGTCTCAAATATAAACAAAAGGAAGTAGTTCCCTATTAATGATATTCTGTTACCTGCTGCCATGAATTTTTTTAACAGTTAAAATGATTGTTTCTGATACCTTAAATCTTGGCTTAAGTGCAAAATAGAAACGACACTTTTATTACACTTACTTGTGATGAAATTATGTCAAGAAACTGCATCAATAAATAAAAAGATAAAATATCTGAGATAATAGATATAAAGTACCTGGCAAAATGCCTGGCACCTAATAGGCGCTTATTAGATGATAGTTCTTCCACTTGCCCTTGTAGATCTTGGATCTTGAGGAGTGCAAGTATAACGTATATATGCATGTTGGCTTGGTGCCCGTGGCACAGTGGTTACAGTGCCAGCCACATGCACTGAGAGTAGCGGGTTCGAACCTGGCTTGGGCCAGCTAAACAGTGACAACTGCAACCAAAAAAAAATAGCCAGGCATTGTGGCGGGCACCTGTAATCCTAGGTACTTGAGAGGCTGAGGCAAGAGAATTGCTGAAGCCCAAGAGTTTGAGGTTGCTGTGAGCTGTGATGCCACAGCAGCACTCTACCCAGGGTGACAGCTTGAGACTTTGTCTCAAAAAAAAAAAAAAGAAATGTATATATGCATGTTATATGTACATGTATTATGTTTGGACTTTTCTCCTTTATCATGTGGCAGTTACTTTACTGTATGATAACTGTACATAGATAAATGTACATAGATAGATTTAGCCCATAGATAAATAAAAAGATGCAGTAACTAGTCTTGGAAAAGGTTAGGAATTAGTTAAAGGGTCATTCTGAAACAGAGACAAGAATGGGATGAAATTTACTTATTTTTAGGGGTGCCAGAATCAATCCAATCACAAACGTACATAATTTCTTTTTCAATTGGAATTTTAAGTGCTTATTCTTAGCAGTTTTAAAATATTAATTATTATGAAAGACTTATGAAGAACACTATTTTTAAGACGTGCTCATTTAAAACTGTAACATTACTTTCTGCAGGCAATAAAAATGTACTATATTAGTTACAACACCGCAATTGGTTGGGATGCATGCTCTAAGTAAGAATGCATTTTTTTTTTTTTTACTGAACTAAAGAAAATTGGACTAAAGCTGGCTTAATGTTCTTTTGAAACAGGGTGTATCATTGCTCAATGGAAAAAGGACAGATTTTTGTTTTCTGGGAATTCAGTCAGAGATTGCATAATGACTGAATTTGTTTCTCCAGTCTATAACGTTTACAGAATTTGACTTAAGTAGATAACAGAGTTTCTCATCTTCTTGCCTCCTGATCTGATTTAGGTTCTCCTCCGTCTTCCCCTTTTTGAAATGGAAACTTGCTACTCTCTTGAGTTTGCCTTATTTTGACAACTATGTACCTATTGATCTATACAGCAGGAGTAGATGTCAATTAATAAAAGGGATTCCCTTGATTAAACTAAATTTCTCAAGGGCATAAAACATGTTTTATTCTGTTTTCTTTTTCTACCACGGTGACCCCAGACACTATGCTAAATGTCTCAGCTGAGTTAAGCTGCTAACCACAGAGACCTGAAATAGCAGTAGTTTAAACAAAGTAGAAATTTATTTTCGTTTATTACAAAAGAAGTCAAGAGTTAGGCAAACCAGGTAACACCCATGATTATTGGGGACCCAGGATCCTATAATTTCTTTTGCTCTGCCATCCTTATTCCATGACTACCATCCTTGAGTGTTCTTTATGGTCCACGGTGACTGAAACTCAGCCTTCTTGCCATTATATTGGGTAGAAAGCTGGAGAGAGGGGAAAGGGCTGAAAATCTCTTTGCCTATTGTCTTTCCACCTTTTAAGAAGTTTTTCTGAACATTCCTCCTAAAGGCTACCACTTAACTCTCACTGGCTACAACTGAGTTACCGGCTACCCCTAATATCAAGGGAGTCTGGGAAATGTCATTTTTGTTGGGCACATTGCCATGCTCCATAAAAGCAGTGTTCCGATATTAACAAGGGAAGGAAGTGGTAAAATAAGATTAATGAGGACAATGTAATGAGTTTGTCATGAGGCAAAACTCTTCTTTGAGGTTTTCCTTCAGCTTTTCTTTTCTTTTCTTTCTTTCTTTCTTTTTTTGAGACAGAGTCTCACTTTATTGCCCTTGGTAGAGTACCTGGCATCATAGCGCACAGCAACTTGAGCTCCAGCAAGTCTCTTGTCATAGCCTCTCAAGTAGGTGGGACTACAGAATCCCACCACAGTGCCCGGCTATTTTTAGAGATGAGGTCTCACTCCGGCTCAGGCTGGTCTTCAACTCTTGAGCTCAGGCATTCCACCCACCTTGGTCTCGCAGAGTGCCAGGATTTTAGGTATGAGCCACTTTGCCTGTTCTCCTCCCCCTTTTTTTTGAGAGTCTCACTTCATAGCCCTTGGCAGAGTACTGTGGTGTCATAGCTCACAGCAACCTCAAACTCTTGGGCTCAAATGATCCTCTGGCCTCAGTTTTTCATTTTTTAGTAGAGACAGGGTCTTAGCCTTGCTCAGGCTGGTCTTGAACTTGAACTCAAGCAATCCACCTGCCTCAGCTTCCCAGAGTGCTAGGATTATAGGTGTGAGCCACCACACCCAGCCATCTTTCACTTTTTCTTAGTTAAAAAACATGTTTCTTAAAAAAATGAAATTATAGTGATGGCAGATCTTGCCTGACCAAATAAAATGTTGTTAATTCTGGTCCCCCAATCCAAAATCTAGGGAACTCTTGATTTCTTCCAACTCTAAGATACTCAAATGTACCTGTGTCTTCAGCAAAGCCTATATAAGCTTCATGCCTTAATCTTGGTAGTGATAGTGTTCAGAACATGATATTCTAAAATATGGTACATTGACATTTGAAAAAATGGCAGAAGCTTCTCACCTCCCTTCCCCCTTTTGCTTCTGAAGCAGGTCATAAAATCTAGGAAGGATTTTGTGATCTTCTTCTGAAACAGATCATAAGGGTCTCATGTGAGAATGCCCTCCCTGCATCCAGAGGGAAGGAACATCTGAAGATGAAGGGTCACAGAGAAGAATCTGAACAAATAGGCCCTGCTAAATTCCCCACAATATCTCATTTTTGTCCAATTATATGTCTCCATGATGGTCCACTCTTCATCACAGCTCGTGTAAAAATATACAGGTTTAACTGCTTCTTTAGGTCTTTATTTCCTTATGAAAGTTCCTGTGTCATGGAAAAAGATATTTTTCCTCCCTTACAATAGGCTTTCATTAGGTATCCATTGATTACCTCGGCCAAAGCACTAATGCTCAGTGACACAATGAACTGTCACCTGTAGGTCCTTAGCAGGGCTTGCTTTGCAGTAAAGGAAAGAAACTCAGTGAAGTCAGCATAGGTAAAGGCGTGACTATGGCAAGGATATGGGGTATCTTGTGGACAACTAAAAGCAGAAGCAAGCATAGTCAGTTTGCTTTAAAGTTGAGCTTAAAAATAAAAGTTGGGAATGGAGGGGGACGCCTGTGGTTCAAAGGAGTAGGGCGCCGGCCCCATATGCGGGAGATGGTGGGTTCCAACCTAGCTCTGCCCAAAAACTGCAAAAAAAAAAAAAAAAAAATTTGGGAATGGAAGTTCTCTCTCTCTCTCTCTCAGAATAAATAATATCCTTTTAACATTTCTACTTTTGTCTGCCAACCAACTTTCTGTGCTAGTCTTATTTTTTTCTTCTCCTAATAACTTTGACTGGCATGGGGGCTTTAGGTCCTGAGGTATAGAGGTAGTACAGTCTCTCAGTGTTGCAGTTCCAAATTCCACAGCAACGGTTTGATTGGCTCAGTTAGGATCAGGTTACCACCCTTTGTTTAATTAGCTGTGACAAGTAGTGGGGTGACTAGTACAAACATGTCCTCCTGGATGCATTCTTTCAGCAGAGCCTAGGGAGTGAGCATGTGGTTGTGGGGGCAAAGGGGCAGGTACCATGAATATTTATACCATTTATAATACTCCCCTCCGTTTTCCATTAATTTCCTTGACCTCAGGTGCTTTTTCCCCTCAAGTGGCAGATCAAGGACTTTCATTGTTACTTGCTCCATTTCTTGAAGTGTTTCCTTATTCTCACTGTTTTCTTTTCTTTTCTTTCTTTCTTTTTTTTTTTTTTTTTTTTGCAGTTTTTGGCCGGG
>NW_003852401.1:45180077-45194076 GCF_000181295.1 Otolemur garnettii
TCTCCTGCCTCCGCCTCCCAAGTAGCTGGGACCACAGGCGCCCGCCACAACGCCCAGCTATTTTTTGGTTGCAGCCGTCATTGTTGTTTGGTGGGTCTGCGCTGGGGATCCAAACCTGTCACCTTAGGTGTACGTGGCTGGCGCCTTAGCTGGTTGAGCTATAGGCGCCGAGACAGTGGGAATGTTTCAATGGAAGAACAACATGGCCATTAGCAACCATAAGCCTCTGGGATCACCTTACTCTCTTCCCTTATTTTGCCCCACTAGGCTGGGCCATGAGCAAGAATAATCCAAGTGGCAAGAAGCCCAAGACCAAGAGTCAGTCTACTTGGATTTGAAGCCAGGTTCCAACAACTGCTAAAAGAGATGGCTCTGTACATTAGTTTCTGAATGTGTGAAATTAGAATGTTTCCTGCCACATATAATTACCGTGAGAATTAAAGGAAACAGGAATTAGCTTAGTGCTTGGAACTTAAAAGCAATATTCACACTGAGGTATGAAAAGCAAATATCAAAGCCATGGACAGGACAGTAGTAAATGTTGGGGTGCCAAAGGAGGACTAGAAGCCAGGGGATGAGGGGGGTGTCTAGACTAGGAGTCTTACTCAATGGCTTGCATGTATGGAATCCAAGATAGTTGATTCTCTTTGTTCATTTGAGAGAGGATACCCAGGAAGTGAGAGGTCGAGGGAAATAGAGGTCTTCTCAAGGACACCCCAAGGATACATCTGCGGGGTCCTCTTCATGGTGACTCAGCTCTTTGGAATTCGTAGACTTAACTTCCTGGGACCTGGAAATTTCCATTTCTGTGAAATCCTATAGTTCTGTGGGGGCTGGAACAGTTTCTCATGCTTGATTCAAACTGATCAATGAGAAAGGTACTCACTGGTTGGAACTTTTTGACTTGAGATAAAAGGGAAAGACCCAGCCAGTTAGGGAGCATGGCCATTTTGAATTCTTCTATGCTGTTTGCTCCGCAGGCTGACTAAAAGCCTTCTTCTTCTTAAATACGGTGTTTGGGTGCTCTTTCTTTCTGTTGACCCTTGTCTTCCTGCAAGACATTGATCTTTGAAGGAAGGTTTGATAATGTCAGGAACTTGGAAGCACTCAGTTGATTGTGTTTTTTTTTTTTTCCCTATAGAATGTAAATAGTGTAAAGGATGTAATAATTTTCACTTACATATATCATTTAATATCTTTTCATGGGCCAGGCACAGTGGCTAACACCTATAATCCTAGCACTCTGGGAGGCCAAGGCCCATAGGTTGCCTGAGCTCAGGAGTTTGAGACCAGCCTGAGCAAGTATGAGACTCCAGTTTCTACTAAAAGAAGAAAAACTAGTCTGGAGTGGTGGCAGTCCCAGCTACCAGGGAGGCTGAGGCAAGAGGATTGCTCGAGCCCAAGAGTTTGAGGTTGCTGTGAGCTATGATGCCACTGCACTCTACCCAGGGCCACAGAGTGAGACTCTATCTAAAAAGAAAAAGAAATCGCTTTTGATTGAGTTCTCTATTACAACCAAAACTGTTTCCAGAGGTTTTGGAAGTAAAACCTTTTGCTTCAGTTCAGTTTTATGTTCAGATTAAAAATAGAATTTGCATTGAGGTATTTGCTTCTCTAGAATTTTTTCAGGTATTTTACAAAATGATCCTCTCATGCCTGCTTAAAATATTAGTAAGCATATCTCCAAACCTATGGATGCTAGACAAAATGAATATCATGAATGTCCATAAATTTAAGTTTGGGTTTGTAATTCCCATTTAGGTCTAAGTTAAGCCTAAACATGGTGTCAACGGAGATATTACATAGGTGACTGAGCCTGGCAATTCTTTACTAACGAGAAGATTAAAAAGACTTAAAAACCACAATATGGCAAGATCTCAATTATTAATACTACTACAAACACTAAAAATGATTTTTCAGCACTGAGTACCAAGATAGATATTTTCTCTTAATACATGTATGTTTGTTTTCTTTGCTAGTATACGCAGAACTTAAACTTTAACTTGATTTCTCACTACAAATGTTATTTTCTTATGACCAAAGTGTCCATCACGAGTGCTACTCAAGCATGTATCCCTGCTTTTGATTCACCCACATCACACTATGCACACATCAGAAAAAGCAGACCTCTTTAACTGGCAGGGAATAATTTCAAGAATGAATTTAATCACCTGGTTCCTTAATACAGTTTCACATCTTGCCAATGTGTCCCAAGTTTTGGACCATATTCCTTTTGTATTTCTCTTTTTAAGACTGTTGCTACCACTGTTTTACATACTAATTTTGTCACATATAAACTGTATAACCTTGGCAATTTACTCTCTGAATTGAATTTATTCCTTGGTAAAATGGGTACTTCTTCAGGGTAAGAAAAGTTAGAAGTGTTTAAATAATTGAGAGCTATTTCTATTACAGGCATACAGTGTTAAATTTTTTGAAGGCATACTGTAAGTTTGTTTTATGATTATGACTTATGGCTGTGAGGTATTGACTTAAAATATTTAAAAGCTAGATTCTCAGATTATTTTTTCTTAAGAATTTAAACATTTATGAAAACTTTCATGCATTACTAACTTCAGGAATGTAAAAAAAAAAACTTGACCAAGACAAGCTAATACCATTGACATGAATGAAAGTATGTATAAAATTCTGCTTTCCATTTATTTAAGTAGTCTAAATACAGCGTCGAACTGATCTGAACTTCAATCAAACTCTGCATGGAAATGATTTGGGACCAGGGGAAATCATTACCGGAGGGTGCCTTTTTTGAGACCACAGCTAGAAAATCATATTCCAGACCCTATATAGAGGTTTTACCCCCTCGATAATGCCTCGATTTTTCTTTACAATAACTACTTCCTATTTTACCTCCTCTGCATTTTGAACAGATCTTAAAATAATCGGGCAACAACAGGATCGAAAACCTCAGGATTTTTGTCCCTGCGGGCCTTGCTGCGGGCTTGTTCTCGCCGGGACTTTCACACAGGTCTAGAGAAGACTTGACCAGCCCTCCGGGCCCCAACTGGCCTCTAGCCCACCCCAACCGGGCCGACTTCCGCCCGAGCCTGGGCTGCGCTCCACCCCGCCCCCAAGGGCCCCAGATTCGTCGGAATTTTCCCGCGATGCCGCGGGAGCGCGCGGGGCTTCTAGCCAGGCCCCAGAGTGCACCGCGAGATCGTGTGCCCGCGCGCGCGCGCGCGACTCCACTGCCGAGCGACCGCGGGAAAATTCCAAAAAGTCAAAACAAAACAAAAAGCCAGCACAAGGTAAAGCCAAATTTCAAGCCACAGAACCCGGGCAGTGGCTTCCTTTCTGCTTTTGCCCAAACTGCTGAAGCAGCTCTAGCGTGGACCACCCGGTAAGAGCCCGCAGAATGAAAGGAAGGCGGTAGCATCCCGCGGGGGTCTGACCGACACGTCAGCTGGAGGCGGGGGTGATGGGGCAGAAAGAGGGAAGACTCGCGAGAACGTCCGTCGCGCTCTTGCGCGTCGAGGTGGGTGAGCGGGGCTCTAGTCCGGTGCTTGGGCTGAGGGGCGGAGGGGCGGTGGGGAGCGGCGGGGGTGGTGCCAGTCCATGGGGGCGGGACCATCGAGAAGGCGGACCTGCCGGTGAGGGGCGTGGCCTGGGGGGGCGGGGCGAGCCCAGAGGCTGCAGCCACGGAGGGGTCACGAGGAAGGGAACCTCCAGAGCGGTGGGAGCTGGGGGTTGGCGTTTTGGTTCTTTTTGTTCTTTAAGCGCAGGCAGCTATCTCTTCTTAAAAGGAGAGGAGCAAAGGTGAATTTCTTTGCCCCGGATCCGTGGGAGTTGTGAAAAGCTCGCCTCTTTTGACTCATTACCCACTACAGCTGGCCTTATCTTTGCCTCATCCCCTCACCCCCTACCCCTGCCCGCCGCCAGGGCTCCAGGAGCGGGTGAGGATCAATTAGGGTAGCCCGGGGCGCAGCTCTTGTCCTCCCGGCGTCCGCCGGGAGCGATTCTCATGAGCGATTGTCTCCCCATACTTCTTTATTTGAACGCGAGGCCAAGTCGCTTTCAAAGCCCTTGAGAAATTTTTTGGGGTGCTTTATGTTTGTTGGGTTGCTCATTTGTGTTTTTAGGTGGGTTTATAAATGAACCCCCTATGGTTTTGTATGTGTTAGCGCTCTGGAGAGGAAAACGATTTGGAGTTTTTGAAACATGAGAAGCTTGGGACCAGAATCTTAAGGAAAGAGGCCAAGGAATTTTCCAGCAAAGACCTGTATGTGCCTGGGCTTTTGTTCTGATGTGAAACTTGGAAAACTCGTGGGCTCCTAATTTTATTCTAACCTGTGTCCCATTTAATGCATCTAAACTGTGATATGATTGACTTACCATTATCAAATGAGCAGAGCATTTTGGGGCCACCCAACTATAGCTATTTATGGATGTCACTCAACTTTAGTGATACGCTGCAGAGAACATTTTCTCATTACTCTCCTCAAGGGTTGTTACAAATGATAGAATTCATACCATGTGTTGGGATCATTCATTACATAAGCTTAGATAGAAAACATGTTCATTGTGACTTCATCCATTAAACTTGATGTTTCGATGTAATGTAATCTGGTACAACCAGATTCACGTGGAAGTAAACACGCACATTACTCATGTATGAGAAAGACTTCATTGAACAAGAAGTTTTTTTTTTGCTAGTTGTATCAAGGCCTCTTTCACCTCCCCCAAGAGCAAATCCTGGTTCTTTAGAAGTGGACCAGTCACACTGAGGTGTATTATGAATTTTAATTTATCTTTTTTAATTTGGTCATACTCCTCTTGATTTTTTGAAAAACATTTACTAAAGCCGCCGAAAAGAAAGGCAAACACTAATGGTCTTTTTTGTTCTGTCCTTTAATAGAAAGCATTAGTTTGATTCATTGGCTGGATGTGGAAGATGTGTTGCTGCATGTATGTGAAATTGCATGTACATTTTAAAACAAATGATACTTTTAACCAGTTCCACATTTCAGCAAGTAGTTCCAGTAACAAATATACAAATTTTGTATTTATGAAAACCAGCTACAGAGAGGCCAGCCTGGCTAGTAGAAAGTTGGATTGATTATGTAAGCCACAGAGAGAGCCAGAGGAATCTCAAATGAGTGGCAGTTCCAAGTTAGTAGTGGTAGAACCTCAAATCAAGCTAGAAATCAGCACCAAATGGTTTTTAAAAAAATCTTATTATAGGTGGGGATATGTATCGTCTGTCTTGTTTATGGATCCTGAATGATTTTTTTAATATGAAAGAACACTTATAGGAGAAGTACATTTAATTTGCAGTGTTCTTTAAAAAACTCTGTAGAAATAGAGAAGGAAAAATAAAAAGATAGTGTAAATCCATTTTTTTTTTTTTTTTTTTTGAGACAGAGAGCCTGGGTAGAGTGTCATGGCATCATAGCTCACAGCAACCTCCAATTCCTGGGCTCAAGTGATTCTCCCAAGTAGCTGGGACTACAAGCACCTGCCACAACGCCTGGCTATTTTTTGGTTGCAGCTGTCATTGATGTTTGGCGGCCTGGGCTGGATTCGAACCTGCCAGTTCAGGTGTATGTGGCTGGTGCCTGAGCCGCATGAGCCACAGGAGCTGAGCCTAGATAGTGTAAATCTTGAATGTTTTGTTTTGTTTTTAACTAATACCTTTTTTGAAGGGAGATGGAAGACTTGGTTTACAGAGTTATGTGGGCCATTCTGTTTGGTTCTTCATAAATTCTCCTGGGTGCATAGAAATCACTTCCCTGTTAAGAGTTGTTGTATAGAAGAATCTATAATCTTCCCTCCATAATGCATTCCTGGTGCTTTAGTTTCAAGGAGACAGAGTTCATATAGGGAAATCACCTTTTGAAGCTGTAGACACTGGTTATAAACAATTCTGTGAGTTTGAGTAAATTTAGTACAGTTTTGGAATTGTTTAGTGATTACCAAAATTCAGTTTTAGAATATTTACATCATCTTAATGTTGGACCCAAAACACGGGGTCCGGTTGGGATATAGAGCTACCCCCAAGAAACAGTCACCAGATTCAGTCGATGCAAAACGCAAGAGGTGTTTATTTCTGGCGCGCCAGGGTGCCTCAGCAGCTCACAGAGGAACTGAGAGGACCCCGAAGGGCTGTTACAGGCTGCTTTTATATTCCAGAATAAACTGCTAAACCGGTGGGATAAACTGTCAAAACGGGGGAAGGGAACGGAATGCCGTTGGTAATGCTGTTAGAGGAGGGGCGTTGGTGGGAGTCTGTTGGTAGGTTGAGGACATGGGGAAAGGAAGCAGGGGAGGGGGTCTGATTCAGGGGAAACAGGGAAGGATCATATTCAGGAGGTCTCTTCATTCCCTCCTCTTATCAAGTACCTGGTCTTAATCTTAAGACCCTAGATAAGCATGCTATTGTTGTTGGGCCTGATAGTGCTGAGTGAGTATGAGGGCTTGAGTTATGCTAAGCCTCTCCCAAATAAAAGCAAGCAATCGGAGAAGCACACAAGGGCCGAAAGTAAGGAGGAGCAGGAGGATGAGTAAGGTCCAGCTATAGCAGAAAGGAGAGTAGTTAGCCAAGGGGACTTAGTGAACCATCTCTCAAATAAACCTTGTTGGGACTCTCGGTTATGTTGTCTCTGAGCTAGACGGTCTCTAAGTTTGGACATAGAGTCTCGAACAACCCCGGTGTGATCGGCATAAAAACAGCACTGTTCCTTTAAAGCTGCACACAAGCCTCCTTCCTTCAAAAATAGGAGGTCTAAACCTCTTCTGTTTTGTAAAACTACTTCTGACAGGGAGGTTAAAGATTGCTCTATTTTAGTTATAGACTCTTCTACAGCTTTCAGGTCTTGATCTATAGCTGTCCTTAGCTGGGTGAAATGTTGGTTACCCCGAATGAGGGTCGCTGCTCCGGTACCTACTCCTGCTGAGACTCCAATACCCAGGATCACTGCTAGGGTTAAGGGTACTGGTTCCCGCTTTTGCCTCTGGGAAAAACGGTTGTCGAGAGTGTGTCCAGGGTGCCAGTAAACTCGAGGAAGCACACATACGAGTACACAGAAATCTTGGGACTGGTTAAAAATGGAAGCGGACACACAAGGGGTGAGGCCAGTGTTACAAGCCCACCAGAGGTCTAGAAGTAAGGGATGCAGGAAGGTAGGAGAGGGGGGAACTGATAGGGTAGAGTTGCATAAGTTGGAATAGGGGAGGCTTGGAGTTCCCAAGCAGGTCCCTGAGCCAGATACTTCTGTGAGAATTAATTTTCGATGTTCTCTCCAATTACAGAGGTCGAGGGAAGAAGAGTTGGAAAAATTACCAATGGTGGCTACCCCTTCGTAATATGGGGGGTCCGAGGCCACGCACAGCCAACAGGATTCCGTGAGGTTAGGGTTTGTTAGGTTTAGGACCGTGTAGGTTCCTTGGATTAGATTAAAAATACGGTTGGAAGGGGTGGATACGGGGCTGAGAGGTGAGGGAATATTGTGAAGGGTGTTGTTGTTGGGGTTAGGAGAAATGGTGGAGAGGGTGAGGGCTGCCCGGGGGATGGGGTTCGGGCCTATTTGTACCGGGGGATATGGATCCTTTACCTGGACCCTAATCAGGAAGACGTTCCCTGGGTCTTCATAGGTACTATATAGTCTTATACCCCACCATTTGCCGATTTCCCAACCCTGCATCTGTTCCCCTTTTTCAGTGAATCTAATGCTAACTATGTCACACCTGGGGTTTACTAGGGGGCATCCTTTGCTTGGGCATTTGGTCTTTCGCTTTACTTGAATCAGGTCTCCCTTTTTAGGGGGATCCCACCATATTTGCCCAGTTGAGACACAGTCCCATGAAAAACAAAAATATGAACTCACTCCTCCACACTTATCAGAGAGATGACCAGGATAGACATAGAAAGTCCCCGTCAAATCTGGACGACACCAAAGGGTGGTCCCCAGCAGGTCATGGAGGTCCACTAAAAGTTCTGGGAACCAGGTGCCCGGGGGGTGGATCCCCGGGGTTTAGTTGAGGACTTTCCCTGTGTTGGGATTTATAACTTGCCATGTTAGGTGCATGGGTCAATAAGGGCTAGAAGCAAACAAGGGTAAAAAGGAACAAAGAGTGATCAGGACGGGGAGTATTTTGTCAGTCTTATCTTGAGTGGCTCTGTGGATTTGTGGAGCTGCCACCGTGTTTCGTCTCCCGGTCCTGTGGCTATAGACTGATGAGCAAGTTTGACGTGGGATGCGTGTACCCAAGCTGCAATTCCGTCCACCTTGAGGGCAGTTGGGGTTGTGAGGATCACCGTGTATGGGCCTTTCCACCTGGCCTCGAGTCCTTGAGAGCGATGTCTCCTCACTAGGACAGAGTCTCCTATTTGGAACGGGTGTTTGGCTTCGGAATGGCCCAGCTTGTAGACTTCTGCTAGCGGAGCCCGGACTTGGGCTTGTACAGCTTGGAGCCCCTTGAGCCGAGCCTGGAGGTCTGCATTGGAAGTGGAAGGAATATAAGGGAATTGCATATGTGTTATGGGGGGAGGCCCACCGTACAGGATCTTGTAAGGGGTAAGGTTAAAACGGGAGGGGGTGTTTCTAATCCTAAATAGGACCAGGGGTAGGAGACGTGTCCAGTCTTTAGCGCCAGTCTGTAAGGCTAATTTAGTCAAGGTCTCTTTAATTGTCCTATTTGCTCGTTCTACCTGTCCTGAACTTTGGGGTCTATATGCACAGTGCAATTTCCAATCGATCCCCAATGTCTTGGCCAGTCCCTGACTTACCTGAGAGACAAAAGCCGGCCCATTGTCTGATCCAATTACCTTTGGCAGCCCGAATCGGGGGAAGATGTCTTCAAGGATGGCCTTTCCCACAACATGAGCAGTTTCTCGATGGGTGGGGAAGGCTTCTACCCAACCTGAAAAGGTATCGATGAAGACAAGAAGGTACTGGTACCGGGAGGTTCTGGGAGTGATTTCCGTGAAATCTACCTCCCAGTGAGTTCCCGGTCGGTCTCCCCTGATTCGCACTCCTGGCGTGGCGGAGAGTCCAGGGGAAGGTCGCCCTGCGTTGACCTGTTGGCAGGGGATGCAGGACCTTACCACATGTGAGATGATGGAGGATGCGTTAGGGACGATGAAGTCAGTCCGATCGATGAGCTGTTTTAGCTTTTTCTCTCCAAGATGTGTCCAATTGTGCATCTGCTGAACCATGAGTTTGGCATCCTTTGCCGGGAGGACGATGTTGCCATTTTTTAGAAAAGTTCCTCCATGGAAGGAATAGTGATATTTCACATCCCCTATCTTCTCAGTGTCCTCCATGTCTTTTTGGGTATATTCATACCGTGGAGTTGAGGTAGTCTCTTCAGGCTCAGTGAGAGTGGTCAAAGCAAACGCGGTGTCAACCTCGAGGGCGGCTCGTCGGGCTTCTTGGTCTGCCATCCGATTTCCTATGGCTACCGGAGTGTTTTCTTTCTGGTGTCCTGGGCAGTGGATGATGCTAAGTTGCTTGGGTAGAAACCGTGCATGTAAGAGTGCAAGTATTTCCTGCTTGTTCTTAATTTCTTTACCCTCCGATGTAAGGAGTCCTCTCTGTTCATAGATGCTGCCGTGAAGATGAGCCGTGGCAAAGGCATAGCGGCTATCGGTATAGATGTTGACTCGTTTTCCCTCAGACAATTCTAGGGCTTTTGTTAAAGCTATAAGTTCTGCTTTCTGGGCGGAGGTCCCTGGTGGGAGGGCCTCTGCCCATATAGTCTGAGTCCCATCCACCACCGCTGCCCCAGCTTTCCTGGTACCTTCACGTAGGAAGCTGCTGCCATCTGTGTACCAGGTGTAGTCCGCTTGGGGTAGCGGCTGGTCTTTCAAGTCCTCCCTAGTTCTGTGTACTCTGGCCAGGATTTGTTGGCAGTCATGTGGAACCTGCTGAGAGGGGTCTGGCTCGGGTAGAAGGGTGGCTGGGTTGAGTCCTGATGTCTTACCAAAAGTGATCCGGTCTGGGTTCAGCAGTAGGGCTTGGTAGTGGGTGATTCTAGCATTAGAGAGCCATCGGTCGGGCGGCTGACGGATTACTCCCTCAATGGCATGGGGGGTAATCAGCGTCAGAGGTTGTCCCAGTGTTAACTTGTCAGAGTCTTTGACTAGAAGCGCTGTGGCTGCTATAATGCGGAGACAAGGGGGCCACCCCGCTGCTACTGGATCCAGTTTCTTTGAAAGATAGGCCACAGGCCTTTTCCATGGCCCTATGGTCTGGGTCAGCACTCCTTTTGCCACTCCTCCCCTTTCATCTAAGTACAGGATAAATGGCTTAGTCAGGTCTGGGAGTCCCAATGCCGGTGAGGAGAGTAATGCTTTTTTTTGATTTTATCAAAAGCATCTTGTTGGGCAGGAAGCCATTCGAATGGGGCGGCCGCTCGTGTGAGAGGGTACAAGGGAGCTGCTAATTCAGCAAATCCTGGTATCCAGAGGCGGCAGTAACCTGCTGTTCCTAAGAACTCTCGTACTTCCCGCATTAGTAGGAATGGGTATTTGGGCTACTGTCCTAATCCGTCCCTCCGTAAGCCATCTCTCCCCGTCTCTCAGGGCGTACCCCAGGTATGTTACCTTTTGTTGACAAATCTGGGCTTTTTTTGCAGAAGCTCAGTACCCTAGTCGGCTTAATTCCTGTAGTAAGGCCTCTGTCCCCTGGCGGCAGGATTCTTCACTGGCAGCTGCTAGAAGTAAATCGTCTACATATTGGAGCAGGATAATGTCCGGGTTATGGAGCCGGAACGGGGCGAGGTCTTGGTGCAGTGCCTCATCAAACAAGGTAGGAGAGTTCTTAAATCCTTGTGGTAGTCGAGTCCAGGTCAGTTGGCCCGACACCCCGAGATCTATATCCTTCCACTCAAAAGCAAATAGAGGCTGACTCTGAGTTGCTAAAGTTAGACAGAAGAAGGCATCTTTTAGGTCAAGGACAGTGTACCATTTATGGGAGGGTTTGAGTATGCTCAGCAAGTTGTAAGGGTTTGGCACCATCGGGTGGATATCCATGACCCGTTTATTGACTTCTTGGTGGTCTTGGACTGGCCGATAGTCCTGGGTGCCAGGTTTCTTAACTGGTAACAACGGTGTGTTCCAAGGAGACTGACAGGGCACCAGAACTCTGAGCTTTAGGAATTTTTGGATGTGAGGCCGAATTCCCTCCCTGGCTTCTTGGCTCATAGGATATTGCCGTACCGATATTGGGGTAGCAGTGGGCTTGAGCTGTACAATAATGGGGGGTTGCTGCTGGGCTTTTCCTAACCCGGCCGACTCGGCCCATGCTTGGGGAATTTTCTGGAGCCAATTGTGTGGCAGGGCCCTTTGCTGGGGTGTGTCATATAGTCTATATTCTTCTTGGAGGCTTAAGGTGAGGACTTGTAGAGGGAGCCCCTGTTTGTCAGTCACTTGGGCCCCATCGTCAGAGAAATGGATATGGGCTCCTACTTTTGAGAGGAGATCTCGCCCCAGCAATGGAAAAGGGCACTCTGGGACCAGCAGAAAAGAGTGTGTTACCTTTTTAGTTCCAAGGTCCACAGTGCGTGTTGATGTCCACGGGTGAACTTTACTCCCTGTGGCCCCTTGCACCAGAGAAGTTTTTGATGACATAGGTCCTGAGTAACTAGTCAGGACTGAATGCTGGGCTCCTGTGTCTACTAAAAAGGTGGTTCTTTGTCCCCCTACCAACAAGGTTAGCCGGGGCTCAGGAGGGGGACCTGAGCCCTGACTTCCCTAGTCACTATCTTCTATGGCCAAAATAGGTGTTGGTTTTTTCTTTTTACCAGTGGGTTTAATTGGGCAGTCCTTAACCCAGTGTCCTTTCTTTTTACAATATGCGCATTGATCGTGTTCAACTCTGGGCCGTCTTTGATCTCTCCACTTGTCACCCTGTCCTAACTTTCTGTCTGTATTCTGTATCACTGTGGCCAAGATCTTAGTTAAGTTCTTATCTCTTCTCTTGTCCCTCCTACTCTCCCTCTCTTCTTGTTCCCTAGCCAATCTTATTTCCTTTTCTTCCGGGGTTTCCCTCTTATTGTAGACTTTCTCTGCCTCCCTTATCAAATCTTGTAAAGAGAAAGTCTGCAATCCATCTAGCCGTTGCAGCTTTGCTCGGATGTCTGCTGCAGATTGATCTATATATGACATAGCTATAGTGGCTTTGTGTTCCAGCGCCTCTGGATCGTACGGGGTGTACATCCTAAACCCGTCTAATAATCTTTCCATAAAGGCTGCTGGACTCTCTGTCTGTTCCTGTACTATTGTTCGTACCTTGGCCAAATTAGTGGGGCGTTTTCCAGCCCCTTTGAGACCTGCCAATAACGTCTGGCGGTAGAGACGAAGACGCTCCCTACCGGTACCGGTGTTGAAATCCCAATCTGGCCAGTTAAGAGGGAAAGCGGCATCAATTTCATTGGGGAGTTGTGTAGGTCTCCCATCAGGTCCGGGCACGTGACGTCGTGCCTCCAGGATGACCCGCTGCCTTTCCTCCGTGGTTAGGAGGATCTGAAGGAGCTGTTGGCAGTCATCCCCAGTTGGGCGGTGGGTCAGGAGGATAGACTCTATCAAAGAGGTTAAGGCTTGGGGGTCTTGGGAAAAGGTGGGATTATGGGTCTTCCAATTATATAAATCGGAGGCCGAAAATGGCCAGTAGTACTCCTCATCCCACACCGTCCAGAGAGGGAAAGTGGGAGCTGTCCATCTGTCAACATTCCGGGGGTCGTGATCCCTCCGGAGCCTAAGGCGGGGTGGAGAAGAAGGTGCGGGTCCTGCGGAGGAGGAGGAAGCTGAGGAAGAAGGGGAAGAGGCAGTTGGCGGGTGAGGAGGGGGTCCTTGCAGACGGCAGAAGGGGTTGCGGATACGGTGGGGGGGGGCCTAGAAGGAGAGGGTCTGGTTCGGAATCTGGGAGAACTGGTTTCTGAGGTCGAGTGGTCTCTTCCTCCATTTTGAGAGGGAGAAGGGTAGAAGGAGGAGCAGAGGGGGATGCAGTATGGCTCGTGAGAGGGGACTGGGAGGGGTCCCCAGGGCTGAGGAAGGGTAGAACCCATGCTGGGGGGTTCCTGGTCAAGTCTTCCCAGATGATGATGTAAGCAACTTGGTCAGGGTGGCCTTGAGGCCCTAACTGGAAGATTTTGGACTTGACCTGTAAGATAACTGGCAGAATGAAGGTTCCGCCTCAGGGCCAACCGACATTAAAAGTCGGCCACTCCGAGGAACAGAGAGTCTGCCAGCGGTTCTGGCGCACCTCCACCGAGAGGTTGCGGGCCCTAGCCTTGATGTCCTTCCAATGGGCTAGGGTCAGGGAAAGAGGGGTTGTTAACTGATTACCCATTTTGGGAGGACCGGTCCACACAGAAAAGACCATGAGACAAACGAAAACAATAGACACACACGAAAACAAAAACCGCACGGGCAAACAACAGCGCCACAAAACTGAAATTGATTCAGATGGCAGGGGACGCCTACCTACGGGTTTGAGGAAGCTGACAGAGTTGTCAGCTGCCCTCCAGACGACAGAGAGGTCTCTGTCTACAGGTTTGAGGAGGCTTTCAAGGTCATTAGCCACTTCCCAGGTGTCAGGGAAATCCCTGCTTACAGGTCCGAGAAGGCAGGGCTGGGACTCAAACCCAGGACCACCTGTCCCCTCCAGGCCCACACAAAAAGACAGACACAAAACAGTGATACTGACTCACGGAGGCAGGGCTGGGCTTCTAACCCAGGATCCCCCTGTCCCGTACGAAAATGGCGCCACTAACTCACGGAGGCAGGGCTGGGCTTCTAACCCAGGGTCACCCCTGTCCCGTACACTTAACGAATTCACAACAGACAAAACGGCGCCACAGAACCGCGGAGATGCAGGACTGGGACTTTAACCCAGGATCCCTGCCGGGGACTGGACAGGACTGGGGTCTGGAACAGGACAGGACTGGGACTTTAACCCAGGATCCCTGTCGTGGCGGTGGGGCACCCGCCCATACAGAATTTGTAAACTGACAGCGTCAGCCGCCCTCCGGGTGGGGGTCT
>NW_003852401.1:45194871-45198884 GCF_000181295.1 Otolemur garnettii
ACTGTCAAAACGGGGGAAGGGAACGGAATGCCGTTGGTAATGCTGTTAGAGGAGGGGCGTTGGTGGGAGTCTGTTGGTAGGTTGAGGACATGGGGGAAGGAAGCAGGGGAGGGGTCTGATTCAGGGGAAACAGGGAAGGATCATATTCAGGAGGTCTCTTCATTAACAAGTTTGCACATGCAAGTGTGTAGTCAATCCCGGTTTCTGCTTTCAGCCCCAGTTGGCTCTTTGTCTCTATAGTAATATTAGCTTTTTCTGGCTAATATTTCTTATTATTTCATATAAATGGATTCATAAAATATGTGTTATCTGGTTTCTTTGATTAGCTTAGCATAGTGTTTGAGATTTATCCATTTTATGCCATGTATTGATAGTTTGTTCCTGTTTATTGCTGAGTAGTATTCCAATATGTGGCTATACCACATTTTATTAGTGGATGGACGTTTAGGTTACTTCTATATTTTGGCTATTATGAATAATGCTGCTGTGAACATTCATAGGCAAGTCTTTGTGTGGACATATATTTTCATTTTTCTTGGTTAGATACATATGCAAGGAATTTCTGGGTTGTTTACTAAGTTTATGTTTGACTTTTTAAAAACTACCAATTTGATTTTTTCTACATCTTTACCAGCACTTGTCACCATGGCTATGTTATAGCCATCCTAGTAGGTAAGAAATGGTATCTCATTGTGGTTGTCATTTGAATGTCCCTATTGGCAAATGGTGTTGAACATACTTTCGTGTATTATTAGCAATTTCTGCATATTCTTTAAAATGTTTATTTGCATCTTTTGTCCATTGTTCGATTGGGTTGTTGTATTAAGTCGTAAACATTCTTTGTATAGTCTGGATATGTCTGTTTATCAGACATGTGTTTTGCTAATAATTTCTGTAAGTCTTTGATTTGTCTTTTAATTTTCATAATGGTATCTTGAGACGAATAAAGTTGTTGTTTTTTTTTTCTTTTTGAGGCGGAGTCTCACTTTGTGGCCCTTGGTAGAGTTCTGTGGCATCGTAGTTTACAGCAACCTCAAACTCTTGGGCTCAAGCAATTCTTTTTGCCTCAGCCTCCCAAGTAGCTGGGACCTCAGGTACTTACCACAGTGCCCAGCTAGTTTTTAGAGATAGGGTCTCACTCTTGCTAAGGCTGGTCTTCAACTCATGAGCTCAAGTAATCCACCTGCCTCGGCCTCCCAGAGTGCTAGGATTATAGGCATGAGCCACCACGCTCGGTCCTTGAATAAAGTTTTTAATTTTGAAGAAGTCCAGCTTGTAAATTTCTTTTTTGGATTATATTTGAGGTCTGTGATCAGTTTTCAGTTAATTTTTGTGTATGGCATGAGGAATAGGTCTAAATTCATCTTCTTGCACACGATATCCAGTTGTCCCAGCATGATTTGTTGAAAACTATCCTTTCTCCATCTAATTGCTTTAATCAAAAGTCAGTTGATCATAAAGGGTAAGGAATTATTTCTAGACTCTCATTTCTGTTTCATGGTCTATATGCCTATTGTTGTCTTTTTTTAAAATGAGATAAGATCTGTTCTGTCACTCAGGCTGGAGTGTGGTAGCATCACATCAGCATAGCTCACTGCAGCCTCAAACAAACTCCTGTGCTCAAGTGATCCTCCTGCTTCAGCTTCCCATGTAGCTGGAAGGTAAATGCCATCATGCCTGGCTAATTTTTTTTTTTGAGACAGAGTCTCACTATATTTCCCTCAGCAGAGTGCCGTGGTATACAGCTCACAGCAACCTCAAACTCTTAGGCTTAAATGATTTTGGCTCGGTGCCTGTGGCTCAAGTAGCTAAGGCACCAGCCACATACACCTAAGCTGGTGGGTTCAAATCCAGCCTGGGCCTGCCAAATAACAATGACAGCTGCAACCAAGAAATAGCCGGGCGTTGTGGCAGGCGCCTGCGGTCCCAGCTACTTTGGAGGCAGGAGAATCACTTGAGCCCAGGAATTGGAGGTTGCGGTGAGCTGTAATGCCACAGCACTCTACACAGGGAGACAGTTTGTGGCTCTATCTCAAAAAAACCCCCCAAAAAACCAAAAAAAAAGCTACAGCTAAATGATTTTCTTGCCTCAGCCTTCTGAGTAGTTGAGACTACAGGCGCCCGCCACAACACCCAGCTATTTTGTTGTTGTTATGGTAGTTGTCACTGTTGTTTGGCAGGCTCTGGCTGGGATCAAACCCTCCAGCCCTGGTGTATGTGGCTGGCTCCTTAGCCTCTGAGCTAAAGGTGCCAAGCCCGTGCCTGATTAATTTTTAAAAATTTTATTCTGTACATACAGGGTCCCCTTGTGTTGCCCAGGCTGATCTGAAACTCCTGGCCTCAGGTCATCTTTCCATCTTGGCCTTGTCAAATGTTAGGATTAAAGTTGTGGACTGGTATTTGCCTGTTCTTATATTAGCACCTCACTGTCTTGATTGTGGTAGCTGTATAGTAAGTTTTGAAATAAAGTGTTGTAAGTCATCCCATGTTTTTCTTCATTTTCAAAATTGTTTTGATCGTTATGAGTTCCTTATATTTCTACGGAAATATTAGTATAAGCTATATTGACATTTCTTCTTTTTTTTTTTTGCAGTTTTTGGCTGGGGTTGGGATTAAACCTGCCACCTCTGGCATATGGGGCCGGCGCCCTACTCCTTTGAGCCGTAGGTGCTGCCTGACATTTTTTCTTAAAAGAACCTTGCTGTGATAGATCTGCTTGGGGAAGAATTGACATCCTAACATGAACATGGAATATCTTTTCATTTGTTTAGATCTTTAATTTCTCTCAGTAATTTTTTTTTTTTTTTTGAGACAGAGTCTTACTTTGTCACCCTTGGTAGTGTGCTATGGCATCATAGCTCATAGCAACCTCAAACTCTTGGATTCAAGCAATTCTCTTGCCTCAGCCTCCCAAGTAGCTAGGACTTCAGGCACCTGCCACAATGCCCAGCTATTTTTAGAGACAAAGTCTGGAACTAGTTAGCTCAGGCAGTCCACCTGCCTCTGCCTCCTAAGTGTTAGGATTACAGGCATGAGCCACCTTGCCCAGCCTCTCAGCAATATTAAGTAATTTTCAGTCATCTTGCCCTTCTTTTGCTAAACTTATTTTGAAGTGTTCTATTTTCTTAAATTTCTTTTTGAATTTTTTGAGATTTTTGTATATTGATCTTGTATCTTGCAACCTTGATGAATTGATTACTTTCACCAGGTTTTTGTGAATTCCTTAGGATTTTTACATATAACATCATGTCATCTGTGAAGAAAGATGATTTTACTTCTTTCTTTCCTTCTGAATGTCTGATTTCTTTTTTTGCTAGACTGCCACAGCTAGGACCTCCAGTATATTGCTGAATAGATGTGGAGAGTTTTGACATTCTTGACTTGTTTTTCATCTTGGGAAGAAGACATTTCATCTTTTACCATTAGATATGATGTTAGCTACAAGTTTTCCATAAATGCATTTTATCAGGGGACTTTCTTTCTGTTAATAGATTTTTGAGAATTGTTATCACAAACAAATTTTAGAAATGTTGTTTTTCTGGCTCCCTGCCTGTAGCTCAAGCAGCTAAGGCACCAGCCACATGCACCAAAACTGGAGGGTTTGAATCCAGCCCAGGCAAAAATAGCTGGGCATTGTGGCGGGCGCCTGTGGTCCCAGCTACTTGGGAGGCTGAGGCAAGAGAATCGCTTAAGCCCAGGCGTTAGAGGTTGCTGTGAGTTGTGATGCCACGTCACTCTACCAGGGCGACAGCTTGATGCTCTATCTCAAAAAAACTCCCCAAAACAATGACAGCTACAACAAAAAATAGCTGGGTGTTGTGGTGAACGAGGTTGCTGTGAGCCGCTATGTCACTGCACTCTACCTAGGGTGACCGCTTGAGGCTCTGTCACACACAAAAAAGAAAGAAATGTTTTTTGGCTCGGCGCCTATAGCTCAACTGGCTAAGGCGCCAGCCACATACACCTAAGGTGGCGGGTTCGAATCCCCAGCCCGGACCCGCCAAACAACAATG
>NW_003852401.1:45198997-45210965 GCF_000181295.1 Otolemur garnettii
CTCTACCCAGGGGGACAGCTGGAGGCTCTACCTCAAAAAAAAAAAAAAAAAAAAAAAAAGAAAAGAAATGTTGTTTTTCTACATCTATTGACATGACGATGTGGTTTTGTTCCTTTTTATTAATATGATTTATTATATTGATTTGTGAATGTTATATTAACCTTGCATTCCTGGAATAGATCTCACCTGGTTATGTTAAATATCTCATTAAACAGTGCTAGATTTGGCTTAATATTTTGTTTAGGATTTTTGTGTTCTGTTCATGAGGAATATTAGTGAGTATTTTTTTTCTTGTGATGTCTTTGTTAGTGCTATCATCTTAGAATGAGCTGGGAAGCGTTCCTATTTTTTCTGAGATATTTTCCAAGGATTAGTATTTTCTCTTTAAATATTTGATAGAATTCACCCATTCAATCCTCTGTTTCTGGATTTTTCTGTGTGGAGAAATTTTAAATTACAAATTCATTTTGTTCGGGCACGATCGCTTGTGCGCATGCGTGCGGTTTCTTCAGCACAGGCTTCGCGCACGCGTGCTCTCGGCCTTTCCTTTCCGTGCCAGCGCGTGCCCGCGGTCTCTGCAGCGCCAGCTTGCCTCTGGGCTAGGTGGCCTCCCCAGCGCCATCTCCCACGCGTGCCTTCATCAGCAGCTTGCACACCCGACGCTTCTCCAGTGTCAGGGGCCCGTGGTGTATGAGGCTTTTACCGCGCCAGCTCGCATGTGCGCTGCGCCAGCCCCAGCTCCCTTGGCGTGTGCGGCCTCCCCGGCGCTGGCTCCCGGGCTTGTGCGCTGCTCCAACACCTGTTCCCAGGCGTGTGCGCATCTCCAGCGCCGGCTCCCTGGCGCGTGCGGCTTCTCCAGCACCTGCTCCTGGGCGTGTGCGGCCTCCCCAGAGCCGAATCACCAACATATGTGCTTCTGTGGCCCTGGCTCCTGTTACGTGTACAGCTTCTCCAGCGCAGGCTCTTGTAGCCTGTTGGCCAGCAGCATCCAACGATCAACATTTTACCTTAGCATCCCGCTCAAGGCAGCTTTGCAATAGAGTGAGACACCTTCCTGTACACGTATGTGAACACCTTTGCCTACCACCCTAGCGGGTGGGTTTCTGGCAAGTTACCAAAAGTGGTTTTCCAGCGACATTGCCACTATTTTTTTTTTTAAATTGAATGGTAATAACTATGTACATTAATGCACTTCTGGGGTACAGTGTGGGGTTTTCACATGCAATCCGAAATACTTCCATCAAACTGGTCAACACAGCCTTCATGTCATTTTCTCAGTTATTATTTTAAAACGTTCACATTCTACTCTTAGAAAGATTCACTTGTACCCCTATAAGATAAACCTCAGAAGTGATCCCTCCAAACCCCCTCCCTCCACCCATATCGCCACCATTTAGTGAGCCATGACTATGCCTGCTCTAAAAAGGTCACAATCTCATTCCTTGGGAGAAGAGTATTCTTCCTTGGGCCCCTGTCTCAGCTTAGTGGTAGTGGCTGCTCCTTGTATCAGATATTCCTGCATTCTGTAGAGGTCTCTACTTTTGGCTAGCCAATGTCTTTTTACTTCTCTCCCACTATAGTGAATAATCCTTATTGCTAAATGGTTTCTCTTTGCTGATTGGTCTATCATCTTTGATATTGATCTATCATCAAGAAATGGGAGTGGTGAAAGTATTTAGCTGATCTGTTTTCTTGAGTTTTGAAAATAAATCCTAACATTACTCCTTCCTTCCCATGACAGAAAGCAGGTTTTGGTGGAACTATGTCAGGCTTTTATGAAGTGGTGAATTGAACTTTATATTTACTTTGTTTCTTTCCAGACCTTTGAAAATTAGAAACAGTACAGGTACCATGGGAAGTGAAGTTAAGGAGTAGGAGGGGAGTGGAAGAGGAAAGGATTGAAACTGTGGTCAGCCTTACGGTATCCAACAGGCAGGGTTCCCAGATGACCTGAATTTACATCTGACTATATTTCTCATTACCTTTTACTCATGTTTTTCATTTTTCAGATTTCTGGAGCTTGTTTTTTCATTTCCCTCTGGAGACCCAATCCTGATTTTGTAATACAGAATATATGTGTCATATAAACATTTCATGTAAATTTAACCTGCTTTAGTGGAATCTGAGATCTGGGGTCTGGTACCCTAGTGACTACCCGTAAGACAGTTTGAGGCTGCTGTTTCTCTCTCTCTGTCTCACACACACACACACACACACACACAATTTAGGGTAAACTTTATTTAAGAATATGAATTTGTCTCAATGATCTCTTACCTGATTTGGTTCAAAGGTGCAGACTTGCTAACCACTTTGGTTTGTTTCATAAGAATTTGGAGGTTGTTATTTACCTTAGTGACTTCCAACATCCTCCTGGGCTGGTTCTTTTTTTTAAATCATAGCTCCCTGCAACCTCAAACTCCTGAGCGCAAGTGATCTTTCTGCCTCAGCCTCCTGAGTAGCTACACACGGCTAATTTTTAAAATTTTTAGTATGTAAAAGGTCTCTTTCTAGATCAGGCTGGTCTTGAACTGCTGAACTCAAGTGATCCTCCTTCCTTAGCCTCCTAGAGTGTTAGGATTACAGGCATGAACCACTTTTGGTTGATACCACTTAAGTTTTTTTTGGGTTGTTATTTTTTCATTTAAAGCAGTCATATTATAAGGCATTATAAGCAAGATCTCATCATCATAGCTCCCTGCAACCTGAGTTCAAGCAGCCCTTGTGCCTCAGCCTCCCAGGTAGCTGGGACCACCACGCTTGGCTAATGTTTCTACTTCTTATAGAGACAAGATCCTGCTATGTTGTTTGAACTCCTAGCCTCAGCCTCCTAAAGTGCTAAGATACAGATGTGAGCCACTGTGTGTGGCCCATTTTTCTGATTCTGTTTGTACACTTAAGTGCTGAGCTTGTAGATTTATCAACCTCTGATTTCTTGATGATCATTTCTGGTTTTGAACAATGATTTTTCTTCTACTTTTTTTTTTTTTTTTTTTTTGACTTTGTTAACCTGGGTAGAGTGCTATGGTGTCATAGCTCACAGCAACGGCAAACTTGAGCTCAAGAGATCCTCTTCCCTCAGCCTCCTGAGTAGCTGGGACTATAGGTGCCTGCCACAACGCTCGGCTGTTTTTTTAGAGATGGGATCTTGCTCTTGCTCAGGCTAGTCTCAAACTCCTGACCTCAAGCAGTCCTTCCGCATCAGCCTCATGAATTTTCTTCTTATGGACTGCAGTTCATACTGTTGTTTTTTGTATATATGCCTATTTCTGCCACTCTGGGCTAGCTTCTTCTGGGTATGTTCTTTTTTATTATACATATAACCATTGTTGGTGTTTGCTTGGTATTTGTCGAACATCCTTTCTTCCTTTCTGTATCCTAACATGGTCTAAATTTTTTTTTTCAGTAGACATTATTGACTTTGGGGAACACTTTCTTCACATCTAGTTGCTGGGATTGATTTAAAGCAATTTGACTATTTTATTGCTTGGTCCACAGTCATTTTTTGATCCACAGTTAGTGAGTGGTCAGGGATGGGCATAGCTAGTTCAATCTGAGTACATCTGCGGTCTCTTATTTGTGATGCTGGAAGGGAAGTGTGTACTCACTTTTTGGGTGGTATGGTGTGTAATGTGACACTTGTAACGGCTAAAGCTATTTTGCTGTTATGAGGGGAGCAGGATGGAGAGATGGATCAACTCTAAAGTCTGCCTTATCTCTGCACTTCCTAATTTCTTGAATCAACAAATTTGCTTTTATTTTATCCAGTTTTGTTTGGTGTGGCAGAAACACATAATACTTGTTAATATCTATATCCTTCTCTATTTCCCAGTTCACTTGCAGCTGTGTGAGGAATGTGATAGTTCTAGCTAATAGGTTTTAAGCAGGTTATTTCCAGGTAGAAATGTTTGTTAGCAGATGTATTACCCAGCCCTTTTTTCCTGGAATGTTGATTATGGAGACTTGGTGTTGAGATGCCAGAGCATCTGTCAACCTGGATCCATGAGTGACTTTGTGGAGCAGACCCTTTTCTCATCTCTCGCATACACATTTGGCATGTGAACAATGAAAAAAATACTACGGTGTAACTTTAGCCTATCTTGGTGAATAATTGGGTTTTCAATTATTGAAAGCAAAAAACCTCATCAATGATACAGAATCATTTTATAATTCTTAGTATATGTGGTATATACAGTGCATGCAGATTTTACATTTCAATTGATTCATAAAACTTATACTTCTTTGGAGGAATCACTTGTATTTAACTCTAGCTTGCTTTCTTCCTTTTATTGACTTAAGTAAAAAAGGAAAACCTGGCCATGCCGTGGCTCACGTTTATAATTCTAGAGCTCTGAGAAGCTGAGGTAGGAGGAGCACTTGATCTCAGGAGTTCAAGACCAGCCTGAGCAAGAGTTGAGACCTTAGTCTCTACTAAAAATAGAAAAATTAGCCATACACCATGGTGGGCACCTGTAGTCCTAGCTACTTGGGAGGCTAAGGCAGGAGGATTGCTTGAACCCAGGAATTTGAGGTTGTTGTGAGGTAGGCTGCCACCATGACACTTAAGGCTGGGCAACAGAATGAGACTCTGTTTCAAAAAATGGAAACCCTAGCTTTCTTAACTTGGCATACCCAAACATGACATTGCCCAACATGGGTTGTGTTGATTCCTTACCCTGCCTCTGCAGATCAAAGTTTGTAATAAAAAGCTGTATAAAATATAGATTTGGACAAACGATATCTAATTTCTGCTTATGTTTGTAGCTGTTACCTATGTATTGCTAATTGTGAGTCTCAAGAGTGAGTAACCCTTTACATGCATTTTATTTATGAAGTAGTGTTTTCTGTGGTATATTTGGCACTCAGAATCACAAACACAGGATTGAGTGTTTGTGATTCTGACCAATACGATTAGATTCTTAGTCATTGCATTAAAAGGGTCGGTAAAGCCAGTGAAACTTTTTCTTGATAAATATTTTGATGAATTGGTTTTTTTTTTAAATCATGCAGCAAGTTTTAGGAATATCACAGATATAAAAATATTTTTCTTTCAAATGCTAGAATAGGATTGATTTTATTTTAAAATTGAGTAGTTGTAAGTTAAGAAAGAAAAGCACAATTAAAAATGTCTTAAATTTTGATAATGACATTCCTTTGGGAGTACTAAGAGCTAGAAGTAATTTTATGGTATCAAAATTTCATGTATCTTTGTTAAGTTCTATGTGTGTGCTATATACATCTAATGTTTACCTTAAATTGTAGTAAGTCCTTTTGGTTTTAAAGTAATTTAATTTGAAAGTTTTTGACTTTTAAAAGAATTGCTTATTTTTGAGGTGAAAATAGGATAAGTCTTTAAGAATATTCTTGTACTCAGTCAGAACCATCTTTAGTTAACATTGTTTTATAGCCACAGTGGCTGTGACTAAGTGACTTAACAGTAATTATTTTTAAACATTTTCATTGAGGTATTATTTATGCACATGAATTGATTCAGATTGTTATTATGGGAGTGGGTTTGTTATTTTGAGAGTGGAATTGTTCTAGAAGTGAGTTCAACTCTTGTTCTCTCTCCCCACGTAACGCTTTCCACCATGATATGACAAGCCAAGATGGCCCTCACCAGATGCGGCCCCTCAGTCTTGGACTTCTCAGCCTCCTGTACTGGGAGCCAATACATGTCTGTTTTTTATAAATTATCCACTCTTGAGTATTCTGTTATAGCAGCTCAAAATGGGCTAAGACAAGCAGTCTGACAACACTTAAGTCTGAGTTCCCTTTCAGCAGCAGCTGGCAGGAACTAAATCCTGGCTGTCTTTTTTGGACAGTGTTTTGTTTTCTAGTCGCTGCAAGCCCATCTGATTGCTTTACTCATTTAATTTATCTTTTGTGAACATTCTAATTTATGACCTTTGCCTAAAGTAATTTATTAACTTTCAAATCATTTTGAAATGTATTCAGTTGTCAAACTAACATGTAGGAAGAAATGTATAGATCAGAACAAATTTATCATACTTACTGGGGAAATTACTGCAATAACCTGGGTTCTCTGCTGAGTTCCAAGTTTCATGTCTGTAGAAATAATGATTATTATTTTTATTCCTAAGCAATAATATATATCCTTTAGAAATCCGCTTTTTGTTCCATTGGTTTTTTTTAGAAAAAACTCATTGGTTTTATCAAGTAAACTAGGATTTTTTCATATCTTTTGTTTTCTTGATTTATTTCTAGCATTACTTTGGTTATCATCACTTTTCAAAATGCCTTGTACTTTTCCAAATTATTTTCATATAGATTATATGAAATTCTTACAATAACTGTATGTAGTGAGGCAAGATAGGCATTTAAAAAAAGAAAAATAGAGTGGTTTCTGTTCCAAAAAAATTAATTTGGTTCAGAATTAGAGAGTTCCCAAGAGATTGCTTAAAAGGAGATAGATATTGAAGAACTTCTTGGGTTACTTTTGTTTGTGCAGCTTTTTAATGTGTCTTAATTATTATGAGATAATTAACCTTTTAAATAATAAAAAGAGCTAAATATTTCTGGTTACTGGGACTTAGCTGATTTTAGCAGAAAACATTCACCTTCAATAATAACTTCTCTTTGAAATGTTTACAGAGAAGGAAACTGAGGTTAGTGGCAAGGCTGTTGGACCGTTACCCAGGGGAACTAACTCCTGTCTGGTGCGCTTTTCCCTGCACCAGTCACCCCATCTTCATGGGGGGAGAGTGCTGAAGCTTCCTGTCGAAACATTCCAAAGCAAATCTTTGGCAGACTTTTTGTTGCATCTTTCTACTGTGTAAATAGGGGCATTAGAAGAAATGTAATTTTTGAATACTGCCTGACCAGTTTCTGCTTGGTAATGTGCCCTGAGATCCTCAGTGAATGCCAGCAAACAAATTAGATCCACAGTGTATTTGATATGCATATCTTTTCCCCAAACAAAGTCTGAATTCCACAAACACAAATTGAGTCATTTTCTAAATGTTTGTATATGAATGGAAGTTTTTGCCCTATCTTTCTCTAACCAGGACCATAAAACTTATGAAGGTCCTTGATGCATTTATTGTGCATTGTTAATCCAAAACAAAACTTTATTCTGATTAAACTTGTAGCTATAGAGAGATACCAAACTCGTTTCCGTTGATCAGTACAACCAGATCTAAAAAATGTGTAAAGGAGTGCCATGCTGTAAAGACCTTATTATAGTTGTAAACACAAGTGCAGCTGTTACAAATCTAGCAAAACCTCAGATTAAACAATTTCATATTTACTGAAGATGACATTCCAGACCCATTTTTCATAATATAAACACTCTGGAGCATGCCTTTGAAATGAGTGGGATTGTCATTAATATTAATGCCACTGAATTCAAGACTGAAAAGTCTTCTCTTTTTGAACTTTATTTTCACTCCAGTTTTGAAATAAAGTATGCTTTTAGCCTGAAGTTGCATGTTTATCCACAGCCTGAAAATATTTGGTACTGTTGCTTTTGAATTGTATGAATGCAGTAATACAGTATAAACATTTTATTTTTTATGGTCATTTAACTTAAATGAGTTTGTTAGAATTAAATTTGGCAAAAATTAGCTGTTAATGGAATCCAATTGCATTGGTCAATTTAAAAATAAAAGGATGCTGAAAATAGTTGCTGTTAAAGGATTGTATTAAAGTGACATTTTAGAATGCTGTATTTAAGGAAAGTATTCTAAATGGTTCTAAGTGCTTTTCTTGTGGTTTTGTCTTTCAGCTAGTCAAGGTGGGACAAGTGTTCAAAACCTGTTCTACTCTAATTTATTTTTGTTCTTAGTTTTCATTTAGTGGGAAAATTAGTGAGGTATCAGTTTCGCCCTATAGTCATTTGCTAAAGCTACTTTCTGTGCTCTCATTACCTATTAAGTCTTGCATGATTTTTCTCAAATTTAAGAGTGTACAAGACTCCACTAGAAACCCTGAACGATCTGGGCTTTGCCCTAGTTCTTACGTGCACGTGTGAGTGTTGTGTGGGAGGTTGTTTTGTTTTGGGGTGTTTCTTGGTGACTGCATTTTAAAATTTTATATACCTGTACTGAATTTCTTAGTTGGACTTTGAGTAAGCCTCTAACTTGGTTAGTGGAGCAGTTAAATGATTGTTTATAAGCTATCATTAGTGCTCTTTTAAAGGGGGCAGCATTTATCAAAAGAAGATAGTTGGATCTCTTTCATTTAAAGTTCTTGAACATTTTTTCTGATCAGGGTCGTTGAAGCCAACCATTGTCAAGTGTCATATTGCAACCTAAAGTTGGTAATTGTGAAAATACACAGCTGATGTTGGTGACACCTTGATGTGGTAATATCCAAATTTGATGCAGTGATATCCAAAGAGGAACTTTAGATTTTTTTATCAATTTAAAAGATAACACCACAGACGGCTGCTATTGCTTTTTCCTCCTTTTTTCTCTTTTAAAGTTAGATTGTGGAGGTTTCTTTAACTACTTTGGCATTTAAAAAATTTTCTATTTTGAGAAGGAAATCCAGGCACCTGCAAAGAACCCCTCCTTTTCCTAGTCAAAAAAATATTTTTTTTGTATCTGCCGTGGGACGTCCCTTCACTGTCATCCATCTTTCTATCTTTTCTCTGATATTGGATCTTCTGTTTGTTAGACCATCTTTGTTGGTTTTCTCCTTCCTCTTCTTGGTGGAGCAAATCCTCTAGTATCTTCCTAAAACAGGATGTTTGATTTTTAAAGGTGAAAGTTTTCATCCATCTCTATTTTCTCCCTAAAGTGGCTAGCTGTTTAAGACACTTTTTGAAAATTCTGGTTCTTGAATTGAACCAGAACTAATGAACTAATGAATTGAACTAATGAAATGAAACTAACAATAGTGATATTCCTGAATGCAGCTAGTGTGCCTACATGGTGTTCCATTCCATTCTGCTACAGATCTGATAGATGGATGATGATACCAATTTATTGAATCAACATTTATTAAATGGTCTCTCTGTACATAGTATGGGACTAAGTTCTACTGTAATGCTGAATTACTAAATAGGGATAGGATGGGCCGGAATACTAAAAATATAATGTTAGGAAGAGGATTCAAAAAGTCTTCTGTAACTTTGGATAGCTGTGATGGTAGCAGCCGTAGACAGCTCAACTGAATTGTAAAGCAGCAGATCTAGATGATTTTTTTGAACAAAAGTGTTAAGAAGAGCATCAGCCTAAGGATTGATTCATAGAATTTATAAATCTACTGTAGATGGTTAGAGATATGCTTCTAGGGCACAGGGCAGATGACTGAGCTGAAGTTAAAGAGTTAGGGATCGTAAGTAGAAGCTAACAGTACGGAAGTAAATGGAGTAGTCCATGGAAAGAAAGATGGAGGGAGTGGAAGACAGAACCCCATGGATCACTAAAATTTCAAGGTGTTTGAGGGAAGAGGAGCCCTCTAGGAAGATTCAAGGAGTGCTGTGCAGCTTCTGCTCTTGCAGAAAGTTCAAGTAAAAAGAGGCTAATTTTACTTAGAAAACAGACTTTTTATATTAATAAGATTCTCCCTATCATTTTTATCTCTTTGAAAATATTCACCCCAGTTGTAGAAGCATTGATTTAGAGAGTTGATGTGTTGATGATTATCATAGTCTGAGTAGTTGTGATAATTGTAGGAAATAGACTGGATAAGGCCAGTGCTGAAGTGGAACTTAGATTAAAATATAGGACTATGGAATTCTTTTACTAGGGATAGGTATTTAGGCATATGAATCAAGAAAGTGGAGTGAGGCCGGGCGTGGTGGCTCATGCTGTAATCCTAGCACTCTAGGAGGCCAAGGCAGGTGGATTGCATGAGCTAACAGGTTTGAGACCAGCCTGAGTCAGAGCGAGACCTCATCTCTAAAAATAGCCAAGTATTGTAGGGGACCTTTGTAGTTCAAGCTACTCGGGAGGCTGAGGCAAGAGAATCACCTGAGCCCAAGAGTTTTAGGTTGCTGTGAGCTATGACACCATGGCACTCTACCAAGGGCAACAAAGTGAGACTCTGTCTCAAAAAAAAGAAAAAAAAAAGAAAGTGGAGTGATTTGTGTGTTGGGATTCCTCAATACCACCCCCAGGTTTGATGATTCATAGGGACTCAGCATAGAGTTGTCCTCATGGTCATGATTTATTTCAGAGAAAGGATACAAAGAAAAGTCAGCGAAGGGAAAAGTTACATGGGGGGTGAAGTCAAGAGGAAACCAGGTACAAGCTTCCAAGAATCCTCTCTTCATGAACTCACACAAGATACACTGAGTTCAACAATGAGTGTGACAACCCAAGTGAAATGCCGTCTACCAGGAAAGCTCATTAGCGACTCAGTGCCCAGGGTTTTTATTGGGGGTTGGTCATATAAGTATTCTCTGGCTAGTAAGTACCAAAATTCCAGACTCCTAGAAGGAAAGCAAGTGTTCGGCATAAATCACATTGTTTGTACAAACAGTTTAGGCACAGTGAATCCCTCTTAGTTACGGTGGTGGGAACTCTCCCAAAACTCAAATTCCCACATGCCAGTGAGGGCCAACCTTGCAAGTAGACATCTGCAATTCATTTGGCCATGCTTCTGCAGTATGTGTCCTTAGAAGAGCTGTTTTCTATCCTACTGGACTTTCTGAGGCATGTGGGATGAAGAACTTCAACAAGCAGGTGTTCCTTCTCTGACCCCTGCTCCTCTGTTTTATTCTGCTGGATGATTGCTCTCCTCACTCCTAGAAGGGGTAGTTGTAGGTGATTTAGAAGAAAGCATCAGTAACTGGGCTGCTCTGTTGAGCACTGATTTGCCTGAGGATTCGTTGGCTGAGGAGAGGTCAGTGAAAGTGGTCTCTGGAACTTTGCAGACAGATTGTTTGATGAGGTAACAGAAAGTGTAACGGTGGCCAGAAGGGTGATTATTCTCTGGTACCTGCCCCAGAGACCTCATCTCTAAAAATAGCCAGGTGTTGGGGGGGCTTTTGTAGTCCCAGCTACTTGGTCTGTGTCTTCATAGGTGGGAGCTGTTCTTGAGAAGCCTCCTGATAACACTAAGGTAGTTATTATTTCATTTCTTAAGATGAGTGGAAGTGGCACTCAGAAATGTCACAAAATTTGCCATGGATCACTGGACTAGTGAATAGTGATGCTAGGTTCATACCTTACTGCTGGTCTTCAAAACTTGTATTTTTTCCCGCCATAATGCAGCTAGGCTTGGCCAGTGGCCCCTTCTCTCTGCAGTGTGGAAGCAGCTCCCCCAAAGTTGTGCTCTACATTAAAGGGATCATTTGGTAATTCATTAAATTCAATTATAATTCATTGTTACACTGACCATAATCACTCTCCATCATTTTAACCTCTAGGCCTATTTTTTCTTTATGTGGTTTTACTAAGAAATAATTGCAAGTGAGAATTGTATTAAATGTCACTCAGCACCACATAATTCCAGATGTTTGTTGTCCCTACACAGAGAAAGAGCCCACTCTGGGCAGGGAATGGTGGCTCACGCCTGTAACCCTAGCACTCTGGGAGGCTGAGGCAGGAAGATCGCTTGAGCTCAGGAGTTTGACTCCAGCCTGAGCAAGGGAGAGACTTTGTCTCTGCTAAAAACAGAAACATTAGCTTCAGTTAATTATGGTAGGTGCTTGTAGTCTCAGCTACTCAGGAGGCTTGAGACAGGAATATTGCTTAAACCCAGGAATTTGAGGTTGTCTTGAGCTGGGCTAACACCAGGCATTCTAACTTGGGCAACACAGTGAGACTCTGTCTTTAAAAAAAAAAAAAAAGGCACGGCTGTAATCCTAACACTCTGGGAGGCTGAGGCAGGTGGGTTGCTGGAGCTCAGGAGTTTGAGACCAGCTTGAACAAGAGTGAGACCACATCTGTACTAAAAATAGAAAAACTAGCCAGGTGTTGTGGCAGGCCCCTACAGTCCCAGCTACTTGGGAAGCCGAGGCAAGAGGAATACTTGAGCCCAGGAGTTTTGAGGTTGC
>NW_003852401.1:45212165-45244339 GCF_000181295.1 Otolemur garnettii
GTTGTTTGGCGGGTCCGGGCTGGGGATTTGAACCCGCCACCTTAGGTGTACGTGGCTGGCGCCTTAGCCGGTTGAGCTGTAGGCGCTGAGCCAGCTTTTCTTTCTTAATATAATAATGATCTAGTTTTTGATTGGATGGGGATTGAAGGGTGAGATGAGAAAGGTGAGGGTAAATATGATTGCTGATTGTTTAATATAAAACAACATAGTAAGGAATCTTAATTCCCTTTTGATTCCCTGTATTTAGGAGACCATAGAATTGGCTGCCCACTAATAAATATCAAGTGGCTTTTGTGTGCCTATCCTAATAAAGGATTTATAACATCACTATTTCATTGGAGTGTGTGATGCATTGTGAGAGAAAGGACCAGCCCTTGTAGAAGGTGCAAGAAATCTATGCTAGCAAAGATAATCCAACCTGACAAATTGTGCCATCAATGATACATATGTTGTAAATGATAGACAGAAATGGACAGACTTGTAGAGGACATGAGTTTTGAGTATACAGAGATGTGTTGTGAGTGAATGATGGGTAAAAATGGGCAGACTTTCACAAGATGAGTTTTCATTATACAGAGATGCATTATGTTTGTGATAATGTTAGTAACTTTTATTTGAAGAAGGGTTAAATATTGACTAAGGGATAAGGCCTATTCTGGAGCTTTAGAAACCAGGATTTTGTTCCAAGAAGGCAATTAGATATGGATAGCAGTGTCAATACTGAATTTGATAACCTTTTTACTAAAATGTGATCTGAATGTGAGTATTTTTTGAATATAGCCTTGGTAGCTAGTCATAGAATCACTGTTAATGAAGAACTGTTTATCTGTGGCATATGGCATATGGCAGATGGATCATGTTAAATTTCTTAAAATATGAAGGAAATGAGGAAATGTAGATGAAACTGGAAAAATTCAAATTTTATTATTGCTCGTTACAAATTATAGAGATTTTGATATTGTTCAGTGAAAAGTTCAGTGGATTTTAGGTTATTGACCTCAGTTGTGCATATTCTTGCTTAGCGAGAGTATCTTTAAGATTCAAATAAGTTAAAAGTAGGGTAAATGGTATGTCAAACTAAAACTGTATTTTTTGCCTGTCAACACTTAAATTAAATAGAAAAAAGCTAGTTTAAGAACATGACTGCAATTTAAAATCTTATTCAAAACCACACATACCATAGCATTTTTAAAGCCTGGAACCAAAAAGTAGAGTCATTGTGTTTTATAGCCCTTTGAAACTACTCTTGATACGGCTTTTGGATTACAGTAGTGGTACAAGAGTGATTCTTGTGTTCATATATTGTTTGGCTGCACAGATAGTATCCCCTTTGAATCTACCAGATAAAAGAAAACTAGAACAGCTATGATTTTGCCAGTTAGGTTATTTTTATTTTTATTTATTTGGATGACTATGGTCTTTGTCAAAGTGGCAGAGTAAACCTGGAAACTACAGCTATTTCCAGTAAACCTGGAAACTATAATGGGTAGGCACACCTCCTATACCTAGTCCAGACCTGCTAATTTTTCTCAGCAGAAATAGTGTCATTTCTCCTTGGGTACTAGGCTTTGCTCTCTTAACATAACTATTGGCGTGATTAACCACATTTACGTACTTGTTTATTTAATTAAATATCCACAGGCCAATTAAACCCTCCTTAGCTCTCACACCTGTCTCCTTTGTTAGTCTATTTTTCTGTTTTCTATACTGCTTTTGTGTGATCTTACTGAGCCTGTTTATTTATTTATTTATTTATTTATTTTTTGAGATAGAGCCTTAAGCTGTCGCCCTGGGTAGAGTGCTATGGCATCACAGCTCACAGCAACCCCCAACTCCTGGGCTCAAGTGATTCTCCTGCCTCTGCCTCCCAAGTAGCTGGGATTACAGGCACCCGCCACAATGCCTGGCTATTTTTGGTTGCAGCTGTTATTGTTGTTTGGTGGGCTTGGGCTGGATTTGTACCCGCCAGCTCAGGTGTATGTGGCTGGCGCCTTAGCCGCTTGAGCCACAGGTGCCGAGCCTGAGTCCATTTTTTTACTGCGGCTGTGTGATCTTTCTGAAGTACAAATCTGATTATATTACTTTCTTGCTAAAAATCCTTCAGTGGCTTCCCATTGCGCTTATAACTAAGTCCGAAGTTCTTGCCCTGTCTCATAAAGTCCTTCCAAATTTTCTACTACTTAGCTGAGCAGGGTGACAGCTTTGGTAAAATTTACTCTTACAGGCCAGGCGTGATAATGCATGCCTGTAATCCCAGATCTTGGGAGGCTAAAGTGGGAGGATTGCTTAAAGCCAGGAATTTGAGACCAGCTTGAACAACATAGCAAGACCCCATCTCTACAAAAAATTAAAAAATCAGCCAGTGTGGTGGTGTGCGCCTATAGTCCTAGCTACTTGGAAGGCTGAGACAGGAGGCTTGAGCCAAGGAATTTGAGGTTGCAGTGAGCTATGATTATGCCACCATATTCTAGCCTGGACATATTCATGATGCTTTCTTTTTTTGTGAGAAGCAAGATATTTTATGACTTACAGTCTGTTAGTAAACCATAGTCAGGTCTGTGTGCCTCTTTTCCAGATGCTGCATTATACATATTGCTACAAAAGGAGAGAACATGTAACAGTTGTCAGATTCTTCTGAGAAATCTCTGTGTAGAAGTTATGTGTGATGTTTTAATGTTTTTATTACAAACGAGAGTTTGTCTAATGAGCCATACTAAAAGTAATGTGGGTGATTAAATGTCACGATAGTCTCTCATTTTTCACCAGAAGTAATGAAAAAGTCAACAACTGCTCAGTTTGAAGCAGTTGCCCAGATATAACAACAGAAGCCATGGGTATCTATGTCTCCCCCTGAGAGGGTGGGTTCTTGAAAGTCTTAGGAAAGGAAGGAAGGGAGGTAGGAAGGAAGGTCTCTAGTAGAGGGATTGAAATGGTGAGACCAAGATATAAAAGCATTGGTAGAGTAATCCTTTGGCAGATTTTTGTGTCTAAATGCTCTTATCATGTTTTTGTCCATTATTAAAATAAGAAATCAACGTGGGCACTTAGAGGAGGGAGTCATTCCTGATTTTGGCAGGATTCTGAAACAATTGTCTTATGTCTCATTAGTGTATACTTTGTCCAAGGCTCTCTTGCCTCAGTCCTTCATACGTGCTGTTCCTTCGGCCTGGAGCACACTGTCTACTGTTCACGTGGTGAAGCCCCACTTATGGCTCTCAGTTTCAGGTCTATTTTTCTGAAAACCTTCCCTACCACTCCAAATCTGGGTTAAGTGTTCCACTTAGTCTTCTATACCATATAACGCTTTCTTACTTTACAATTTTAGTTTGTATTTTAATTCCTGTGACTATGACTAATGTTATTGTTTCAAAGGAAAGAGTTTAAGAGGATTGATTAGAGTCATGAGGCATTTCTCTACTTCTGAATCCTCAAAAGCCATGAGTTGCCTTTGAACCTTACTATAATTTTGAGAAATTTTAGACATAACATATCATAAGGTATTCTGTGAACAACAGCTAGCCTGCCTCAGTCCAGTTGTGAATATCTTAAATGTGAATGCTAGTTCATTATTTTGGTGTATATTCCATTTGTAAAGCCAGCCTAGTCTTGTCTCAGCATATCAAACCTGGGCTTGTTTGGCTGACTCAGTACATCCTACCTGCATTTTCTTCACTTTCTGTCCTCACATACAAATTTATATGTATGAAATATTATAATCCAGTAAGCCTGTGTAATTTCTTAATTTATGCTTTACTAAAACTCAAATCTGTTGAATTTTTTTCACTTCTTAAAAAATTTTTTTTCACTTCTTTTTCATTCAAAGACAATACACTTGGAAATTATATCTCTTTACTATTTTCTAGGCAATGAAGCCCTTTTTAAAAACATTTTTAACTTTTAAAAAATATTTTTAAGAGTTGGGGTCTCACTTTTGCTCAGGATAGTTTTGAACTCCTGGCCTCAAATGATCTGCCCACCTCAGCCTCCCAAAGTGCTAGGATTACAGGCGTGAACCAACATGTGTAGCCTAATGAAGCCTCTTGATAACATTAAATTAGTGTGTCTTGATCATAATCCTTCTGTCATTTTTAAGTAGAGTGTGATAGAGGGGTTTTCATATAATATACTATACCAAAGATCCGTAATAGTTTTAGGTTTAATGTGTGCATTTGTTGCCTTTTAAAAAATCACTGAGGTCTGATTGACATATAAAAAGCTGTACATATTTAATGTGTACATCTTGATGGGCTCGGGGATAAATGTATATCCATGAGACCATTACCACTGTCAAAGCCATAAACATATCTGTCACCACTTAAAGTTTGTTCTTATTGCCTTATTATTATTTTTTTCCGTGTATTTGTGTGTTAAGAAATAACGTTAGCACTTTTTTTTAAGAGACAAGGACTAACTATGTTGCCCAGGCTAGAGTACAGTGGCTATTCATAGGTATGATCCCACTACTAATCAGGAAGAGTTTTGACCTGCTCCATTTCTGACCCGGGCTAGTTCACCCCTTCTTAGGTACTCTGGTGGTCCCTCACTCCCAGTTCACTGTACTGATGCCAAACTTAGTGTGGACGCTGATGAGCATAGTGCACTATAGCCCAGAACTTCTGGTCTCAAGTGATTTTCCTGCCTTAGCTTCTGGAGTAGTTAGATGGACTGCAGGTACATGCTACCACATTAGGCTCTGTTAGCAATGCTTTCCTTTCCTTTTCCTTTTCTTTTTTTCCTTTCTTTCCTTTCCTTTCCCTTCCCTCCCCCCTCTCCTTTTTTTTCCTTTCCTTTTTCATTCCCTTCCCTTTCTTCTTTCTTTTTTTGGAGACAGTGTCTTGCTATCTCCTGGTCTTGAGTGTGGGAATGTGATTGATCATAGTTCACTGCAGACTCAAATTCCTGGCCTCGACTGATCCTCCTGCCTCAGTCTCCTAAATAGCTGTAACTACAGGTGTGTGCCACCATGGCAGGCTAATTTTTGTAGAGGAGTCTCAGTCTTGCTCGGGCTTGAGTGCACTTCCCAAAGTGCTGGGATCATAGGCATAAGCCAATGTGCCTGGCCCTCTTTTAGCAAATTTTAGTATACAATGCATTATTGTTAATTATAGTCACCATACAGTATAATAGTTCTCCAGAACTTATTTCTCTTTCACAACTGAAACTTTATATCCTTTAACTATCACTTCTCCATTTCCCCCTTCTGCTAGCCCTTGGCAATCACCATTCTACTCTTCACCTTTATAAGATCCCCTATTTTAGGTTCCATGTGCAAGTGAGTCTAAAATACAAATGCAGCTGGGCATGGTGCTCACTCCTGTAATCTTAGCACTCTGGGAGGCTGAGGCAGATGGATGGCTTGAAGTCAGGAGTTTGAGGCCAGCCTCAGCAAGAGTGAGACTCTGTTTCTACACAAAATAGAAAAACTAGCTGGGTGGCAGGCATTTGTAGTCCCAGCTACTTAGGAGGCTGAGGCAAGAAGATCTCTTGAGCCCAAAAGTTTGAGGTTGCTGTGAGCTATCATGCCACAGCATGCTGCCCATGGTGATAGAGTGAGACTGTCTCAAACAAACCAACAAACCAAACAAAAAATCCCCTAGGATGTTTAATTAAATTGTAGTTGTGATTTGTAATGGGAATGAGGCCATGGTGGTTATTTAATGATGAATCTATTTATGTCAGTAAGTATTCTAGCCAGTATGGAAATTGCTCATCAAGTGAATAAGAGATTATGGAAGGTGAGCAGGTGATTAGTTTGTACTGTGAGGATATGGGGAGAAAGTCCATTCTTCTTCAGGAAACTATCATTCTGTTGAAAGATAGCCACATGGATAAAAATATCAGACATCAGGTACTAAAGGTACTAGTCAGCTTCTAAAATAACCTTTAGTGTGTGCAAAGTTTGATTCCATCATTTTAAGACTCCCTTTTTTCTGTGTAATGTAAGTTAATATGAAACATCAACCGATCATAGCACTAGGGACAAGTTTCTTCTTGAGCTATAGAAGATTAAGATGTGATAGACTGGAGATGTGCTCCACAGAGATGTGGACCATTTTGAAGGAGATGCATAAGCTGTAGGTGATGCTCATAACTCCAGTAAAATGTTCAGTGTAAGAAGTTACTAATTGACATATTTACCACTTGTGATGTATTGATGAATTAGAGCTTTTTATTTATTTATTTTTTTGAGATAGAGTCTTACTGTGTCACCCTCAGTAGAGTGCTGTGGTGTCACAGCTGACATCAACCTCAAACTCTTGGGCTTAAGTGATTTTCTTGCCTCAGCCTCCCAAGTATCTGGGACTACAGGCACCTGCCACAACCCCTGGCTATTTTTTGGTTGTAGTTGTCATTGCTGTTTAGCAGGCCCGGGCCAGGTTCAAACCCACCAGCCCCGGTATATGTGGCTGGTGCCCTAACCATTGAGCTACAGGCACTAAGCCAGATGAATTGGAGCTTTAAGAATGCTTTCTTTCTTCTCTTCCTCCAAGGCTTTTGTGGTATGGTTTATAACTATATCCCATGTCTTTTTCTGCCACCTCTTTTGTCCGCTGACATTGTTGCTGATGGTCACCACAACTTCAAAAGGAACCTGTTGAAAGCTTATAACCTGCTCTTTGCTAATTCCATCTTGGGGGGCACCATAAAGCATGAGTGGTAAGGTGAAACATTAGTATCACTTTGATGCCTCTGGGTTCAATAAATAGATGATTCGTTCTTCTGTGGTAATAACGTCATATAATAGTAAGTTGATTTTAATGGCAGAATTTTATATGACTAGGTTTTTTCATTGAAGTTAAATTTATATAACATAAAATTCACCATTTTAGGTACTTGCACATACACAGTTCGGTGGCATTTAACACACTGGCATTGTTGTGCAGCCATCATCACTATCTAATTCCAGAACATTTTCATCATCCCCCAAAGAAATTTTGTGCCCAGTAAGCAGTCATTCCCCATCCTCTTTACCCTTCATCAAATACCCTGATAACCACTAATCTTCTGTCTTTATGGATTTTTCTGCTTACTCATTTTATATGTGTATGAGTGGAATCGTACAATATGTGTTGTTTCTGCGGGTTTGTTCATGTAGCATAACGTTTTCAAGGTTCATCTTTATTGTAGCTTGTATCCATATTTCATTCCTTTTTATGCCTATATAATATTCCATTGTATAAGTGGAATACAAACACTCTACGTTTTTCTGTCCATTCAATGGTTGTTGAATGTTTGGGCTGTTTCCCCTTTTTGTCTATTATGAATGATACTGGTGTGAACATTTTGTGCAAGTTTTAGTTGGAACACTTGTTTTCAGTTTTCTTGGGTATGTCCCAAGGTAATATGATAATTTTTGAGGAACCACCAAATTGGTTTCCACAATGGCTGCAGTATTTTACGTTCTCACCAGCAGTGTATGAGGGCTCTGATTGCTGCACAACATGCCAACCCTTGTTATTTTTCATTATATCACTGATTTTACAAATTATTTTTGATTAGTATGACAATTGAGGTCTAAAAAGTCACTTAAATCTTTTAGTTATAGTTTGCCCTCTTATGTACTTTAGTAGTATTGACAAAGGTCTCAGGACAAAGGTCTCTCTATAAGATCCTTTATGTTTAGAACACAATTTTGTTTATAATAGAGATTTGTAACAGGATTTTAAACTCCTTTTGAATAGTTTCTTTAGAGGAGTAATGCAGTACTTCTTCCTTTTACTATTTCTTTTTAATTTTTTCTGTTTTTTTCCCCCTAACATGTTGAGATGGATACCTAATTTTTATTTTATTTATTTATTTATTTTGAGACAGAGTATCTCTTTGTTACCCCAGGCTACAGTGCCATGGTGTCAGCCTAGCTCATAGCAACTTCAAACTCCTGGGCTCAAGCAATCCTCCTGCCTCAACCTCCTGAGTAGCTGGGACTATAAGTGCCCGCCACCATGCCCAGCTAATTTTTTCTGTTTTGTTGGTAGAGATGGGGTCTTACTCTGGCTCAGACTGGTCTCAAAATCCTGAGCTCAAGTGATCTGACTCTCTTGGTCTCCCACAATGCTAGTATTATAGATGCGAGACACTGTGCCTTGGATTTTTTTTATTGTAGTGAAGTATTTGTAAAATTTACCATGTTAACCATTTTAAAGTATATATTTAAGTGGCATTAAGTACTCGCATTGGCACACAACTCATACTGTGTTGTGTCACCATACCACCATCTCTCCAGAACTTTATCCTCTTCTGGAAATGAAGCTGTATACCTATTGTATCATAACTCTCCATTTCACCCTCCTCTAGCCCCTGACAACCACCTTTCTAGATTTTGTCTCTATGGATTTGACTATTTTGCGTACTTCAATAAATGTAATCACACAACATTGATTCTTATGAGTCCAGTTTATTTCATTTAGCATAATGTCTTTTTTTTTTTTGAGACAGAGTCTCACTCTGTTACCCTGGGTAGAGTGTCATGGCATCATAGCTCATAGCAACCTCAAACTGTTGGCCTCAAGAGATCGTCCTTTTTCAGCCTCCTGAGTACCTGCTACAGTGCCCTGCTGTTTTTTTTCTTTTTTTTTCTTTTGAAATAGAGGTTTCGCTCTTGTACAGGCTAGTCTTGAATTCCTGAGCTCAAGTAGTCTACCCAACTCAGCCTCCCAGAGTGCTAGGATTACAGGTGTAAGTTAATGAGCCTGGCTACAATAACGTTTTTAAATAACAGAAATAATGTGCTACTTCCTTTATTAATATTAAATTCCAAATGTTTTACTTTTTATGCTAGAAATCCTTGTTCTATACAGAGATTATTAGGAACTGGCAACTTGAATCTGTGCTGCTGACAAAATTTCAGAGCTTTTTAGAGAGAGTATGGATTGAATTTGGGAAAATTAGGGAAACTTACCAACTGAAAAAACTGGCTTTGCTATCATGTAGCAGTGGTGACAAAAAAAAAAAAAAATCCAGCATGTTATGATGGCTTATGTGTGTGTAATAGCTACTCTGGAGGCTGAGGCTAAAGCATTGCTTGAGGCCAGGCTTCATGACCAGCCTGGCCAATATAACAAGATAAAAAAATTCATACCAGGGCTGTGCCTTTGCTCAAAGGATTAGGGCACTGGCCCCGTATACTGGAGATGGCAGGTTCAAACCCAGCCCCAGTCAAAAACTGCAAAAAAAAAAAAAAACAACCATACCAAATTCTTCATCTATCTTTGGTATTCATCTTGAACATATATACAACAAGAAGAACATAATATATTATTAACATTAAAAATATTGCGGAAACGTTGTTTTATGTAGCTCCTGTCTAGCATATACCTAAACAAAAAAGAACATTTTCTAGTTTAACTCCTTAAGAGGCAATTTGAATGATTTCCATTTTGAAAATTATGCAGTTTCATATTAAGCAACAAGTGGTAAGGTGGTCAGATAAAACTATTCAGTTCATTCAGCATCATCAGATTGATTGACAAATGGAATTCTTTTAACTTTGTAGAAAACATTTTGCTCCCTTTATCCTTTGGCAGAGGCAGATACTGTCTGTGGCTTCCTCACAGAAATTTGGGTGGGTATATTTGAGATATGTAAATAGAAATAGCAGGGACATTGCCTCTGACAGTTGGAAGGACCCACTGAGAATCTCAGAACGAGACTGCTGGCACTGATGAGTGGCATGGGAAGTCACTGTTAGAGGAATTAAAGAATGTCGATATAAATGAAGAATGATAACGTTCAGAAAAAAATGATAGTTTCTCCTTAAGAAGCTGAAGGTTGCTGAAAATTTTTGCTTTTGATATGGATGCAATCAGCAAAAAAGTTACTTTTCATATTTAAACTTCAGTTCTTTTTGTGATGTGTCATCAGTGATTTGTGATGAGAAAAGCATGTGATATATTTTTCAATGAGTGGCTCCATCTCTCACCTATAAAGAATAAAGTGGAAGATTGATAATTAAAGCTTTCGTGTTTAGTGGCCAAAGATAGTGTTTGAGGTCACCTAGAAATAATAGCAAACATGATCTCCGTATTCAGAGATGGTTCAAGAACTATGCAGTAATACCACCAATTTGGTAGGGTAATGGCAGAAGATAGTCATGTGTTCAAGATAGACATCCGTGGCCTGTACCTAGGGCCTATTTTTTCCCTAGTGGAATTGACATGTGCATGAGCAATTTTTGCAGTATGTGAATCAAGATGTGAAAACCAGAATATGCTAAACATGAAATATTGAAGTAAAGAATTAAGGAGAACCATTCCCTAAAAGATGCTTTGTTTGCCTTTAGAACCAGGCCGAGAAGTGGTAGATTTTGCTGGGAGGCGAGTAGGAAAGTTCCCATATTGATAGGCAAGTGTCTGGTCATGTACTGCCATGCCTTTTAGTCTTTGTGCATGCCAAGAAATGTGCAGTGACATGGATGTGGGGTCTGATGATGCTCCCCTTTCTTTGCTTGAGCAGTAGTGAGCCTTTAAGACCCTGTTGGTATCTAAAGTCTTTGTGTATGCTGCCATGATAGTATTTTCACATTATTGTTGGAACTTTTGTTTGCATATTTGCTATTCAAGTCAATTGTGTTTTTCATTCTATGACATAATTTTTTGAAGACCAAAAATTATTTATCTTTTCATCAGCCATGGTATCAGCTTCATAGTAGGTCTGTTTAGGTAAGTATGTATTAAGTGATAAATGGATCAATCACATCTGGACATGACTATTAAAAAGAAAGCACTGCTTCTCCCACCTTTCCTTTGAGGAGCAAGGTAACCTTTCCTGGAAGCCCCCACACTAGATACCTTCTTAATATTGGCCCAGGGTACGGTCACTGATGGGATCGGAATCACCCTGCTTGCTTTAAGTGGAATGAGTGTTTTGGATGTAAATCACAAAGACTACTGCTGTAGTTACAAAAATGACACATAATTATTGTTGGAAATTTGGAAATTAATGAAAAGTATAATGAAGAAAATAAAAAACAGTATCACACAAAGGTAACTGTGGTTAACAGTTGTCAAATTTGCTTTCCAGGTTTTGGTTGTGCCATGGTTTGAATATGGTTTGTTGGAAATTTGATCTCCACTGGTGCTGGTGAGGCCTGGTGGGAGGTGTTTGGATTGTAGGAGCAGGTTCCTGGAGAATGGCTTGGTGCCGTCCTCTCAGGAGTGAGTGAGTTCTTATGTTTAGTTTCTGCCAGAACTGGCACTTCCTTTGTGTGTGCTCACTTGTGTGTTCTTTCTCTCTCCTGCTTCCTATGCCTTTTCCTCTCTCACCATCCATGTCATCTCCCTGGTTTCCCTTTACCTTCACGTGAGTGGAAGCAGCCCGAGGCCATCACTAGAAGCAAATGTTGGCACTGTGCTTCTTGTGTAGCCTGCAGAATTATGAGCCAAATAAACCTCTTTTCTTTACAAATTACGCAGTCTCCGGTGTTCCCTTAGAGCAACACAAGTAGGTTCAAGACAGGTTGTATATATCTATGTTTGTGTTTATAGAAGGGAATTGCAGTCATATTGTATATAGTGTTCTATAGGCTTAATTTAACAGTCTTACATAAAGAATTTTCCATGGTATCAAATCATATTCTGAAATGAGACCAGTAACTTATATTTCTTCATATGACTATGTTACAAGTTAATTAATTAATTGCTTATCATTGGAGATTTAAGTTGTTACCAGTTTTTTCTTCTTGTAAATATGCAGTGAACATTCTTTTTTATCAGTCATTGTGTATAACTCTGGTTATTTTCTTATGCTAAGTTCCTAGAAATGGATTAATAGGTGAACAAGTATAAATACTTTTAAAGCTTTTGATATTCTTTGCTGATTACCCTCCTGAAGACTTGAATTAGTTGCATAGGTCACTACAAAAGTTTTGAGGCAGACTGTGTTGTGGTCCAATATTTCCCTTCCAAGACTCATGGTTGACAACATGCTTTTTGATTCACCTGTGCAGGTTTCAGCCTGCTCAGTTTGTTGGTGTTGCTGGGAGGGCTTCATTTGTTTTTATCCACTTGGATTTTACATTTCTTGATTTTTGTGTATCTCAAACTTTCATAATGACCCACCATACTTCCACAAACCTGTATGTGAGTAGCTGTTTAATTATATTCTTACCAGAACTGGTAATTATTTTTAATTGTTAATTTTATAGGTAAAGTGATTTTTTAAGTTTTATTCTCTTTTTGATTGGCAGCGTTATTTTTTCATTTAGTCAACATTCAGTAGATCTTGAATGAAACAAGAAATTTGTTTTTGATATGCAGATTGTCTGTTCACATCCTGTACATGGCATTATTATTTTTACTTTTTTTGAGACAGTCTTATTCGGTTGCCCCAGGCTGGAGCTCCCTGGCATCATACCTCATAGCAACCTCAAACTCTGGGGCTCAAGCCATCCTTTTGCCTCAGCCTCCTAAATAGTTGGTAATACAGGTACCTGTCACAAAGCCTGGCTAGATTTTCTGTTTCAGTAGATACGGGGTCTCCTTTTTGCTCAGACTGGCCTTGAACTCCTGAGCTCAAGCAGTCCACTTACTTGCCTCAGCCTTCCAGAGTGCTAGGATTATAGGTATAAGCCACCATGCCCAGCCTTTTATTATGATATATAGGAAATAAAATACATAAATATGTTAATGTTAAGTGTAAAACTCCATAAAATTAGTGGCATTCTATTTTCAATTTGTTATTCTGAATATTAGTGTATTTAGTTTATAATACTAAAATAATTTATAGTCACTCAGAGCCTACCCTGGTTGAGTGAGTTTTATTCCATTCTAGTTATATATCCCTGAGTTCCTAATGTAGGAGAGACTTTTTCATTGATTTTGACTGAGAAATAAATTGTTTCTTTCTAGATTCCTTTATAGTATTTAGTAAATGCCTCTGACTCTTCCTCACAGTCCTTCTTATTAGTAACATGTTATTTTATTTATCTTCATGCCCTTCCATATGTCAAAATTACTTTTTTTTTCTCATAGAAAAAAACAGTTGGAAGGAATTTTAAATTAGGAGAAATTAAAAAATTTTTTTTTATGGTTTCTCCCTTGATTCTTAGTTCAGATTCTTTTTTTTTTGAGACAGAGTCTCTTTTTTGCCCCCGGTAGAGTGCTGTGGGTATCATAGCTTACAGTACCCTCAAACTCTTTGGCTCAAGTGCTTCTCCTGTCTTAGCCTCCCAAGTAGTGGGACTATAAGCGCCGCCCACATGCCTGGCTGTTTTTAGAGATGAGGTCTCAATCTGGTTCAGGCGGTTCTCAAACTTGTGAGCTTAGGCAATCCATCCACCTTGGCCTTTGAGAGTGCTAGGAGTACAGGCTACCATGCCCGGCCTCAGATTTGTTTTTTTCAGCGTGTGTGTGTGTGTGTGTGTGTGTGTGTGTGTGTGTGTATAAGACAGAAAGTCTCAGAGCTTGAGTAAATGCTATTTTCCTGTGTTGTTCATTAACATCTGCAACTACTGTTTGTTATTAATATTTATCTCACTTAATCTTTTTCTGTAAGATTGGTAAATATCATTACACTTTTCATTTATAGAGAAGAGAACTATTAGGGCCACCCCGCTAATAGAGCTGTATGGATCAGAGCTGGAATTCGAACCTAGTTTGCTAGTGATATGTTTGGATTTCAAATTATAAACGGTACTGTGTTTGGTCATGCACATAAAAAGAGGCTGAACTGCTGTTTCCAAGTTATGTTGAAAAATTTACAATTTATTTAAATTTGAATTTTGCTTTCAAGTAGACTCTTCTTAATTATTTTCAGCTGGAAAAATAAAAGGCCTCAAAGTAATATAATTTAATATAACCAATAGGAACCACACCACTTTTTAAGTCATTTTTGTTTTAGACTAGTGTTTTGACCTGTGGTCCCCAACCTTTGGACCCGTTAGTGGCCTGTTAGGAACTGGGCTGCACAGCAGGTGGCGAAAGGTGGTGAATGAACAAGCAAAACTTCATCTGTATATGTAGCCATTCCCCACTGATTGCTTTATTGCCTGAGCTCTGCCTCCTGTCATATCAGTGGCAGCGTTAGATCCTTATAGGAGTGTGAACCCTACTATAAACTGGGCATACAAGGGGATCTAGGTTGCACACTCCTTATGAGAATCTAATGCCCCTCATCCCCATCTGTCAAAAAATTGTCTTCCGTGAAACCTGCCCCTAGTGCAAAAAAGATTGAGGACTGATGGTTTGTACAACCCATGACTTGACAGCTGACAAAAAGACTATTTTGTATTACCTCATTTTGAAAGTAGCAGGAACTGGCTTAGCAAAATTTTGAAACCTCTGACTTTAATATTTGTGGGACAGTAAAGTAAACAACTGTGGGGTTTTCAGGTTTGCCTGGTGCAAACCTGTCCAGGACATGGCTGCTTACTGTCACTATTGACTCCTTGGCTTTCATGAGCAGATTTGTTGACAGGCACTTAAGGTTTGCCAAGTGAGATTATTTCTACCTAGGGGAGAAATCTTAGAGAAAGCCATTGGTTTGTTTCTCTCTCTCCCTTCCTTCCACCCTGCCCCTCACCCTTCCTTCCCTCCCTCGCTTCACTCCCCTCCTTCCTTTCCTTTCTTTCTTTTATTTCTTAGGCTTTTACTCTGTCATCCTGGCTGCAATAGAGTTGAGTGGTGTGATGATAGCTCACTGCAGCCTCAGACTCCTGGGTTTAAGCAATCTTTCTGCTTTCAGCCTTCTGAGTAGCTGGGATTACAGGGGTGTGCCATAATGCCTGGTTAATTTTTCTATTTTTTTTTTTTTTTCAGAGATGGGGTCTTGCTCTTGCTTAAGCTCTTGCTCTTCAACTCCTGGCCCCAAGCAGTCTTCCCACCTCAGCTTCCCAAGGTTCTAGGATTACAAGCATGAGTCACCTCACCCAGCTGGTTTCTTTTTATTAGAAATATAATAACTAATGATAAAAAATAGTTAAGATTGAATGCTTACAACATGGTAGACACAGTTCCAAGTGCTTTCTGTGTAATAGTACATAATATTATTCACAGCAACCCTGGCAAGTTCCCCCCACTTTATAGATATAGAAACTGAGGCATAGAGTAACTAAATAGCTAGCCAAGCCTAGTATGTTATGGAGTGGAGATACAAAGTAAGGCAGTCTGCCTTTAGAGCCAGCCTCCTTAATTACTCTGTTAAACCACGTTTAAGTAGCTACTCAAATTTTTGGAAAAGGTTATCCCTACTGGCAGCTCAAAATAGTTAAATTGTTGTGATATTAAATTTTTATTTTTTGTAAAGTATTATTTGCTTGCATCTAATGTTATGATTGGAACATAGTAAAGCATACCCTTTTATATTTAGACAAATTTAGATGAACCTACATTTTTATTTTTTATTTATTTTTTATTTTTTATTTTTTTTGAGACAAAGCCTCAAGCTGTCCCCCTGGGTAGAGTGCCGTGGCATTACAGCTCACAGCAACCTCCAACTCCTGGGCTCAAGTGAGTCTCCTGCCTCCGCCTCCCAAGTAGCTGGGACCACAGGCGCCCGCCACAATGCCCGGCTATTTTTTTTTTGGTTGCAGCCATTGTTGTTTGGTGGGTCTGGGCTGGGGATTTGAACCCGCCACCTTAGGTGTACATGGCTGGCGCCTTAGCCAGTTGAGCCACAGGCGCCGAGCTGAACCTACATTTTTAGTAAACAAAGTGGTCTCCTAGAAAGACAGAGTATCGGGGGGTGGATGGGAGGAGGGAGGGTGATTGGTGGGGTCACCTCTATAGTTAATCTTACAAGGGTACAAGTGAATCTTTCTAAAAGTAGAGTATGAATGTCTTGACTCAATAACTATGAAAATGACATGAAGGTTATGTTAACCAGTTTGATGAGAGTATTTCAAAATTTATATGAAAACAGCACACTGCATCCCATGATTGCATTAATGTACATAGTTATGCTATAAGAAATAAAAAAAAAAAGGAAAGACAGAGTATCTAAAATAGAGCTTCTGAGAGTGGGTTCAGAATCAGGGTAATAGTCACAGAGTGATGAAGTTACTTGGTTAATGCTTTAATTAATAAATAGCAGAGATTGTGCCTTATTGGTCCTGTACTCCATCCTTTAAAACTGGATATTCCAGAAATGGAAGACTGAATATTTTGGAGTAGCCTAAAATTCTATAGGTAGAATTTGTCTTTGAGATCTTCTCATTTCTCCTGTTACTGGCACCCATGCTCTCCTCCACTTTTTCTCATTGCTAGGTATGTTGCCTAACCACCTTTACTCACTATCAACAAGTCCCTCCTAAAATATTAATGTTAATATTTAATTAGAGATGTGTCCCTTTTTAGGGCATTGGCATTTAAGAATTAATTCTCAAAGTTTGAGCTAAGGGTTTTTTTGAGATTTGGCATTTATTCTCGTTTAGGATTGCTTTTGTTGTATCCCATCAGATTTGATATGTTGTGTTTTCATTTTCCTTTGCTCAAGGAAATCTTTAATTTTTCTTTTACTTTATTCACTGAACTATTGGTTATTTAGGAGCATGTTGTTTAATTTCTATGTATTTATAAATAACTTCCTGACGTTTTTATTGATTTCCAGTTTTATATCATAATGGTCAGAAAAAATACTTGATGTGATATTGATATTTTAAAATTTGTTAAGATGTATTTTGTGGTCTAACATAAGATTTATCCTGGAGAATGCTTCATGTGTGTTGAGAAGAATGTGTATGTTTTAGCTGTTGAATGGAAGGTTCTATAAATGTCTATTAGGTCCATTTGGTCTAGAGTGAAGTTTAAATTTGATGGGTTTTTTGGTTGATTTTCTGTCTAAATGATCTGTCTATTGCTGAAAGTGGAGTACTGAAGTCTCCTACTATTATTGTATCACAGTCTATCCCTTTAGTTCTGTTAACACATCAACTGCCCTGTGAGTTGTATTTAACTTATGGTAGTTTTGAGACCAGGGCCTTGTGAAGCATATATAACTCACATGTCTTTTGACATGTCTTAACCTAATAAAGCACTATGGCCCCACTGAAAAGATTTTTTATTCTAGTTTGGCAATCAGTAGGTTAGTATTTCCTTTATATATTTAGGTGCTCCCGTGTTTGGCACATATATATTTAGAATTGTAATGTCATCTTGCTGAATCAATCCCTTTCTTATATGTAATGACCTTCTTTGTCTCTTTTTATAGTTTTTGACTTCAAGTCTATTTTGTCTGATTTAACTACTCCTGCTATGTTTTGGTTTCTATTTTCATGAATATAATTTTCCTTCCCTTCATTTTCAGTCTGTGTGTCCTTACAGATGACATGAGTCTTTTGTAGGCAGTGTATATTTGGGTTTTGCTTTTTTTTTTTCTCTCTCTCTCTTTGATATAGAGTTTCACTCTCTTACTCTGGGTTGAGTGCTTTGGCATTATCATAGCTCACAGCAACCTCAAACTCTTAGGTTCACATAATCCTCTTGTCTCAGCCTCCCAAGTAACTGGGAGTACAGGCACCTGCCACTATTCCCAATGTTTTTTTTTTTTAATTTTATTTTTAGTAGAGATGGGGGTCTAACTCCAGCTCAGGCTGGTCTTGAACTCCTGAGCTGAAGCAATCTTGAGTTCGAAGCAATCTCGATCTTCTGAGCTTTGGCCTCCAGTGTGCCAGGATTATAGGCATGAGCCACTGCACCTGGCTCCTCCCAGTTGCCTTTTACCAATCTTCACTCTTCTTGGGTGCACCATTAGGGTTGAGTTTCTAGAGCTGGAGATGGTGACAATGAAATGCTTCTCTGATAGTGACAGCCTTACTCTAATAAGTAGGCATTTGGTAGTGGTGGTAGTGGGTAGGAACAGTAGCCTGATGCCTTAGCTTACCTCTCCTGATGTCGATTCACAGGGGCAAGAGCGATAAGGGCCTCAGTATACTCAGTGTGGCACACTTAAGGGAGGGCTGCTGTTCTACAAGAAGGGGCTGGGTGAGAGAAGAAAGCCACCACTTCTCATTTGTATTTCTCTGGGATGTAGCCTCAGCAAAGGGCAGGTGGTAGACTGAGAAATGCTGACGTCTTGCTTCCCCTGGGAAGAATGCTCCTCTAGCTAGGAGCTGTAGGGAAAGGGAGCAGTTCTTGGCTACAGCACTGTGGAGTAGATCCTACCGAGCTGGAAGAAAGGAAGGAGGAAGGGACAGTTTTGACATCACAGTTTGATATCAGAAACTCTTACGTTTTTTACTGATTTTCACGAAGAGACATATATAACTTTGGGAATATTTTCAGAGATGTTGAGTGATCATTTTAATGCTATAGTTTTCGCCAGTTTTACTGGGAGTAGATTAGTGGAGTTTTTCTCAGTATCATGCTGCCAATGGAGCCTCTCTTCCACAGGTTTATATAATAAGTGTATCATAGGATTTTTAAAAAAAATTTTAAGTGTTTTTAATAATTTTGATTTTTTTGAGACAGAATCTTGCTCTGTTGCCCCAAGCTAGAGTGCTGTGGCGTCAACCTAGGTTGCAGCAACCTCAAACTCCTCGGCTCAAGCAATCCTCCTGTCTCAGCCTCCTGAATAAGCTGGTATTACAGGAACCTACCACAACCTCTGACTAATTTTTCTATTTCTAGTGGAGATTGGGTCTCACTTTTGCTCAGGCTTGTCTCGGAACTCCTGAGCTCAGGAGATGCTCCCACTTTACCTCTTAGAGTGGTAGGATTGGCATGAGCCACTGTGCCTGCCTGCCACAGAGTATTACACCAAGTATGAAATGAAAACATGTTCAGGCTCAAAAAGTTGAGGGAATGCTCTTTGATCTTCATACGATATCCTCTAGTTACTCTTTTATATCACTTACTTTATCATTTCTCATTTAATAGGTTTCCTCTGCTAAAGCAGGAGTTTTAAACTTTTTGACTATGTTCAACAATGAGAAATATACTTGACATACTATTTAGAGCACACACAGATTATTTTTGTACAAATATCCATCCATTCTCTGTGTGATATACTGTGACATTTTATCTTCTATCTTACTTCATTATAGAAAAGGCCTAGTAGCTGTTTACTTAATTGATTTCACAACTTACAGTTTGAAAAGCATTCCATAGCCTAAAGCTTCTTAGGCAAGGGACTGTGCCTGGGATTGGCAGTTTATCACTAGTGTGATAGTAGACATTGTTTGTTGAATGAACATGTAAATGCCAAACGTCTTTAACAAGTTATGGCACTCCCAGATGCATGAGAGCAGTTATACCGAACACAAACTCACTTGACTTTTCAACTCTTTTTAGAGCATATGTAGAATATACCCTAATACTATAAGGTAGAATACCTGTATCTTAAGATATTATAGATTTTTTTTATTAGATCATAGCTGTGTACATTGATACTGTCATGGGGTACAGTGTGTTATTTTTATATACAATTTGAAATATTTTCATCAAAGTGGTTAACATAGCCTTCATTTCATTTTCTTAGTTATTGTGTTAAGACATTTATATTCTTCATTTAGAAAGATTCACGTGTACCCTTGATATTATAGATTTCTATGAATATCTCTTACAGCTAGTGCTTGAAACATTTTTTTTTTTTTGATTAATAAAAGTAAGGCTTGGTAAGTTTCTTTTGCTAGTGAAAATGAAGGGTAAAGCCCAAGAAATACCATGTAAATGTTTTGTTTCATAGATTCTTTCCTCCCATGTACTCAGAAGAAATCTGTACTATAGAGAAAGAGGAATAAACGATCTAACAATTAAGTTCATGAACTCATCCTAGAAAAAGTGCTACATGCCTCACTGCTGAATGAAATACTCCCCTTGGCCATCTGGTGATCATAGTATGAGGACAACTCTGATGGCCATTCTAGAAAAAGAGTTCCAAAATTGCTTTGAAGGGTGGACTAAGTACTGGTGTAGGTGCATAGCTTCCCAAGAGGAATACCTCAAAGGTGACCGTGATAATACTCAGCAATGAGAGACATGGCACTTCTTCTAGGTTGACTTTGTGAACATAATTGTCCAGAAGATGATGTAGGTAAAAGTAACTGTGTAGGCTTCTTTATTCTCAAAAACTAATTTTAGTTAAACAGAGTTTATAATTACAACGCCTTTTAATCCAGTGTAAAATTTTCAGTCTTTACCTATAGTTAGCAGGCAAAAGGACTCGTACTTTCTCTTTGATTATTATTATTTTTTTTACAATCCCACCCAAAGGGATGTGGGAAAACCTTCTGAGGATTGTCAGATCAAATACAATTCTTGGAGTATGATGTGGAATGAGTAGCGACACTTTTTAAGAAGAAACTTTGACTAGCTGTACACATAAATAACCAAGCTATTACTTGAACATGTCCTGCCCCTAAATAAGTGGTCTTGAAGATGTGGCAGGCAAGGGGCAGAGGAAAAACAGGTTCTCTGTGACCAGAAGAGGAGTGTCAGTTATTCAGTTTAGAGAAAATTTGGCCCATGGAATTAATGCCAGAGGTCACAAAGTACTGTTAGAAGACTGTGCAGTCTAAGTCAAGATGAAAAGTCATGTAAGAACATACAAACTCAGCTATAAAAAATCTTCATAATTTGGATGTGAGATGAGATCTCCCCTATGAAATTCTTAGTTGACCTTGAAACTACATGTTATCTTGGGAGTTAGGGAAAATGTTTTTGAATCTTTTTTATTTCACGGCACCCTTGAACCTGTATTAAACTTCTGCGACACACTTAAATTATGTTGAAAGAGAGAGTAAAAAGAAGGAATATTCTTACTGTGCTTTGAACTTCTTTAAAAAATAATTAATGATCTTTAAAAATTTTTGCGGTACACCTGAGATGCTCTTGTGGTGCACCAGTGTGTCGCAGCACATCAGTTGAAAATCACTGACTTAGGGGGACAACCAAGAAGAACTTTTGTATTGAATTTCCTCATGGTTGGACAGTTTATATACTAGATTCAAAAGCAGACAATACCTCATAGTTTAAGGAACAGGAATTCTCCTCCCTGTCTAGAGAAACCAAGCATCTGACTGTCTGAATTTAGTGAAATTATAATTCAAGGAGCTGATTAATTTTATTATATGGGTGTGAGTGCCGTGGCTGCAGCCAGATGTAACAGAGACCCATTCTTACCTTATTTTTCTGCTTCTGCTATTTGGGAGCCGTATGCTCAGAGTGTCTAGAGTAGGTTTGAATTTTGTTTGGCCACACTTGCTCTGCCTGTCACCATAACTTTTTGTTTTTAACAGACTTTATTTTTTGGAGCAGTTTTAGTGGAAAAACTAAAGTGAGTAGAAAGTACAGAGATTCTCTATACCCCATCCCCCCACATGCCCAACATCCCCTATGATCAGCAATCCCCATCAGAGTGGCACATTTGTTAAACTGAGGAACCTGCACCGACTGATATCGTTATCAGCTAAAGTCCATAGTTAACATTTGGGTTTACTCTTCATGTTGCACGTTCCATAGGTTTGGACAAATGTGCGTGTATTTGTTATTTAGTATCATACAGGTTAGTTTCATTGCCCTAAAACTCCTCTGCATGCTGCCTATTCAACCCTTCCTTCCCCCAATTCCAAGTGGCCTTTTTTTTAATAATTATTTTTTATTAAATCATAACTTTGTACATTGATGCATTTATGGGGTTCAGGGTACTGCTTCGATATACAATGTGAAATGTTTACGTTGAAATGTTTACATTGAACCAAGTAACACATCCATCACAATTATACGTCTTTTTGTTTTAATTTTTAAAAATTACTTGAGGAACGAGTTCTGTCATAATTCCACCCCTATGTTGAACTTTTATTATAGCATAGTTCAGAGGATTCCTAGTTATGTGGAGATTAGAGATATCTTTCCCTTATTCCTTTTCTCTTTTCACTTCTAAAATTACTGGCAAGCAGGTGACTACGCTGTGTATTAGAGGATGCTCTTTCATTCCCTGAGACGTCTTTGATGGCCTGCTAATTGGCGATACCTCTGGACAAATGATAAAAATCTGACAATACAGCCAAAAGTACTAAGGTTTTGCTCTAGATGTATGGAGCTAAAAGACCATTTAAAACTGGTTTCTACTTACTGTTTTCAAATTATGGCTGTTTCTTCCAAATATCTCAAATACAGAAATAAATCTTTCTGGATAGCCTTAAATAAGGGAGCTATATTAACTCTTGAGGACCTCCATGTGCACGCTGATCATTTCTTCTTTGCTACCCTCTTTTTTGAAGCGTTTGCCCAGGCATTAGTATTCGTTGACACTGACCTTTGTGGGATGGAACAACTGACCCAGTAGAAACAAATCTAGAGGCTTCACTGGCTGGGTTCAACCAATTACTTCCTCTTCTCTGAGAATGGGTACCTTGAGACACTGAGCTAATTAGATGATGATGAGTCCTTGGGCTGAGATTTCGTATAGAACTGTAACCAGGTTCAATTGCAGCATAAAAGATGCATAGCCATGTGCAAGCTAGGGAGAAAAAGCCATAGGTAGCAGAGGAAGCTAGTTTACCGAGAGCAGCTGTAGCACAGCAGACTTGTGGAGACCCATGAGATATGGAGGCACAAGCTTCTAGTCTTGATTCCCATTTGGTCCAGTTCCCATTTGGCCCCTTTTCTTTCCTTGCGTATTAGCTATGAAATCTTTTGTCGTAGCCTTTTCATAAAGACCAACCTGAGCAAGAGTAAAACCCTGTCTCTAAAAATAGCTGGGCATTGTGATAGGTGCCTATAGTCCCAGCTACTTGGGAGGCTGAGGCAAGAGGATTGTTTGAGCCTAACAGTTTGAGGTTGCTGTGAGCTATGATGCCATGGCACTGTACTCAGGGTGACAAAGTGAGACTCTGTCTCAAAAAGAAAAAAGAAAAGAAAACTTCCTTTAATTTTAATAGTAAAAAATTATGATGTGTTCCATCCCAACCCAAGATATCCAAATATTTTCCACAAAAATTAGAAAAATATATCATCGAGCAAATAAAAACTTTTTTATAAGTAGTAAAGAATAATTCAAAGATAAATAAATATAGTTTGTACATGAAATATATTAGAAGCATGCCTCAAAAGAAAGAAAAGGCTTGATGAGATTACTGGATGAAGGAAAGATGTTGAGAGAGTCAGGTGATGGACTTCAGTGAGTCCATTCAAAATCAAAAGTGTTTAATACTTTTTTTTTCTTATGGACTTGACAGTAGAAGAAACTCCTGATGAGGAAATCTTTGGCATCCCTGAAGAAGAATCATCTCTGGGTCAAAAAAAAATATGCAAGATCTAAATTTGCTTCCCTTCTTGTAGTTTGCCATTCACATACCTCTTTGAAGAATACGGATTAGTTTCTTGACATTACTATAACAAATTGCCACACACTTGGTGGCTTAAAACAACCGAATTTTATCCTCTCAATTCTGGAGGCCAGAAGTCAGAAATCCGGCAGAGCACAATCTCTCTTTGATTCACTCAAAGAATGAATCTGATCCTTGCCCCTTCCCATTTCTGGTGCTGTCAGCCTGGTATTCCTGGGCTTGTGGCCGTGTCATTCCAGTCCCTGCTTCTGTGTCTTCATTTTGCTGCCATCTCTGTGTGTCTGTCTCCAAAATCTTGCTTCTCTCATAAGGATAGAGATAATCCAGGATAATCTCCTCCTCTCGAGGTCCTAAACATCATTTGCCATACAAGGTAATAGTTACTCCTTTGCCATGTAAAGTAATATTCACAGGTCCTGTGTGGTAGCAGGAGAGTGAAGAAGTAACATTTGGGATGCCACTGACAACCAAAATGTCTTCAAACATTGTCAAAGGTCTCTTTGGGGCAAGATTATCTCTGATTGATGACCACTCCCTTAATTTAGAGCCCATTCTTATGTCCCTAAAATCTGTCTAGGAAATTTTAGTCATGTTAGGAAGGAGGAAGGTGGAGAAAGGATCCTAAAGAGGTAATTGCAAATGTCTACTGCACCTAAAATACTGGTGAGGTGTAAAATTGGGGCAAATCTAGCAGAATTGCTACATTTTTGTTAGACCCCTATTAATATATTCTAGCATATGGTACTTTATATTAGACAACTAAATCTCAGTAAAATGCTTAAAAAACATTTGTAAGCCTATGGATCTCAGTTTGTTTTTCTTTTCTGTTTTACTTATGTCAAAAAGCCAGTTGGTCCTTACTTTGAATTTGTTCCTTCGTAGCCTCATTTTTTCCCAACGTGTCTCTTCTTGAAGGTTTTTCATATTCAGATGGATTTATCCTCCTTGTAACCCTGGTTGCCCTTTGCAGCGAGACATTAGCAGACACACCACCTACTGTAAACTGCACGTTTAGCATGACAGTTTTTATACTAGAGAATCGTGATTGGAATTTTTCTAAAGTATCTTTTCTGGGAAGTAATTGAAATAGAACACAGACATATTTATTGTTTTGAAGTTTTTATGATTTCCAAATTAACAAATTTGTACTCGTACAGGCATCAGATGACTGATATTTTAGAAGTATGTGTTATTTCTTCCTTGATTGCGCATTGTCGAGGATCTCTCTGTTTTCATGTAAATGTTCTGGCTGTGATGGAAACCCTGAGTAATACTCGATGAGAGGGTGTGCAGACATGGGAATAAACAAAAGCTGCTGCCTTTTCATCATGATTGAGGCACAGTAGAAACTTATACATGCAATGGTTCATAGAGTGCCCCCACCATACCAATAAAATATAACAAAGCTGAATGATAAACAGCCTAGCTAGAATGTATGCGAATTGTTTAAGTGAGTCTGTGTCAGTGGTTTTGTACTTGGCAACACTTAGGGACTTTGTATAAGCTATGAAGGGCTCCAGAAAGAACTTTATTTTTGCTGTGGCTTTAATTATATTCTGTATGTTTAATATACAGCATAGCAGAAGCAATCAGCTCTACCCTTATGTGACTTATAATATCCCATAAATTGTCTTTCCATATGCATTTTCTTTTTTATTCTGTATGACTACTAGATCATCTGACTCCTAGCAAAAGAACCCTTATGTTCATTTTAAGCACCTTAAGGAAACAGAGACTACTGTCATGTCTTATTTTTAAATTTTATTTATATTATTACTTTTTGAGACAGAGTCTCACCATGTCGCCCTCAGTAGAGTGCTGTGGCATCACAGCTCACAGCAACTTCAAACTCTTGGGCTTAAGTGATTCTCTTGCCTCAGCCTTCCAAGTAGCTGGAACTACAGGCACCCGCCACAACGCAATTGTCATTGTTGTTTAGCTGGCCTGGGCCAGATTCCAGCCCGCCAGCCTTGGTGTATATGGCTGGCGCTGTATCCACTGTGCTACCAGCGCAGAGCCTACTGTCATGTCTTAAATGAGTTTGAAAAAACAATTCCCTGTTCTTAGCACTGTGCCTGGTAGGGCTTAAAATTTGACTAAATGACTTGACTTTGCATATATCCTTCCCAGTCCCATCAGATCTACTGCTGCTTCTCCTTTAGAGTTTTTCTTTGCCCTTTGGGACACAGATAGAGGGGGAGGGATATATTATAGAAACAGTGTTCACTAAGATAGCTAAAGCTAGATAGCAGGAGAAAGACTCATTTTACTGTGGTATTAAAGCAAGAATGGAAAGAGTAAAGAGAAGGTATACTTTCTTTTTCAGGAAGTCTTAGCAAGCATCTAGTTTTAGAAGAGAAAGACATGGCTAGCTCTGCTGAAATGTTTTGAAGTCCATCCTTCCACAGTCATGTTTAACTGAGCCATTTTTCAATAAATGGACTAAATTGTCCCTTGGAACTCTTTCAGTAGATGGTGCTCTTGTGCCATAGCATAACCTCGTCTTTAGAGAGGTTCTGAGTACAGTAATTAGTTCGAGGGCCTATGTCTCCACTGGTCTCTACTGGTCTCCTCGAGTGACTGCCAGGTATGCCACCTGGAGAACATCACAGGGCCAGTTTCACTGAGAGGTTTTTCTGTTTGGAAATGAGGTGGTGAATTAAGGTCTTTACCTTTTCTAGATTGTCTTAGCTCTCCTTTCCAGGGACTCTAGTCTTTATTTGAATAATTATAATGTGTGTTGTGTTATTAGTTTTCTAAGACTTTAAAAAAAAATTGTAATTCGTGCTTGATCCCCTAAATCAAGTTCCTTTCCACTTAACTCAGGCTATTTATATGTTCTTGTTTATGTTTTTTTTTTTCCTTTAGCTTCAGAGAAGACGCAGGAGAAAGAAAGAAATGTGAAGTTGAGAAATTTGTAAGTGATAAAGGAATATAGATGAAAAACATCAATTTCAAATAGCAGCTAGTAATAACCATAGCTGACAACGAACCCGTTTGTCATGAGCCCATTGCTTTATTTCCTTTGCTATGTAACAAGTTCCTTGGTTCAGAGTTGGCTGTGATATCATCATGGTGAATAAAGAATCTAGCGAAGTCCCTGTTTGATGGTGCTGGCAGAGTGTAGTGTGGGTAAGAAAAATAAATTTAAATCTGGAGTATCTATTCCAGGGAGGTCATATCTGTGGTCAGAAACATTCCAGGGTCTGCTTTTTCTGCAAGTTTTGATGAGGGTTGTCTAAAGTGAAGGACTATTGCTTCACCTTATATTCACCAACTGTTAAGGGAGTGGCAGAATACTTGTGGGGGACTCTTGACACAGACTGAATGTACTGATCTGACCCTTTGAATCACCTGTTGTCTCCAGAGGCTGCTGGCCAGGTCTGTGTGAGCTCAGCTGCTCTGGGCTACAGTGCTAGCAGCTGGGCTCGCAAGCCTCTGGCCACAGATCCAGTGGGTGCTCAGCATGTTTTGGCAATTTGGGGTGCTTCCTGGTAGCTTTTCAGAGTTTGTTTTTATAATTAGTGTTTTAGTTTGTGTGGATTTGTTTATTCAATTAATTATCATTTAAATGATCTTTCTGGGTATTTAGAATATACTTTTAATCTGAAGACTCATGTATATCTTGATATTCTCAGTTTTTATCTTTTAAATGTGTATTGCTGCTTCTCCACCCTTTCCTGTACTGTGACATCTCTGGTGCTTGTAGAGCTGTCCTTCGTGTCTCTTAATTGATCTTTCTTATTTTTTTTCTAGGCTGCATTTTGAGTGAATTCCTTAGTATTTTTTAATTGTGTTTAGTCTAAAGTTCCCATGTACTGAGTTTTTAAGTTTTAGTAACTCTATTGTTCATTTACATAATTTCCAGTTCTCTTCTAGCCATCCATTTTAATCTTGTCTTTTTTGTTTTGTATTTTTTTATTCTTTTATTATTTTTTTTTAAGGCAAGCATGAAACAAAGTTTATTGAGGAACAAAAGGCTAGGTTTATAGAGCAAGAGCAAGATATATGCTTACAGAGCAAGATATGTTTGCTAAAGACAGTGAATGGGCCCCCATTCTCCCGACAAGGAAAAGCCATTTTTAATTAGCTTTTTTTTTAGTACCTTAAAAATACTTACTTTGTTGAGTTTTTATTAGCATTTTTTTTTTTTAGTTTTGATTAAAAAATTTTTAGCATTTTAAATATACTATTTTGTTGGGTTTTTTTTTTGCATCTTAAATATATTTATTTTTTTGGGATTTTTTAAAGCATCTTTAATATTGAGGTATTTATTTTGTAGCACTGATTACTATCATCTGAAGTGACTTTGAGATTTAATGACAGATTTTGTTAGTTGCCTTTGTCAACATTAGATTTCCTCTTGTACTTTAGAACTTTGATTGAATAGTATGTTTCGAACGAGTTATTTTGTTTTTATTCATTCTCATTTTTTTTTTTTTTGGAGACAGTCTTACCACCTCACTATTGGCAGAGTGCTGTGGCATCACGGCTTACAGCAACCTCAAACTTACGGTCTTAAGCGATTCTCTTGCCTCAGCCTCCCAAGCAGCTGGGACCACAGGTGCCCGCCACAACGCCCAGCCATTTTTTTGTTACTGTTGTCATTGTTTAGCAGGCCCTGGCTGGGCTCGAACCCAGCAGTCCTGGTGCATGTGGCTGGCGCCCTAACCACTGAGCTATGGACACCAAGCCCATTCATTCACTTTTAATTCTCTCTGTCCCTTGTTCACTCTTCCCTGTGTAGCAGCATTCTAGTTGTCTCTGTCTGGCTTCCACAGAGTTTCAGTCCTCAACCAGGTTTGAGAGTGGTGGTTAGTTACTTGGACAGGCTGCTTCACTGAACAACTCATCCTGGCTGGTGTCTGTCCTCCATCCTCCTTGGACCACCACTCCACGGAGACAAGGAGGCTGCCGGTCTTTCAGGCAGTGGAAATGGGGCAGGGCGCCAGTTATTATTTTCCATCTTGTCTTCACAAAGGGATGCTTGTGTCTGACTCTGTTCTTCGTGACTATTTTAACCCCTAATACCTTGTAAGACCCAAACTTTCAGGGATGGTCTCTGTTTTGGGGTCCTGAGCACAGGAGGCTTTACCCTTAGAGACTTAGTTTATTGAAATTTCACAGAAATATCTATTTTTTTTTTTTTTTTAGCTTGCCTGCATCTTTTTGCTTTTCCTTTTATATTTCCCCTCATTGTTGTGTGTTTGGAGTAGAGAGAATCCATCAAAGAGTGAATTTACTGTGTCATCTTAACTGGAAGTCATGTGGGCTGAGAGTTTAAAAGAAATAAAGTTAAATGTTTGGTTTTACATAGTACTAAAAGCTAACCACAAAGAACGCTTTTCTGTGTGAGTTCTGTGACCCATAACATACAGTTATTTAAACTCCTCCTCCTGAGGCTTGCAGTCCCCAAAAGATGAGTTGGATTAAGCAGGTGGGATTTATTAGGAGTCTATGGTTTTCTACAAAGATTACACCTTCTATTTTTCATTTTGATGGTAATTTAAAAAATTTCATATGTTTCCAAACACCTAAATGTTTGCATTTCTAACCAAGGAGTATCTTAAAATTTGTGTCTGCAGTTATGTCTGTATTGGTGCCAAGTAGGACTACTTTAAATATAAGGAGATATTACAAAAGAGCAGACGTGAAAATGCAAGTAATGTGCTTCAGCTAAGTAAGAGATTGTCATTTCATGGTAGTTGAAAAGAGAAAGAGATGGTGAATTAAGCTTTTCTCTCTCAGCACATGGCAATATCAGCAAACTCAACAGAACCTGCCTATAGCAGTCAGTACCAAGTTCACATGGTTAGTCCAAAGTGACTGCATCATTGATCATATTGAATTAATTTTGTCAAAGTTTAAATTTTATTCACTTTGTAGATTTATTGGTATTTAATTTTTTACTTGCAGTTGTATGAGTTGCAAGCATAAGGGTTTTATTGGCTTCTGCTAATAATACAAGTGATTTTAGACAATACTGGGAGCTCTCGATAGTTATTATTTTAAGTTTGTGAAACATAGAACAAATGGCAGCTTAGCTCTTCCTATGCATCCTAATAACATTTAAGATGATTTTGGTGTTTTTGCCTGGCTTGCTCCTGTTCATACTTTGTGACCTTGCTTAGCTCAGGCATTGTTTCTGCCTAGGGAGCATCTGACACTTCTATGCTGGGTTAGGGCCCTTTTTAGATGCTTCCTGAAGCACCTTGTGTTTCTGTGTCTCTCAGCCTTTCCCCAAAGTATTAAGTTTTATCTGTTTCTGGTCTTGATTTCCTCATTAGCCATAGGTTGCTTAAAAGCAGAAATGCTGTCATCTTTTTATTTGCAATAATTTACAGAGCTCCAATCAGAAAATAGGCTCTTAATAGATGTGTGGGCTTCTTTGTTTATTTAGTAATAACTAGTGGAATGTAGTAATGCTAGTGGAACCAAGGGTAGAAAAATGAAAATAACTTGGAACCAAGTTGCCAGTGGCAAAAGCAAGAAGTTTCTTATATTTTACTAACTAATGCGCTCCTCAGCTCATTTTTCTAACTGGTCTAACCAAAAGCCATTGTCTTACCATTGGGTAAGTGAAGTGGGAACAAGAACTCAGGGTAAGTAAGTAATCATTATTTGTAATAGAATGTATGAGGAAAACTGGTATTTTTCGATTCCAAATGATGGCTTTTTGGTGTTCTGGATTTTTGTTGTAGCAACCCTGAAGGCAGTGCTGTGGTGAGGGGATGCCTCTAATTTGAAGGCAGCTCCAGAGAGAAGCTCTATTCTCCCAACTGCAAGGGGCATGGGTGGGAGGATTGAGCTCAGAAAATCCCCAGAGTTACCTGCTAGATTCAATTTCCTGAATTCTCTGCAAAGTCATCTGAAGAGTGTAAATACATACTCTGCACCTGGATTCCAGTTGCCTCCTTCAATTCATTAGTCCCAGATTTTGTTTACGATTGAGGTTTGTTTGAAATTACCTGCAAATTTCAGGTCTGTGTTTTAGATTAAACTATCTTAGAGGTGAAATACTGCTGACTCAACAGAGAAAAAGCCAGCTCCTAGTGGAACTTTTCTTAAAACTTCATTGTTTTTATAGGGGAAAAATAAAATTTTTTCTTTTAGAAGCACTTGATGAGAACAAGAATATTTTATAGTGACTTTTAAAAAAAGCTAGTTACACAGGGGTTAATTGACCAATCATATTTAACATAATGAAGCAAAGAAATGTTACCTTTTAGTCAATTAAAAATACTGGTATTGGACGGTGCCTATGGCTCAAAGGAGTAGGGCGCCGGCCCCATATGCCGGAGGTGGCGGGTTCAAACCCAGCCCCAGCTAAAAACCGAAAAAAAAAAAAAAAAGTACTGGTATTAAGCTTTTAATCTGGAATAGGAAGAATGTTGTCAAGGGTAAGCAGAATTGAACATAAATGTCTTAATTTATTTGATTACAGTTTAGAAGGTTTAAAATACTTTCTGACATGGCCCTACTTGGTGACATTTATTGGAGGCTGGGTATTTGATTTGTCTCTTTTTCTTCTTTCATAAACAGTATGTTCTGTAGCATTCTGTTTGTAAGTCTCTTGTTTGGTGTTTATTTAATGAGAAAAGAGACTTGTGCTCAGAGGAAAGGGGGAAAATAGTGCTCATATCAGGGTGCCTCTTTGAGAAGGTGATGGTCCGTCTTTGGCATGTATAGATTGACCTCTTAGATCTCTGGCTTGAACAGGTTTCAGCCCAAAGTCAAGCAATTTCCATCTCTCTTGGCTGCCTAACAGACACATGCAGCTATTTTTGATAACTGTGTGGTTTATAATGTGCTTTGTTTTAAATGTTGGCAATCTCAGGGCTATAAAGACTTCTGTCAATGTGAAGTCAGTCCAAATTTTATCTTCTCCTCTGCGGTGATCTCTGTAGGTTTGTTTACTTACTTATTTTCATTCATTTATTCAATACATATTTATCAAGCTCCTACTGTGTGCCTCTGAGCTGTTCAAAGTGTCCCCAGCAAACTAGATTCTGAGGAGATGTGTCAGGTAGAATGTGATTTGTAGAAAACTCAACAAATGGGATTTAGGCAAAAAGGGAAATTTTACGGTTGGCTCAATTTATTACCTCCACTGTACTAGTGAGGACGCAGGCATATCTTTCCACTCTGCCATTTGTAGCATTTTGGCTAGACCCACAACTTCCCTATTCTTGGGTCCCAAGGTAACTTCTACCCCTTCTAGGTGTCACATGAAGATTACAGTGTCTGACATGGAAAAAGTGAATTTATTAAAAATTGAGGAAAACTTTGCTCAGAAACCCTTCAGTGAAAGCTCAGTTCTTATGGTCTGGAGTTCCATAACATGCCTACTCCTACAGCGATAGGAGGGCAAATGCAAATACCATCCATTCCCCAAATCTGGCTCTACAACCTTAGGTTCCTGAGATCCTTTTAGGAGATTTCACAAAGACATAGCCATTTTCATAATAATGCTAAGACATTATTTGCCTTTTCTACTCTCTGACTAGTATACAGTGGAGTTGTCAAGAGGTTACATGATGTATGATGATGTCATTACTTTGGCAGCTTGTGTTTTGTGTTTTTAAATTTTTCTCAAGTTTTAATTTCTAATACGGTAAATATTGATAACTGATTGAAACAAAACTTCTTTGAGGTCCTCAGTAATGCTTCAGAGTGAAAAGGGGTTGTGAGACCAAAACATTTGAAATTCACTGGTCTCTATGAGTCAAGATTCACCCCTAGCATTTAGAGGAGAGCCTTGCCTCCCCTAAGACATGTGATTATAACATTCCTGTATAAAATGGATTATTCTCTTAAAGAAACAGTGGAGGGCTTAGGGGTATTGGGTAGGCAAATGGCAGTGTGTATAGCACTATTTGAGGAAGGGGCCAATGAGGAGAGGGCACAGCAGGAATGCAGGATGTGCACCAGGCCTCACCCCTGCTTGGCAAGT